>NC_041405.2:143268966-143586466 GCF_900747795.2 Erpetoichthys calabaricus
GCAGCTCACACTTCTTTATAAGAACAGTGAATTATCCAACATCTTCAAGTATGCCAGTGTGAAAGGCTTTAGGTAAGCATTTCCTCTTTCGTCTGCGTAAATGTCACAAAGTGAAACCATGCTGCTCCAGGACCTCCAATTCTGGAAAAAATGTCTTCTTTTTCTTCTTCTCAAAAGAGATGATAATGTGCTTCTCTAAAGACCTGTCCCAAAACTATGCTGCCTTTAGCACATTGCCAGTTGTATCACTATGACATTTTTATCTTGGCAGTAAAGGCTCTGTGAAGGTGAGCTCTGTCTGTGTCTTCAGCTCAAGCCCCATACTCAGCTTAACCTTGGTGAAGAATATATTTGTAAGTGGAACTAATAACTCCAGTCTATTTGGCGGACTCTATCAGCTGGATCCAAGCAGTGTGTCAGTAGAAGGTATGGTACTAAATCACAAACTAAATGCCTAAACAGATCATTCTGGACATTTTAAAGAGTCAAGTGATCACCTAAATATTTAATTTTTTGCCTTGATTTAAAACAACAAATTGCTATTTAAATCCCTGATTATGGTGTGCCTGTCCAAGCTGGAATTTCATTGTTAAACAGTCACAGTATTTCATGAAATGGGTTAAGTTTATTATTTTGTGTTTTGGTCCATGTAGTATATCATATAAATCAATTCAGATCATTATATTTTTTTGAATTGACCATCTGAGAACCTTAGCAAAACATTGTTAATTTACGAAAGTCAAGCATATTTGTTAAAACTTTATTATTACTAGAACAGATAATGGATGTACCTTATTTGAGCTGACCCAGTCAATAATAATAATAATAATAACGTTACATTTATTAAGCGCCTTTCACAAACCCAAGGTCGCTTTACACACAAAAAAAAAATAATTACACTGATGACAAAAGTTCATAGAAGAGGAAAGTTTTCAGTTGCGATTTAAAGGTGCAGAAACAGGAGCAATCTCGGAGAGACTGAGGAAGAGAGTTCGAGAGTTGAGGGGCTATAGCACTGAAGGACCTGCCTCCCAAGGTGGACAGTCTGGTGCGTGGGACAGTAAGGAGGTTACTGCTCGAGGACCCGAGAGAGCGACAAGGAGTGTAAGGCGCAAGTAGCTGAGTGAGGTAGAGGGAACAAGGTTATGTAGGGCTTTGAAGGCTTGTGTGGGTGAGGACTCTGGCTGTGGAGTTCTGAATGTACTGTAGCCTCTGTGTAGATTTTGCAGGGAGGCCAATGAAGAGGGAATTACAGTAATCAATACGAGACATTATGAAACAATGAACCAGAGTTTGAGCATCATTAATGGACAGAAATGGACGGAGGCGGGCAATATTATGGAGATGATAGAATGAAATTTTGGAAAGAGACCTAATGTGTAGCTCAAAGTTAAGTGATGAATCAAACAAAAC
Source organism: Erpetoichthys calabaricus (assembly GCF_900747795.2). Taxonomy (NCBI): domain Eukaryota; kingdom Metazoa; phylum Chordata; class Cladistia; order Polypteriformes; family Polypteridae; genus Erpetoichthys; species Erpetoichthys calabaricus. The sequence goes on from NC_041405.2 coordinate 143,270,380, forward strand.
ACCAAGATTTCTGACAACAGGAGCAGGTTTGACAAGTGTACCATCAACAGAAATAGAGAAATTGGATGCTTTAGAAAGTTGGGATTTTGGACCTACCAGTAACACTTCAGTTTTATTGGCATTAAGTTTGAGAAAGTTATTTTCCATCCATAGCTTAAAATCAGTGATGCATTCAGTGAGTGTGCTGGGAGGCGAGTCTGTAGGGGAGTCTGTACTAATATATAACCGTATATAGTCTGTATAACAGTGGAAGTTAAGGCCATGTCTGCGAATAATCTGACCCAAAGGAAGGATATAAAGTAGAAAAAGTTATGGCCCAAAGACTGAACCTTGAGGGACACCACGCGACACAGGTGGGGTGGAGGATTTATATCGGCCAAGTGTGACAAACTGTTGCCAATTAGAAAGATATGATGTGAGACATTGAAGGGCTAAGCCAGAGATGCGTACAGCAGAGAGACGTGACAGGAGGAAGTCAAGAAGGAGGAGGATATTAAGGGAACCGCAATCTGCAGACCGAAGAACATCATTGACTACACGGAGAAGAGCTGTCTCAGTGCTGTGCTGCGTACGAAAGCCAGACTAAAAGTCTCATAGAGTGTATTATCTAGAAGAAAGCATGGGGTTATGTAGCAACCACGCGTTCCATCACCTTAGCCAAAAAAGGGAGATTAGAGATGGGCCTGTAACTGGAGAGAGAAGAAGGATCCAAGTCAGGTTTTTTAAGGATTGGGGTAACTGCAGCAGTTTTGAGGGCAGTAGGGACAGAACCTGAACTGAAACATGTATTTACCAATGAGGCAATAGGAATACTAATTATGGATGATCATGTCTTAAGCAGAGAAGTGGGGGCAGGATCAAGCAGACAGGAGAATGCATTAGACTTATTAATAAGTTCGGAGATGGCTAGAGAGTTAACAGGCGAGAAACAAGTGAGTCTTGATGATGGAGATGGCAGATCAGAATGAGTGAGTGACTGTGGTGTGGAGGGGAAACTGATAGATTTGATCAATTTTGGTATTAAAGAAATGTAAGAAAGCCTGTAAGAAAGCCTGACACTGTTCAGCTATATTGGGGGCATGCTAGAGGATGAGTTGGATGAGTTTATTAACAGTCCTAAAAAGAATTCTAGGCCTAGACAGCACCATTTTTGAGAGAGGAATAATAGTTGGAGCGAGCAGTGTTAAGGGCATCCCTATATTTAAGTATGTGCTCTGTGTAAAGCTGTGAATGAACTATGAGGCCCGTTTTCTTATAAAGCCGTTCAAGATGCCGGCTAGTGGCTTTCATAGCTTTGTGCTCACTGGTGTACCAGGGACAGGAGCGTGAGGCTGGAACATGCCTAGTCCTTAAGGGAGCAAAGTTATCTAACAGTTGGGAAACACAGCTGTTATAAAGGGAGACCATGTGTTCAGGAGAGGGAAGACTATGCAATTCAGAAAGAGACGAAGACAGAAGGGAAGCAGCAAACAAATCAGAATTAACAGACCTAATGTTGCGATAGGAGACAAACAGACTCAGTCAAGGTATCAAATGACTATTTCCTGCCTTATTACTGTACAGTATATTATTCTATGCATGGTATCAAATTATAATATAAACAGTAAAGACTTTATTATTATGTGAAATGAGCATATGAGTACTTTAACAGTGTATGCTTGCTCATGTAATGTATAAAATGACCACTATTGTTAAGTGCTGGACCACTAAGGATATCGACTGGCACTGTGAACACCTCAGTAAAGTGTTATGGCAATATTTAGAAAACCAATTGTTCATCCAAACTCTTCCTTATTGCATTGTGTGAGCATCTGAACACTTCATCTGAATGTGCTAGCCTAATCAGCAAATCAAAATAGCTATATAAATTTGGCTTGAGCAATATGGCAATATTTCTAATTTTGACCCACAATATTATTTTTGCTTTGAGATGATAATTGGCAAATACATACTTGAGCATGTTTGTTTGAGAAAAAAAAATAAAATAAAATGATTAGTGAAGAGAATGAAGGACCAAGCTGGTGCATTGTTGTTCAGGTATGGTGGTATAACACTGACAAGCTTGGGTTAGGATAGAAAATTAAGGTGCCGTGGAACAGGCAGCAGCCATCAGCTGTCTTAAAGCTGTTTGCTGTGATCAGTCTGGATGCATGAATGGAATAGACAGGGTTTATTTAAGCTCCTGTTTGGATTGTTCACATTTTTCATTTTCAATATTTGCAAAATAGCATAGCTCCTCAGGCTTCTGAGAAGAAAAGACTTTTGAACATGTATTTAAAAAGTGTTTCTACTGCCAATGTCATGGTACTGGCTGTAACAACTTACCACTCTTTTTAATAAGCAAACCATCAGTGAGCCAGTCCATTTGGAAAAAGTTCTGTGCAATCCAATCAGCTCTGAAGACGACCTTTTCAACAAGGGAAGCAACTCTGTGTGGCGGTGCCATCGATGGCTAATATATCCCGGTCACTGCTGCAAACAGAATTTGACATGCATTATATTAAAACCAAAATGAATGTTGCCTAATTTAACTCCAGGCTTAATTTCTGCCTTAGTGCACCTTTTTGCATAAGTTGAAGGCAGATATATTTGGCTTAGGGCGGCACGGTGGCGCAGTGGGTAGTGCTGCTGCCTCGCAGTTGGGAGACCTGGGGACCTGGGTTCACTTCCCGGGTCCTCCCTGCGTGGAGTTTGCATGTTCTCCCCGTGTCTGCGTGGGTTTCCTCCGGGCGCTCCGGTTTCCTCCCACAGTCCAAAGACATGCAGGTTAGGTGGACTGGCGATTCTAAATTGGCCATAGTGCGTGCTTGGTGTGTGGGTGTGTTTGTGTGTGTCCTGCGGTGGGTTGGCACCATGCCTGGTTTTGATTCCCTGCCTTGTGCCCTGTGTTGGCTGGGATTGGCTCCAGCAGACCCTGTTTGGATTCAGCGGGTTGGAAAATGGATAGATGGATGGATATTTGGCTTAGGAAAAATAAAAATATATATTATGCAAAGCAAATATAATTTATTCACATAAATTATGTGAAATGGCTATTGTACCATTGTATCCATCTTGCACTGCCCTGCTTGTGTTTTTTCTAAAGTCAGAAGCACCAGTAAATAATGACTGGCGAGATTTGCTACAGAATAGTACGCTAATGATGAAATTACTTTGTAATAACTTTGGTTAATTTATTTGACTCACCACTTTGAAGGCAAAGTGTTGCTAAATTGGCAAGTCTGATCACTTCTTAGTCAGCCATTTGTACATCTGTGTTTTTCTATAATAAATTAGAATATTTTCACACCATGCCACAATGCATGGCAATTAACAATAAGGACACTTACTGGGAAAATTGAATGCTACTGGAATTACAGAAAAGAAATTTTGTCTTTTTCTGTTCAAAGGATGATTCAGACTTAAACCACATCCAACTTAGCATCCCCGATAATCACGACTATCAACAATATTTAAGGAGACTTGAGTATTGAGCGACCTGAATATTTTATGTTTCACCCAAACATAATAGAAATGCTTAGCAGCAAGGCTGAAGCACAAACTACATCAGATAACCATTTAAGTTTTTCCTGATGGTGTGTTAATCTATGTGGGTATTAAATAATCACCTAGACGCTTTACTATTGGATGAGATGATCCTCTGAGCTTTCTGCAGTAGCTAACAGACTCTACTTCCTTCACAGATAGTTAAATGTCTTTTTTAAATATGTTCTCTTGTTCTTTACAGAAGACATCATTGATCCCCTGAGTCAGTCGTATGTGCCCTATTGGGCCATTATCCTAATATGCTTGGGCATCACGCTGATTTTGTCAATGATCTCTTTCCTTGGCTATGTGGTAAGGTGGCATTTTGGACTTTTTGAGTACTGTACAAGTAAAGCTCATTCTCATTTTTTTCTGAAAGTGATTTTTAAAAGACAGAAGTATAGGGTTGAAAAAAAACCAACTCCCATCCCAACTCCTCTGCACAGAATACACCAAAAAGAACTAACATTTGATTAGATGCAAGTCCAAACAAGAAATACTCATAAAGATGCACTTGTATATAGATACTGTATATATATGGTCTAGAGGAAACCCATATAGTTAAACTGCCAGTGTGAAATTACTCCTAAAAATGTATACATTGAAATATGCTCTAGAAATATACTGCAAATATTAATCTAGCTGATTATTTAATAGTTCATTTAGTTTACCTCAACATTACTCTTTGAAACTCGTCTGAATTCAGAATGGTAATGGTAGAGCCTCATAAAATGGCTTCAAGAATTCATTCATGGCATGTCCTCATCATGACTGCCTATCTTAGACCTATGCTGCAGCTGTAGCCATGCCAGAGGTCTAGGTCACACAAACATTTAACTTGGACTGGCACATAAAATTAATCACTCTTTGTTCCCTTTATTATCATTGGAACTCTGCAGGTGTGGTAATACCCTATGGTAAACTTTTAGATTTCCCTCTGAACTAAATTTCTTCTTTATTTGTCTTTCAGACTGTTCGAAGCAAGTGGTATGGTCGAAGGGGTTCTTATGATATAATGCAGATGCCGCAGAACTTGCCTTACACACGTCTTAAGTGAGAATCAGAGACACCAGAAGAGCAGAAGAGAAGGAATGAAAGGAAGACACCAAAATTAAAATGAACAAAATATATATATATATTTTGCTCAGTTCTGACATGGCAATTAATTTACCTTGCAAAAACATATCATTATTTTTATAGCTTTACATGAATGTTTACATTATTATTAAATTAATGCCAACAAAAAGAAAATTGTAAACAAAAAGTTAATGTTTCTTATTTTTATATACTTCATGTGACATACGAGTAAAAAAATCGTATAAAATGGCACTGCCAGCACTTTGTTGTTGATTTTCAATTGAAAATATAAATGAGTATTTTAATAATAAAATTTGAATATGTATTTAATATATACAAAATAATCTGGTCCTGACTCATTTTAGACAAAAACACACTTTCAATTTAGGAAAACCAAAAGAAAGAAGTGCTTTGTTTTAATGAACTTTTAGTGATGTTATTAGAGAACTTTAACCTCATTTTGAATAATAATTGATACCTTTCAGCCTTTGAAATATAGCTTTGGTGCCATACTGATAAAACTAAAAAAAAATAATCTGAATTCAATTAAAAATATTTCTTGCTTCCACATACACTGTATCTTCTTATATAATACGCTACCGTGGCTGTTCATTTGTCTGTCCAGGATTTTAAATCACCTGTAGCTCGCAAACCGTTTGAACTATTAACCTGAAATTTGGTACACATACAGTCATATGAAAAAGTTTGGGAACCCCTCTCAGCCTGCATAATAATTTACTCTACTTTCAACAAAAAAGATAACAGTGGTCTGTCTTTAATTTGTTAGGAATATCTGAGTACTGGGGTGTTTTCTGAACAAAGATTTTTAGTGAAGCAGTATTTAGTTGTATGAATTTAAATCAAAAGGCTACAAAAAGCGACCTCAGAGGTTTAAACTGTCAGTTTCAATTGTAAGGAATGGAATCAGGAAATGGAAGGCCACAGGCACAGTTGCTGTTAAACCCAGCAGGTCTGGCAGGCCAAGAAAAATACAGGAGCACCATATGCGCAGGATTGTGAGAATGGTTACAGACAACCCACAGATCACCTCCAAAGACCTGCAAGAACATCTTGCTGCAGATGGTGTATCTGTACATCGTTCTACAATTCAGCGCAATTTGCACAAAGAACATCTGTATGGCAGGGTGATGAGAAAGAAGCCCTTTCTGCACTCACGCCACAAACAGAGTCGCTTGTAGTATGCCAATGCTCATTTAGACAAACCAGATTCATTTTGGAACAAAGTGCTTTGGACTGATGAAGACAAAAATTGAGTTATTTGGTCATAACAAAAAGCGCTTTGCATGAAGAAGAAAACTACATTCCAAGAAAAATTCCTGCTACCTACTGTCAAATTTGGTGGAGGTTCCATCATGCTGTGGGTCTGTGTAGCTAGTTCAGGGACTAGGGCCCTTGTTAAAGTCGAGGGTCGGATGAATTCAACTCAATATCAACAAATTCTTCAGGATAATGTTCAAGCATCAGTCACAAAGTTGAAGTTACGCAGGGGTTGGATATTCCAACAAGACAATGACCCAAAACACAGTTCAAAATCTACAGAGGCATTCATGCAGAGGGAGAAGTACAATATTCTGGAATGGCCGTCACAGTCCCCTGACTTGAACATCATGAAAATCCATGGGATGATTTGAAGCAGGTTGTCCTTGCTCGGCAGCCATCAGATTTAACTGAACTGGAGAGATTTTGTATGGAAGAATGGTCAAAAATACCTCCATCCAGAATCCAGACACTCATCAAAGGCTATAAGAGGACAGTGTCTAGAGGCTGTTATATTTGCAAAAGGAGGCTCGACTAAGTATTGATGTCGTATCTCTGTTGGGGTGCCCAAATTTATGTACCTGTCTAATTTAGTTATGATGCATATTGCATATTTTCTGTTAATCCAATAAACTTAATGTCACTGCTGAAATCCTACTGTTTCCATAAGGCATGTCATATATTAAAAGGAAGTTGCTACTTTGAAAGCTCAGCCAATGATAAACAAAAACCCAAAGAATTAAGAGGGGTTCCCAAACTTTTTCATATGACTGTAAACTATGTGGCATCTACTATCCACTTTCGGGGTGATGATTGACCGCCAAGATTATTCCTCTTTTTATTTTTATTTTATTGTAGAATCATTGGCAGTGGCCAGCAGGATGGCTGTGTGGCACAAGTGCATGGGTGCCGTTCTCATCCCTACCACCTTCGCCATCACTACCTCTTCATATCATAAATCACTCTTGAGACAAATTGAAGATTTAAGTGCCAGTGTAAGTGAAAAATTAAGGAAAACATTCTAAGTAATTGCAACACAAACACTGACTTAATCAGTTATAACATGAAAAGATGCCGATGAAAGAAGAGAAGAAGCGGGCCACTAGGGTGGAGAACAGAAGAGCTGCTCAGGAAGCAACAAGCGCATCAACCTCTGAGCAAACGAATGCTAAACGTACAGAGAAAGAAAGAGCATGAAAACTAGGAATGCTCAAGTCAAGTGTATTCACTGCTCGTTATCATGCAGTGCACCGTTACTGGCAATACATATTAGAAATCATTCTTACATGAATATGACACAAAAGTATGTAACATCATATTCTATGTATATGGTTTAATATCTTTGAATAATTGCAATAATTATTCCACCCCATCAGTGCACTGTATCAAAACATAGGGCTGCATTCTGTGGTACACCAGGAATCATAGAGGTTCATGTATACTAGTTTCTTCTCAGATCCAAAAACATGACATCAGGTTAACTGGCAACTTCAAATTAATCTAATGTTGGTGAATGTAGAAAGAAAAAGAAAAATGGGGATATGAGGCAGATAGGATGTGGCATTATGGCCACCTAACAGTTTTTAGCTATTAAAAGCTGAATCATAGGCTTGTTTTTTGGCCATAAGGAGTTAGTTGTATTCTAGCTGTGTTTTCATATATGCAATGAAATCAACTGGTTTCAGTGAACATTAACAAGAAGTACCAGGTTGAAAAATTAGATGCAGACCTCAGATTTTGCATAATTTACAAATATAGATAGATAGATAGATAGATAGATAGATAGATAGATAGATAGATAGATAGATAGATAGATAGATAGATAGATAGATAGATAGATGTGAAAGGCACTATATAATAGATAGATAGATAGATAGATAGATAGATAGATAGATAGATAGATAGATAGATAGATAGATAGATAGATAGATAGATAGATAGAAATTTAGCTTTCTACAGATGCACAACAATTGAACAAACAAATAAGCATTATAACAAACAACAACATCATCCATGAAATACCCACGCAGACACGGGGAGAACATGCAAACTCCATGCAGGGAGCAGCGCTACCACTGCGCCACCGTGCTGCTGTAAAAGCAAATCAGGTTCCAGATTTTAAAACAAAACTAACAACTTCATCCAAACTTTTTTTGTAATACTGAGACCAAAACTGAATACAGTACTCCAAGTGAGGCCTCAGCAGTTACAAAGCTTAAACATAAACAACTCATAGTTGGTAATGATTTCTTGTTATTGTGTTATGTTGTTTTCCTTATATGAACATTATTTAGGTAATGAAGGTTGAAATTTCAGTCCAGATGTGTGATTTGTTCCTTTTGTACATCTGCATAAATTATCATTATAGAATAACAGTTAATTAATTGCTTTAAGATGCCAAACTCATCGACAGCACTTTGAGTAAAGCTCTGCCTGGCTAAAGAAAGATCTGGAATAAGTCATTATCTTCTTGTAAATATGTCTTACTGTCATTTCCCCCAAGCTGGTTTATAACTTGCAGTCGCAGGCTCTGGCTCATGAGGCTTTCTGGATGTTTGTTTTCGCCTTTTGTAGTTGTAAGGCCAGGTTTATACTTCACAGGACGTGACGCATACTCCAGCAGACACTACTGCTATGCAAACATCATACTGTTTACTGTGCAAATACTTTATGTAAATCTGGTAGATTCCACCAGGTGGCAGTGCAAGATATCACCACGGTGAGAACAGGTTTGGCTTTGCTGTGTTGTGCCTGAAACACCCATTAAATTCCGAGGACACCTTGCCGCAATATCTCAAAGGATGGCTGTTTAATGATTACATCCATCAGTCCAGGGATGCGCCCATTCCAGCTAACATTGGGCACAAGGCAGAAACAATCCCTGGACTGGGTATCAGCTCATCATAAGTTGAATACAAGCACACGCACACACTGGTGTCATTTTAGTGTCACCAAATCTCCAACCCTACATATCTTTGGAAGGAAACTGGAGCACACTGTGGAAACCTACCAGGAAAACATGTAAACTCCAGGCAGGAAACACCAGAGACGTGACTCCCTGCGAAACAGCAGTGCTACCGCTCCACCACAATGTCACCCCCATTATTTAAACAAAATTAACAATTTATCTGTAAAATGTAACATACACACTTTAATGCATTTCATCATGAAAGTGATCCATCCATCCATCCATTGTCCACTGCTTATCTGAAGTCGGGTCACGGGGGCAGTAGACTAAGCAGAGAAGCCCAGACCTCCCTCTCCCCTGCCACCTCCTCCAGCTCCTCTGTGGGGACCAGGAGGCATTCCCAGGCCAGCTGGGAGATATAATCCCTCCAGCGTGTCCTGGGTCTGCCCTGTGGCCTTCTCCCAGTGGGATATGCCTGGAACACCCTCCTAGGGAGGTGTCCAGGGGGCATCCTGACCAGATGCCCGAACCACCTCAAATGACTCCTCTCAATGCGGAGGAGCAGCGACTCTACTCCGAGTCTCTCCCGGATAACTGAACTCCTCACCTTATCTCTAAGGGTAAGTCCAGCCACCCTGCAGAGAAAACTCATTTCGGCCGCTTGTATCCGCGATCTTGCTCTTTCAGTCCAGTCACTACCCAAAGCTCGTGGCCATAGGTGAGGGTAGGAATGTAGATTGACTGGTAAATCGACAGCCTCACCTTTTGGCTCAGCTCTCTCTTCACCACCGTTGCAGAGCTCGCATTACTGCATGAAAGTGACATCAAGTATAAATCTAAGGATTCTAAATGTGCAGAGAGTTGGAATATCATACATTTAATGTGTTCTGTGTGGCGATCTATTGCTGCTTGCTGCTGCTGTCAGGTCAGGAAGAAGCCCCAGAAGCAGGTCGTGATTAAAAACTGGGTCAGTTTTAAAATGACGTTTACAATGGTCTAATTTAATGATAAAGTAAACTACGAGGTTAAAGTGGACTTTTTTCGAGATTAAAGCTGAAATTTCCACTTTAATCAAACCTTTTCACTGTGTCCTTATTTTTTTCTCTGTGGCTCAAATACAGCGCTGTACATTCTGTTGCTGTTGCGAAGGTGCAAAAAAAAAAAAAGACGGCACAGAAGATGGAATGTGAGACTTTTAAAATTTATCGTGTCCTTACAATGGGGAATATGCGACGCTTGAATATAAAAGCACCAAGAATTCATTTGTATGTCGCCATTTTGCTTCACCACATCAAACCATTCATCCAACTTTGAAGCAGAGAACTTCAGGTGCCTTTTGGCAAACTCCAGGCGGGCTGCCATGTTCCTTTTACTAAGGAGTGGCTTCCATCTGGCCACTCTACCATACAGGCCTGATTGGTGGATTGCTGCAGAGATAGTTGTCCATCTGGAAGGTTCTCCTCTCTCCACAGAGGACCTCTGAAGCTCTGACAGAGTGACCATCGGGTTCTTGGTCACCTCCCTGACTAAGGCCCTTCTCCCGCGATCGCTCAGTTTAGATGGCCGGCCAGCTCTAGGAAGAGTCCTGGTGCTTTCAAATTTCTTCCACTTACGGATGATGGAGGCCACTGTGCTCATTGGGACCTTCAAAGCAGCAGAAATTTTTCTGTAACCTTCCCCAGATTTGTGCCTCGAGACAATCCTGTCTCGGAGGTCTACAGACAATTCCTTTGACTTCATGCTTGGTTTGTGCTCTGACATGAACTGTCAACTGTGGGACCTTCTATAGACAGGTGTGTGCCTTTCCAAATCATGTCCAGTCAACTGAATTTACCACAGGTGGACTCCAATTAAGCTGCAGAAACATCTCAAGGATGATCAGGGGAAACAGGATGCACCTGAGCTCAATTGTGAGCTTCATGGCAAAGGCTGTGAATACTTATGTACATGTGCTTTCTCAATTTTTTAATTTTTAATAAATTTGCAAAAACCTCAAGTAAACTTTTTCACGTTGTCATTATGGGGTGTTGTGTGTAGAATTCTGAGGAAAAAAATGAATTTAATCCATTTTGGAATAAGGCTGTAACATAACAAAATGTGGAAAAAGTGATGCGCTGTGAATACTTTCCGGATGCACTGTATATTGTAAAAGGCGCTATATAGCGCCCGACCCGGCACAGACTCAGGCAGAGGCACGTACTTAAACAAATGCTTTTTATTTATCTTCAGCCGTGGGGCACGCCTTCCCCGTGTCCCACAGGCCCAACACAGTCCCAAAAGCACTTCAATCACAACAACTCTCACTTCTTCTCTCCCACCACCACTCCACCACAAGCTTCATCCTCCTTCCTCCCAACTCTGGCTCTCTGAGTGGTGGTGGCTGGCCCTTTTTATATCCCACCCGGAAGCCGTCCAGGTGCTTGGCCACCTGGTCCTAATTGCCCTTCCGGGTGGGGCTGAAGGTATGACCAGCCAGGCTGCTGACTCCACGCAGCTCCCCCTTGTGGCCCTCCGAGCCCCCAACCAGGCTGTGGAGGACTCCATCTCCCCTGGAGCCATGCGCTGGGTTGGGGAATCATTGGCTGCCAGGGAGGCTGCCACCAAGCGTCCCGGGAGAGGTATTGAACAGTCCATGGCTGCTCCCCCGGAACAGATGTAGCAGAAGCGTCCCTGCCGGGCATGGGACCCGGCTGTCCTTTACAATATATAAGTCAATGTATGTGTGTGTTTATGTATGTATGTTCCAGCATTACTTCCGAATGGCTGGAGCGATTTTCATGAAACTTGGTACACATGTTTCTCATTGGTCAACTAAAAATACTGTCGGGTGAAATCAGCTCTAATCCATCCCCCTTCTGGGTAGGGTGGGGGGTGATCTTGTTGTCTTGTATGCATGTGATCATCCAGTTGACACTCAGAATGACCACCAGAGGGCAACTGCCAGCATTCTTTATGTTTGAGCAGCACCGCGCTGTCGCTTTTGAAATTAAATAGAGTTGGCCAGTTCTCAGCGTCAACTGGTTGATAACACACATACAAGACCGCAAGACAAGCAAGCACATTAGTGAGTCTTCATTGTTTGTTAGTTTATTTTTATTTCACAAGTTGCATTTTTTATTTAAATTATATTTTTCTCAAACAATTAAAAAAAAAACACTTTCTTTTCCTCCTGGGCAATGCCGGGTATTTCAGCTATGTTAGCTAGTATATATATAAACACCAAAACCCCCAAATACACATATGAATTTCTGGCTTGGATAATTGAGAGTTGCTGCTGTCAACAACAGGGTTATAGGAGGGAGTAAGATGGGGTCAAAACAGCTCAGATTGTACCACAGGTTTATATTTAATGTCACTAACATTTAAATAGCGTAGGCTCAACTTCTGGGGTCCACAGATGGACAGATGTTTGTTTTTAGATAACAGTCAGTTCTTGAGTGCAGCACCTCTTCCAGTTTCAATATGGAGTTCCTTAGCATACCAGTGAGTACTGGAACTTCTTTAAGAATAACCCTCTCCACTACCCCTTCTGGCGACTTTCACTGTCTCGCAACAATCCACTTGTCTACTGCATTGGGTGGGTGTGACATAATTTAACCAGATATATTACTGCGTGTTTCTTCTGGGTGTAATATCGGAAGTGATAAGCAGACTAGATACATTACTTAGATACATCCTCAGAGGCTGCTTGTGGCACCCACACTCAACCTTTAAAGCGCTTTTGCTACTGTATATATTCTTTGAGCTGTACCAACCTCTTTCCTTCCATTTGACACCTCAGTTTCCAAACCAAACATGATGCCATCTCCTTTTTCCCGTCCGGGACAGTGCCCATCTTCACTTGTCTGTCCATGAGTCAGTGGTGGTGTTCATGTATCCCATCAAATTATAGTACAGTCAAATGAACATTAGCAGAGCTAAAATTTTAAACCCTGAAATATTGATATATCGGGTCAAAATTGTCAGTCGGAACATAGTGTATGGTCTTACCCTGGTCAAATGAGGAAACCATGCAAATTTTTGCACAGATTGGTCCAATGGTGTAAATTTGTATACTGGGCATATTCACGCACAAACAGATTTTGAGCTTCATAAATTAGATTGTGAAACAATTTATTAGTTAAAAGTTTAAGAAATTGGGTTGCAACATGATTCTGAAACTTTACTTTTTGGATTCTCATTTGAATTTTCCCCTGAAAATCTTGTAGGGGTGAGTGAGAGCAGGGTGAAAGATTCTGTCAGGGTATCAAGACCACGGAAAGAAAGTACCAGGGACGTTGGGGTGTCCATATGATGAAGGACTACTGCTGGATGAATCATAGGAATGCATCAGAAAAGTTTTGAATCAAAAAAACTAAGAATTGACAGAACAGGAGAAGTTATATGTAAGCCAGTGAATATGTATTGTTACTTTCTTTACATACACTACATATTTAAGAATATTAGATTGACTAAATATTTACGTGTTAAATTCATTTAGCACAATATTGTATGCATTAATAAATTGTGTAATTTTAATTACATTTTTTCCAATTTTGTTCTTAAATGTGACGTGATGGAAACATTTTAATTATTTTTTGTTTTAAGGAATGCAAATTAAAAGCACTATCCATAATTAAAACAGTTATTTTGAAGTTTAATTTTGCACATCTATGTAACCAAGCGGTCCACGGGTGGCCCACCTGAAGTGGTCTTCTTACCCACAGTCATCCAGTAACGAGTGAATAGCTTCAGCCTCCTACAGCGGACCGCAATTTGTTAATTCATCTGGAAGTTGGTCTCGTCAGTTACGGGAGATGGACGTCTGAAGCGGAACTCCGTTAATTTTTCTCTTATTTTTATCATTCTGAGGTATCCTGTATTTACCCAACTTGAGGAAGTTCTATTACAGTGTATGCAAACATATATAAACATGAGCGGTAAGAAAGGGGCTCAGAAAGAAACGGAAAAGGAACCCCAAAACAACACCCAAGCCTAGACAGGCATCAAGTCCAAGTCCAAGTCCAAGTTCAACCTCAAGGTATGGCCTTACAGAGACTGACCCGGAGCAGACGGGCGAAAGCACAGATCTTCTGGGATCCCAGGCCACTTCATCGTCTCCAGTTAAGAGCGAAAGTGGGAGCAAATGCGCAAGTGATGCAGGTCACGATAGCTCGTAGATTCCAGAAGATCCATTGAAACTGGAAATTGCCTTGCCTTCCGCGTTTTCCTGTATTCCTCGCGAGTCGGGAGCATCGGCTTTAACTGGGCTTGTCACTTCACCTGCGGAGCACGAAGGCCGAACTGAAGGTAATGATCAGTGCAATGGCCACGGCCTCCGCTTAAGACATGGGTGCCCAATACGTCGATCGCGATTGACCGGTAGATCGGAAAAGGTGGTGCAGGTAGATTGCGTTGCATTAAAAAAATGTTTAAATGTTAGTCTATCATATATCCTCCCTATGGCATTTGCCACTTGATTGACATACAGGGCGGCCAGTCTGAGATCTCTTCTTTTAACACACTGGTCATCCCGCACGCACGATCAAACGCGCGAGCTACTGCAAAACTCAGGCTATCTAAGTGATCTAGTTAGCCTTCTAATTTATATCGACTAAAGAAGGGATTTAAAAAAATTGTTCGTTAGGGGGTATGGGTTGGATGTGGAATTGGAAGATTATTTTTTAGTCTCACACTGTCACAATCGAAGTGCGTTTGTCTGATCTGTCAATCTGTCATTGATATTCCAAAGAAGGAAAAAGTAGAAAGGCACTTTCGAACTGTTCATAAAAAGTACGAAACTGACTTCCTTCCGAAAAGCGATTTGAGAAAGGAGAGGGAACTAAAATCGCAGTTAATCGGACAACCGTCATTTTTCACTCGGCTGAATTCAAAAGCAAAGGCAGACACACCGAAGCAAAAGAGGGCGCAAATGTTGCCATATGTGGCGTAATTTCGGTATTCGTAGGAAAATTTTAAACTTGTAGCGGTGTATCGGCAGCAAAAAATATAGGAATAAATTTTATTAGGGTTTCAAAAAAACGTTAGGGGGCGCGATTAAAACTGTTATGAAAACACATGTCGCAAATACTTAAAGGTTGAGAAACGCTACATTTAGGGAAGATGTTAAGGGTGATTCACCTGCATCAATAATTGCAACACTGTTTCACCTAAAACTCCTCTACAGTGGAGAATGAGATTTTGACACTACAGGATGACATTCTGCTGAAGTCTGGGGCTCTTGGACAGTTTTGGAACTTACTCACAGTGGAAAAGTACCCAAACATGAGGAAATGTGCTACCTCCTTGACTACATTATTCGGCTCTACTTATTTATGCGAGTCAGCCTTTTCCCACATGACTTTTAAAATGTATCTTGTCCTTACGATGGGGAATATGCGACGCTTGAATATAAAAGCACCAATAATTCATTTGTATGTCGCCATTTTGCTTCACCACATCGAACCATTCATCAAACTTCGAAGCTGGCACATCGATCCTGTAGGATCTTCAAAGCGGCTTTCTGTCACACGTTGATAGTAAACAAGAGACTCTGGCGTCACATTCCAATTTTTATCACACTGCGCCCCCGACATGTTGCTGGCACTGCAACTCGCACACGCGTCAGGTTTATTTCTGAGTACCTGCTCAGAGGATGAGTAAAAAGAACGCTGGGAACTTGTAGCAGCCATGATAAACACCATCCATATATATAAAAGTCAATGTATGTGTGTGTTTATGTATGTATGTTCCAGCACTACTTGAGAATGGCTGGAGCGATTTTCATGAAACTTGGTACACGTTTCTCATTGGTCAACTAAAAACACTGCAGGGTGAAATCAGCTCTAACCCATCCCCCTTCTGGGTAGGGTGGGGGGTGATCTTGCGGTCTTGTATGCATGTGATCATCCAGTTGACACTCGGAATGACCACCAGAGGGCGACTGCCAGCATTATTTATGTTTGAGCAGCACCGCGCGCCTGTTGCTTTTGAAATTAAATAGAGTTGGCCGGTTCTGAGCGTCAACTGGACGATAACACACATACAAGACTGCAAGACAAGCAAGCACATTAGTGAGTCTTCATTGTTTGTTAATTTGTTTTTATTTTAAAAGTTGCGTTTTTTTTTTACATTATATTTTTCTCAAACAATTAAAAAAAAACACTTTTTTTTCCTCCTGGGCAATGCCGGGAAGCACCGAAGCAACAGGGGGCGCGAATGCTGCCATATGTGGCGTAATTTCGGTATTCGTAGGAAAATTTTAAACTTGTAGCGGTGTATCGGCAGCAAAAAATATAGGAATAAATTTTATTAGGGTTTCAAAAAAACGTTAGGGGGGCGCGGTTACAACTGTTATGAAAGCACATGCCGCAAATACTTACAGGTTGAGAAACGCTGCCTTTAGGGAAGATGTTGAGGGTGATTCACCCGCATCAAAAATTGCAACACTGTTTCACCTAAAACTCCTCTACAGTGGAGGATGAGATTTTGACACTACATGATGACATTCAGCTGAAGTCTGGGGCTCTTGGACAGTTTTGGAACTTACTCACAGAGGAAAAGTACCAAAACATGAGGAAATGAGCTACCTCCTTGACTACATTATTCGGCTCTACTTATTTATGCGAATCAGCCTTTTCCCACATGAAGATTATTAAATGCAAATACTGTAGTGACCATAAATGTATTGAATTGTTATTGTGCCATAGCTCACAAGCCGAAAAAGTGTTGGCACCCCTGGCTTAAGACATAAAGGAGCTCCAGAAAGATAGAAAGAAAGAAATAAACGTTTGCTCGAGATAAACGAGAAGCTGCGGCAGGATAATAAACACCCGGAGAAACGTGCATATAATCGCTTTGAGGCAGTCTTTAAAAGTATGCTGGAAAAAATTGAGGAAAACATTCAGGGAAATGCGTCTAAGTTTGAGGAAAAACTTAGAGCACTTGGCAATCAGTTGAAAGACGTTAAGCAATTTGCTGCAGAAGTACAATTAACAGGTTTTAGCAAACTCTGGTCTAATGCTGCCATCTGCTGAATTGTTTTGCGATTGCAACAGCAGGTATATTTCTTGAAAATAATCAATTTTAATTTCAGCATAATTTAATGTGAAGTCACTGCATCATCGCAGCACTGGGTGAAAGGCAGGCCTTTTTATATCTATGCATATTATAAATAGCACCTTGCCAGGATAAGCTTTGTCCCTGTGTGACTATGTATTGGATTAAGCAGATTTGAGATTCCCCTCCTCGAACCGCCACCTTATCGTGGTAGAGGGGTTTGCGTGTCCCAATGATCCTAGGAGCTCTGTTGTCCGGGGCTTTTTGCCCCTGGTAGGGCCACCCAAGGCAAACTGGTCCTAGGTGAGGGATGAGACAAAGTGCGGTTCAACAGACCTCCTATGACGAATAAAAAATTTGGACGGCGTTTTCCCTCGCCCGGACGCGGGTCACCGGGGCCCCACTCTGGAGCCAGGCCTGGAGGTGGGGCTCGTTGGCGAGCGCCTGGTGGCCGAGCTTGCACCCATGGGGCTCGGCCGGGCACAGCCCAAAGAGGCAACGTGGGTCCCCCTTCCCATGGGCTCACCACCTATGGGAGGGGCCAAGGAGGTCGGGTGCAGTGTGAGTTGGGTGGTGGCCGAAGGCGGGGACCTTGGCGGTCCGATCCTCGGCTACAGAAGCTGGCTCTTGGGACGTGGAATGTCACCTCTCTGAAGGGGAAGGAGCCTGAGCTTGTGCGTGAGGTTGAGAGGTTCCGGCTAGATATAGTCGGGCTCACCTCAATGCACAGCTTGGACTCTGGAACCAATCTCCTTGAGAGGGGCTGGACTCTCTACCACTCTGGAGTTGCCCCCGGTGAGAGGTGCCGAGCGGGTGTGGGTATACTTATTGCCCCCCGACTTGGAGCCTGTACATTGGGGTTTACCCCGGTGGACGAGAGGGTAGCCTCCCTCCGCCTTCGGGTGGGGGGATGGGTCCTAACTGTTGTTTGTGCGTATGCACCGAACAGCAGTTCGGAGTACCCACCCTTTTTGGAGTCCCTAGAGGGTGTGCTAGAGGGCATACCTTCTGGGGACTCCCTCGTACTGCTGGGGGACTTCAATGCTCACGTGGGCAATGACAGTGAGACCTGGAAGGGCGTGATTGGGAGGAATGGCCCCCCCGATCAGAACCCGAGTGGTGTTTTGTTATTGGACTTCTGTGCTCGTCACGGATTGTCCATAACGAACACCATGTTCAAGCATAGGGGTGTTCATATGTGCACTTGGCACCAGGACACCCTAGGCCTCAGTTCGATGATCGACTTTGTGGTCGTGTCGTCGGACTTGGGGCCACATGTCTTGGACACTCGGGTGAAGAGAGGGGCGGAGCTATCAACTGATCACCACCTGGTGGTGAGTTGGCTTCGATGGTGGGGGAGGATGCTGGTCAGGCCTGGTAGACCCAAACGTGTTGTGAGGGTCTGCTGGGAACGTCTGGCAGAGCCCCCTGTCAGAAGTAGCTTCAACTCCCACCTCCGGCAGAACTTCGACCATGTCCCGAGGGAGGTGGGGGACATTGAGTCCGAATGGGCCATGTTCAGTGCCTCTATTGTTGAGGCAGCTGACCGGAGCTGTGGCCGTAAGGTGGTCGGTGCCTGTCGTGGCGGCAATCCCCGAACCCGTTGGTGGACACCGGCGGTGAGGGATGCAGTCAAGCTGAAGAAGGAGTCCTACCGGTCCCTTTTGTCCTGTGGAACTCTGGAGGCAGCTAATAGGTACTGGCAGGCCAAGCGGAATGCAGCTTCGGTGGTTGCTGAGGCAAAAACTCGGGCATGGGAGGAGTTTGGGGAGGCCATGGAGAACGACTTTCGGACGGCTTCGAGGAGATTCTGGTCCACCGTCTCAGGAGGGGGAAGTAGTGCAGTGTCAACACTGTATATGGTGGTGATGGTGCGCTGCTGACCTCGACTTGGGACGTTGTGAGTCGGTGGGGGGAGTACTTCGAAGACCTCCTCAATCCCAATAACATGCCTTCCAATGAGGAAGCAGAGCCTGGGGACTCGGAGGTGGGTTTCCCCATCTCTGGGACTGAGGTCACCGAGGTGGTCAAAAAACTCCTTGGTGGCAGGGCCCTGGGGGTGGATGAGATACGCCCGGAGTTCCTCAAGGCTGAGTGTGAAGCGGCTGGGATGGGAATCAGCACCTCCAAATCCAAGACCATGGTCCTCAGCCGGAGAAGGGTGGAGTGCCCTCTCAGGGTTGGGAGCGAGATCCTGCCTCAAGTGGAGGAGTTCAAGTATCTCGGGGTCTTGTTCACGAGTGAGGGGAGAATGGAGCGTGAGATCGACAGGCGGATCGGTGCGGCGTCCGCAGTGATGCGGGCTCTGCATCGGTCTGTCGTGGTGAAAAAGGAGCTGAGCCATAAGGCAAAGCTCTCAATTTACCGGTCGATCTATGTTCCTACCCTCACCTATGGTCATGAGCTATGGGTAGTGACCGAAAGAACGAGATCGCGAATACAAGCGGCTGAAATGAGTTTCCTCCGCAGGATGTCTGGGCTCTCCCTTAAAGATAGGGTGAGAAGCTCAGTCATCCGGGAGGGGCTCAGAGTAGAGCCACTGCTCCTCTGCATTGAGAGGAGTCAGATGAGGTGGCTCGGGCATCTGATCAGGATGCCTCCTGGACTCCTCCCTGGTGAGGTGTTCCGGGCACGTCTAACCGGGAGGAGGCCCCGGGGAAGACCCAGGACACGCTGGAGGGACTATGTCTCCCGGCTGGCCTGGGAACGCCTCGGGATTCTCCCGGAAGAGCTAGAAGAAGTGGCCGGGGAGAGGGAAGTCTGGGCATCTCTGCTCAAGCTGCTGCCCCCGCGACCCGACCTCGGATAAGCGGAAGAGAATGGATGGATGGATGAGATTTGAGATTTGTTATCGTAAAATACATTTATATTGTTGGTTAAATATTCTTAAATGCTAAAAAAAAATCAAAAACTGAAAACATTTACATTAACTAGTTTAACAAGTTTTCTGTGTCTGTATCTTTGGCACGTGTTACAGGCTTAAGCCATTACAACGTCAAGCTACTGTATGCAGTGGCAATGTGACATTTATACATTCTTGGCATCACTTGACACTAACTATAAAGCTGTTTTTACTTTGATGTTTTTTTTCCACCCCCCCCCTTACTCATTTATACATATGGTATTTAAGTATATGGAGCAATATTTGCCTGTATATTACTGCACTTATGTTTTCCTTGTCAAACTTCCCACTCTCTTTTGGTATCAGTGCTGCTATCATCAGGCTGAACAGTACTAATGGGAGATATGCAGTGCTGCATTTGCAGATTTTGTCCAAAAATTTCCACATTTGACACATCTGACCAAAAAAACATTGTCATGGAGGGGGTGGCTTCTGGCCTGGGAAGAACTATACTCCATTACCTGGCCAAGACGCCAGCATAATGGACAGTCCAAGGCGATGGAGGTGCATCCCGACACAGATGTTTATTGTTCCCTTTTCTAGCTGAGGCTTGTTGTGGGAAGCCAATATAACTGACATTACGGAAAGACAAGTACCCCTTTTGGAGTGCATGGTATGTTCATAATCCGCTGGGAGGTCTTAACATGGGAAGGACAACAACACTGAAGGATGTGCATCCCAACCAGAATAGATAACATTTCCTCCCTCATTTAGAAGGTGAGAGTAACAAATGGACAAAGGGAGCCTCCCATGAGCGGCTGTCCCCCCCAGTATGCCAGGTGGCAGTGCTCTTCAGGAATGCGTCCGGTAAAAAAAAGCTGCAGGACCACATGGGAACTGTAGTTCTGGAGGGCGGCCCTGTTGGGATACTTGGGTGCCAAAAGTTGACGCTGCTGGGAGAGAGGACTCCTTTGTTTGGTGGCGGTTCTGCCTGATCCTTACGTGCTTTCTGAGTGCAATGTTCTGGCACTGGAAATGCTCCCAGTCTGGCATAAAAATAGCTACTCCACCTTATTCAGGGGTGTCAGAGTTAGGAGAGGTGGACAAAGCTTGCCTGGGAAGAGTGGAGGAGTTAACAAACATTGACTACTGCAACTCCTTCAAAGCCGGCATTGTCCTCGTTGTAGGGAACTCTTGATTTCTGCAGTGTTTATGTTTTAACAACAAACTATACACTTGTTAATTAGCCTTAAAATGCCTTAATCATTACAGGAATAGTTTTGTATTCTTCCCAAGATCTTTCTTTTTTGTAATCCTTGTTTAGTTATTTTGTCACTGCCCCCAGATGCACTACCTGAGCCACCACTTAGATGAGAGTGTCTTGTAATTCAGTAAATCAGTTATACTGCACACAGGCCTTTCAGCCAACTGACAGAATTTTCAATGTCATCTCTTGTAATTTAGTTTTGGCAAAAGACAACATGCTTATGCAATTTACTCTGAAATATATACATACTGTACTAGCTACTGTATGTGTGGTCTTCGGGACAAAAAACAATCCAAAGACTCCCTAGCAGTTTTACTATATCCGTATATTTGGGAGGTGTCAGCTAACTCTTAAGAATTACCCCGGGCAGAGGACGTGGACCCACCTGTGCTTGCTGCCCCAGTTTCTTTCATAAGAAGACACTGGTGATACCATATCTTAGCTGTATTGTTAGCATATGAGTCCTATTAATCTTTGTCTCAAGAAACTATTTCCAGATAGACAATTGTTTTTAGTGAAAACGTCAAGCCTTGCCCTCAATTGCTGAGGTGATTCATTTGTACGTTGTTGAGCAGCAGTGTTTGTTTTGTTTTGACATTGTCTCTTCATCTTTGTCATTAGCATGCATGACGTCAATGTTGCGTCCATAATGAGAACTGAGATGCATATAAACAAAAAATGTATAAGTGCATGCATGTGCCATCTAGTGGCTGTGGTTGAGTGTGAGCAGAGCAGACTGCTGCACACACATACACACACTCACACAGGTCTGTCATTTCTACTGTACATGCCTAATATACAATAGTAAAATGGAGTCAGGCAGGTGCTTTAATTGCCAAAATGTAATAATACTCCAGGGTAGGAAAGTCAAACAGCAATTCCTACAGATACCAGTGAAGAATCTGACTATAGGTCCCCCCTACCAATCCTGACATAAACTGGGTAGTTTAGTTTTCCTGCAGCTTAGGACAATTAGCAACTATGTGCCCTGAGTCTCCAGAAATAATTATTCCATTGCTCTATGTTTACATCCTCTCAAACTAACACTTATTTTCTCTGATTCTGTAAGAACTCGCATGTCTTTTGCCTCAGTTAAAGCTGTACTGGGATCACCCTTTTTTCATTTCTGTGCTATGATATGTTCAGCAATTCTGATTCCAGATTTTACATTAAGGCTAATAACTTCATCCAAACTTTCATTCACATAATGACTGGCCGACTCATCGTTTAAGAATGAAGAAAGTCTGTGCCCTCACTGACCGTCCTAATACAAATAAGGGCTCTGACTCCTCACCTATTAACCCATACTAGTAAGCGCAGCTGCAACATTATAGAGCAAACTGTCAGGGAGTTTTCCTCTAAATAACAGCGTAGATAACTACTGCAGTTGTTCTAATGGACATCTTTTATTACATCAGGTCTGATGGAACCTACATATGAACATCTCAATTCAGTATGACAAGACTGAAGAAACATGGGAGATCTTTGCTTATGAAGGCTAGGATTATTTGCATAATATAGCTTTGAAGCTGACACTTGTGGATCCCCAGGGGGGAACCAGCCGCCACAACCCCAACACAGACAGATGTGGGACACAAGTGCAAACACACGCTTTAATTTTTTTTTGTTTTTCGCGTGGGAAATGCCTTCCCTCATTTCACAGTGGTATAGCACAGTCATGAGCACAGCAAACAGTTCAACCCTTTCTTTCTTTCTTTCTTTCTTTTTCTTTCTTTCTTTCTTTCCTTCTTTGTCGCCTCCACTTCTCCTCACAAACTTCGTCCTCTTCCACCTGACACTGGCTCCTGGAGTAGTGGCTGCTGGCTCCTTTTATAAGGCACCTGGAACTTCTCCAGGTGCTCATTGAACAACTTCCGGTAGCACTTCTGGGCATGGCGGAAGTGCTGCAACCCAGGGCTCAGAGTAGCTCAGAGCAGCACCCCCTGGTGGTGCCCACAGTCCCCAACAGGGCTGCACCAAACTCCAACTCCCATGAAGCCCTGCAGGAGTCTGAGGCATCACTGCAACCTGGGGTCTGCCACCTAGCGCTCCAGGCCCTTCCAGCGTAGAGGCGTCCCTGCCACACACTATATACCAGTCAGAATAAACAAAATGGTATTTGTGGCCTTGGGCACCAAGTTTTTTCTAATTTTGTTCAGTGATTACCTTTATTTGCAGTAACTTTATTGAAAACTTGTCACCATTTTGCCCTGAATGCCACACATTAACAAATAAGAGTAAAAACATATTCAACATTTAAGTAAGGCATAGTCAATAGATTAAATGTACATGGTGCACAACCAAAATACCTCAACACACAGGTGTTTAAGAATTAAATTTAGTGTCCATTTTTTTCTTTTTAAAAGGTTACATGAGCTTGTCTTAATTTCACAAGTTTTTCAAAATTAAGGAAAGTTAAGAGTGGAGGGAGGAATCATTTTTAGTTTAGCTGTGACATGTAATAATGCCTGTTGACTTGTTGTACAAACACACTAGAATGTTTTTTGTGAACCCTTAAATTTTGCATTTTTTCATTTAAAAACATCGAACAGTTAACTTCTGTAAGAAGCACACTTTGTTTCCAAATGTCTTCATAGCTGAAGGTTTCATGATTTCGTTTTATAGTGGTACAGTGCAGATGACACACGCCAGCTGTTGCTTGCCACACTTCATGGAAAAAGTAAATCTATACCTCAGAAAATCCAGACTGGGCGTTCTTTTAACACTCCTGTGTGGTTCAGGTTTTTGGAATGAACCTTGTGAGGTTGATACAGAATTGGAAGAGTTCAGGATAGGAGTATTTGAGTAACTTTTCCATGTTAATTGGCTTTCATAATGAAATGTGTGGTTTGTAACAGGTTGTCATCAGCTTGTAACTGTATATGAGTCAGTTCAGAATTATGCAGGAACAAAATGTTACTTTCACTGGGTACAGAACTGAAATCTGCAACATTACAACAATGGCTGCTTTATTTATTTATTTATTTATTTAAGCTGATGACCCATCTAGGGCATCCAGCAATCCACGGCTTGAGAAACACTGGTATAGCCCATCAAACACCCTATGTTTTGTAAAGACAGTTAGGTACCAAAACACCTAGGTTGATTAGAACAGGTCTGACCATCTTTCTGCCACCTATAGTGCTATTATTGATTGCAGCGGTTCTCCAGTATCCAAGCCAGAAGTTCTTATGTGTATTTAGGGGGCTTGTTGCTTGTTTTATTATTTATATATTTCTCTTTGCTGCTGCCTTTGAGAATGAAAATTAATTTAATTCTACATCCCCTACTGTCCAAGATACTAGCTTGGCATTCCTACTAGAACAAGTTAATATTGGCCTCCCTTTCAGGGTGCCAATCACATCAGCCTCATTTGGTCCCTGACCATGACTACCTTTACAAACTGTAGTAGCCTATACTGGCACTCAAAAAATACAGAGCAAACAATGTGAAAAAAAGTGTCATACTGTTGAAATTAACTACTGAATTGTGCTATACACAATCACACAGTGATTTGATTTTAGTTAGGTTCTTTCCTTGATTGGTTTCTGTGTGGAATTTTCATTTTTGTCCTATGTCTTGTATTGTAGATTTTGTGCTAAGAATCTATTTTTCTCCCAAACTCCAAAGTCTTGCTGTTCTATAGGTAAGTGGTTTTAGATTCTTCCTGTGCAAGAACCTTGAGCGATGGACTAGTGTGCTTAGTAAAAAAAAATAGTAAGTTCCTGTTGGTATCGCTACCAAAAATGTTGTTCAATGTCTTTGTATTCTGAATGTGCATTTTCCCACCTGTATTTTCTTCATGTTTCTTAATACACATGAATGTTTACATTTCACAAGACTAAAGATCTAATGATCCCTGTGATTTCAGCTTTAAACACAACTGCTATGTTTGGTATTTTGGTATATTCTTACTATGTAATTATCTTTAACTGACTTTTATTCAAAGTCAAAGATTTTGCCGTGCGTAATACTTGAGTAACCAGGTCCCTTTCAAACATGTTGCTCAGTTTGGTGTTAATGTATTGTGTAATTTGTTGCATAATTGTTGTTTTTCATGCAATCACACATTCTGCAAAGGCTTCAGTTTTGGTATTAAACCTATTAAGCAACCAGGAATCGGATGGGTCTGTTGGCAGTGTATTTGAATAATTTATTCTATCTGACATTGAAGTATAGATTAATAAATAGAGTTCCAAAACTTAATGGACTACAAAATAGACTTTTTGCTTGTCAAAAGTGAGAAAAATACCCAACTCACTAAGAGAATGTTAAAACTCCACTCCACACGGACAGGGGTAGGCTAGGATTCAAATCCATATATTCTAAACAGCTGTGCAAAACTACTATGATACCATGCTACATTTGTTTAAACATGCAAATCAAAATAAATAAATATTGGAGTAATTCATTTTAACAATACCTTGTTTCAGATAGTTTTTAAAAATGGGAAACACAGTGGAAGCACTTCTGCCTCACAGCAAGAAGACCTAGGTTCACATCCTGAGTCTTCCCTGCATGGAGTGTGAATGTTCTCACTGTGTCCATGTACTGTATGTGTCCTCCAGGTGCTCCAGCTTCCCCCACAGTCCAAAGACATGCAGGTTAGGTGGTTTGGGGATAATAAATTGGCCCTTGTGTACGTTTACCCTGCAATAGACAGGCAATCTGTCCGTGGACTGTTCCTCTCCTAGTGCAGCATTTGACACCATAGGCCACATTATTCTTTAAAAATATCTTAATGGATGGGCCCTTTACTGGCAGTGTCTTAAATTAGTTTGAGTCTTAACGGGCAGAAAGTTCTGTGATTGTAGATCAGGTATCCGTGATATTATATATGGAGTACCACAAGGATCTATTCTGGGCCCACTGTTATTTTCAATCTACATACTCCGAATTAGGTCAGAATATCATGAAATTCAAGGTGAACTACCAGAGATGTGCAGATGACACACAACTTTACTTATCTATGACACCTGATGACCATGGCTGTCTGATCCAATGTCTTACTTTTATCTCTGACTGAATGAGTAGTAATTTCTTCAATGTAAAAAGGGAGAAAAAATACAAATCTTAGTTGTTGGTAAAAGTGGAAACAGTGAAGATCTTAGAAATAAAGTATTAAAAGTCAAGGTAGAAGTCGATGTAATCATGGACTCTGACCTAAACTTTAAATCTCACATTTAACCGTACTACAACAACAACACCATTTACTTATATAGCACAAAATATAATATTAGGCAATACTAAGTAACAAAGAATAAAGTAAAGTCTGATGGCCAAGAGGACAGCAATAACAAACAAACAAACAAACAAACAAACAAACAAAAAAAACCTCCAGAGGGCAGGAGAAAAAAACAAAACAAAATCTGCAGGGGTTTTGAGACCACCCTGCCCCCACTGGGCATTGTCCATCCATCCATTTTCCAACCCACTGAATCCGAACACAGGGTCACGGGGGTCTGCTGGAGCCAATCCCAGCCAACACAGGGCACAAGGCAGGAACCAATCCCGAGCAGGGTGCCAACCCACCACAGACTGGGCATTGTACCAAACATAAATGATCTAAATCAATCCTCATTTTTTTCAGGCTTCACATGGAAGAATTAGATAATGACTAGGACTGCATTTTTCCAATTAAGGAACAATTCAAAAGTTAGACCTCTTATTACACTAAAACTTTCTGAGAAATGAATGCACTCCTTTGTTTTAAGGTCACTAGACTACTCTAATGCACTCTTAACTGATCTTCCTAAGAAAGAAAATTTGAACACATCTCACCAGCCTTAGCATCATTACATTGGTTTCTTGTGTTCTATAGAAATTACTTTAAAGTAGTGTTTCCTAAACTCGGTCCTGGTGACCCCCTGTGGCTGCAGGTTTTTGTTCCAACCGGATTCCTAATCA
The DNA here is from genome assembly GCF_900747795.2 of Erpetoichthys calabaricus. Lineage (NCBI taxonomy): Eukaryota > Metazoa > Chordata > Cladistia > Polypteriformes > Polypteridae > Erpetoichthys > Erpetoichthys calabaricus. The sequence goes on from NC_041405.2 coordinate 143,297,221, forward strand.
GTGACAACACCTGATAGCACTGATCTCATTTAATTAGCTGGTATTTTTTTTTCTTTTATCCTACATTCAGAAAAGCATAGCAGCATGATTTTTACATTTATAAGACATTCAGAAATATTTCTGCTTTTGCTACAGATTTAAATGCTTAACTCTCTTTTGTTGATTTCATTATACTTTGCCCTTTCTCTGTGCAGTTTTTCCCCCTTTGTTGTATCTTAATAATGACAATTTAAAACGAGCAGAGCAGACACGCAGGCAAACAACACTAAATAATCAAAGGCTGCAAGTACTTTAGCAACCGACCCACTAATGAGTAAATAATGGATTAATTAAACAATTAGAACACCATGAAAAGTAGAATGAAAATCAAGATGAAAATACTGTTAAAAAGAAAAAAAAATACATTATTCCTATATAACTGCTTGGTACATTTAAATTTTTTTTTTTTTTAGCAAACTTAGTTTTCTAATTTCTATATTGTTCCCTAAACACAGAACTTGGGAAATATCAGTTCACTTAATTAGCCCAGGAGTTCAATTAAAAACAGAAGCTGGTTGGAACAAAAACCTGCAGCCACAGGGGTTCACCAGGACAGAGTTTGGGAAACACTGCGTTAAAGTAAAATCAATGGTATATAAAGCTTTAAAAAAATCTTGCTCCTTTGAATATTTTGGAACGTCTGTCCTCCTGCATTCCAAGGCATAACATTAGATGCTCTAATGGTGGTCTGCAGACGATTCCAAGAGCTAAGCATAAATATAGTGGTGAGGCGGCCTTTTGCTGTTTTGCCCCAAAATGAATTTACCAATAAATTTTTGCCAGGGTAACATTGTAGGTCATTTTAAAAACTCATAAAAACCCACTTTTTTAATTTGGCTTTTTTTGTAGATACATTTTAGTTCTACTTCTAAAAAACTACACATGCAGAGAAACATCATCCTTCAATTAATTTGCAGTTGTTACTAATCTGTACTTTGTTTGCTTTCTTTTCCATTTTTTCCATGATGACATTTTGCATCACCACCACCTGATCAAAGTCAGTTTGAATGAAAATGGATCCTCCGAGTTCCTACAAAACCTAAAGTCCCTAAAAACAATAAAGAACTACTTAAGAACATTTATGTTAGGTAGAATGCCCAGTGGGAGCTGGGTGGTCATTTGATCTTGAACTCCGGCAGAGTTTGTTTTTTTCTTCAGCTTATCTGCATTTTTTCTGTCCTCTCAAGCCTTCTGACATTATCATCAGACCTATCTTTAGAGACTTAAATATCAATTTCAAACATAATTATCTGTAGTACTAGGGTGTTGTACCGTGTTAGCCATTATGAATGTGGAGAAAAGCCAAGCATTTTTTTGGCAGGCTTGGCTTTTCTCTACAAACATAATTATCCTAATTTTCTATTAATCCCTTATCTATTTTATGCAGATGTAAACAAATTTGTTGGTACTGCCCACGGAAAAAGAAAAAAACCCCAATTGTCTCTGAAATAACTTGAAGGTGACAAAAATCATTGGCACACATTGTTTATTTCACATTCAACAAAAATCAGACTTTGCTATGGGGTTTTGATTCAACAGAGTATTTCAAACAATAGCACAAATGAAAATGGCATCGACACAAATTATTGGACTTATAACCAAATATTTTGTTGCAGAACTTTTAGAGGCAATCACTGCAAACAAGCAATTCCTTGCGCTCTCCATGAGACTTCAGCACCTGTTAACAGGTAGTTTGACCCACTGTTCCTCAGCAAGCTGCTCCAGTTGTGTCAAGTTTGAAAGGTTTCTTCTCCAGATTGCATATTTCAGTTGTATCCATAGATGTTTGATAGGATTCAAATCAGGGCTCATAGAAGGCCACTTCAGAATAGTCCAGAATAATTCTTAGCCATTCTTGGATGCTTTTAGCTGTGTGTTTTGGCTCATTATGTTGTTTGAGGATCCATGTCCTGAGATCGAGATAGAGCTGTCTGACACAGGGCAGTATATTTCACTCCAGAATGTCTTGATAGTCTTGAGATTTCACTGTTCTGTTTCTCAAGACACAGCCATGACCGATGCTGTGAAGCAGCACCAAAACATAACAGAGCCTCCACCATGCTTCACAATAGGTATGATGTTCTTTTCAGAGCTTATGTGACTTGCCAAAATGCTCCAGTTTTGTCTCATCTGTCCAAAGACATGTTCTCATTGTTGCTTGTCAACATGCATTTTAGCAAATTCCAGTCTGTCCTTTTTTACTGGTGTCCTCCTGGGTCATCTTCCATTAAGCCCACAGTCAGTCAAAAAGTAACAAATGGTGTGATCAGACACAGAAGCACCTTGACTTTGGAGTTCAGCTTTGTATCTCTTTGAAAGTTGTCCTTGGCTTTTACATCCTTCTGCCAATTCTGGGGTCGATTTTCTTCTTGCCAGGGAGGCTAGCTACAGTCCCATGGTTCTTAAACTTCTTAATAATGTTTGCAACTGTTGTCACAGAAACATTAAGTTTCTTGGTGAGGGTCTTACAGCCTTTGTTTTAACATGATTTCCTACAATGTTCTTTGTAATCTCCTCAGACAACTCTCTCCTTTGCATTCTCTGGTCCATGTTCAGTGTGGGACACATGTTGACACCAAAGTACTTTTCCCCATTTAAATCGGCTGAATGACTGATTGAAAGATTGGAGACGTGTGATACAAATGAAAAAAGCAGCTATTTGAAAAATCACTCAAATCCAATTATTTGTGATGTTTTCTAGAGGTACCAACAAATGTGTCCAGGGCATTTTAGACTATTTCTGTAGAATAAGAAACACTTGGTCTCTTTTCAGACTTACTATACCTTATTCCATGACATATCGAAGGCATGCAGGTATACATAGGACAATTGCTTTTCATGAGGCACGTAGCACTCTTTAAATGAGCTGTAAGGATACCAAAAAATCTGTAAACATCTCTAAATGTGTAGTGATTTTTTTACATCTTGTAAAGCACTTTAAACTTCATCCTGTGTATGAAAATGTGCCTTTGAAATAAATGCGGATGTTGTTGTGCCCTGTGCATGCTGAGATGAGCTCCATCTTTCTCAAAAACTGCTCAGGATAAAGTGGGTTTGGAAAATGGCTAGATGGATTGATAAATGGGTATATATTTCAAAAATGATTATCCTAGCAAAACATTCAGCACAAGGAAAAAAAAATTGCAAAATATGTAACTTTATGTGCCTATGGGGCTCCTGCAGGCAAACATGTTTAGGGGAGACTGGAACGCAGTCAACTTTGTGACATTTCTAAAGGTAACAATGTCCAGATCATGTTTCACTGTGACCAGGCTACTGTGACCCACCCTGTCCTGCCCTACCCGAACTTTCTTGACATTCCAAAGTAATTCCATCACTGTATTTATGAAACAGTAAAACACCCAAAGCAACGGGCAGAGTGAAGCATTCTCTGTTTATTTTCTTATCCTTTTCAAACTGCAGACACCCTTCTCAGTTCAATTGTTGCACAATAAAAGCAACGCAGCTGTGTGTCACACAAACGTACACTGTGAAAAACAAAGCCTGGCAACCAGTGTCTAACTCTGAAAAGTGGCGTTGTTTGTCTGCATTAAGAATACAGACATGTTTATCGAGTTAATAGCAAAGAAAGATCATTATGTAGACAGTAAGAAGAACAAACAGCCAAGTGCTCGAGTTTCAGGTTGGCACAAAATAACACGATCTTTAGGATATGCAAACACAATGCATGTTTTGAAGCCTGGAACATTCTATAAAATGGAACTGGATGAGCTGGGGTTTTAAATGTAATTATGAAAGAAATGGCAGAGGGAGCAGGTGCAGCTTTTTTTTTTTAAATAATGTGCCTTTTCACACCATACATTTCGCAGAGCCCCGTCAGAAGTAGCTTCAACTCCCACCTCCGGCAGATCTTCGACCACATCCCGAGGGAGGTGGGGGACATTGAGTCCGAATGGGCCATGTTCCGTGCCTCTATTGTTGAGGCAGCTGACCGGAGCTGTGGCCGTAAGGTGGTCGGTGCCTGTCGTGGCGGCAATCCCCGAACCCGTTGGTGGACACCGGCGGTGAAGGATGCCGTCAAGCTGAAGAAGGAGTCCTACAGGACCCTTTTGTCCTGTGGGACCCCGGAGGCAGCTGATAGGTACCGGCAGGCCAAGCGGAATGCGGCTTTGGTGGTTGCTGAGGCAAAAATTCGGGAGTGGGAGGAGTTTGGGGAGGCCACGGAGAACGACTTTCGGACGGCTTCGAGGAGATTCTGGTCCACCATCCTGCGTCTCAGGAAGGGGAAGCAGTGCAGTGTCAACAATGTATATGGTGGTGATGGTGCGCTGCTGACCTCGACTCGGGACGTTGTGGGTCGGTGGGGGGAATACTTCGAAGACGGGGGTGGATGAGATACGCCCGGAGTTCCTCAAGGTTCTGGATGTTGTAGGACTGTCTTGGCTGACACGCCTCTGCAACATCGCATGGACATCAGGGACAGTGCCTCTGGATTGGCAGACCGGGTTGGTGGTCCCCCTCTTTAAGAAGGGGGATCGGAGGGTGTGTTCCAACTACAGAGGGATCACACTCCTCAGTCTCCCTGGAAAAGTCTATTCAGGGGTCCTGGAGAGGAGGGTCCGTCGGATAGTCGAGCCTCGGATTCAGGAGGAACAGTGTGGTTTTCGGCCTGGTCGCGGAACAGTGGACCAGCTCTATACCCTTAGCAGGGTCCTGGAGGGTGCATGGGAGTTTGCCCAACCAGTCTAAATGTGTTTTGTGGACTTGGAAAAGGCATTCGACCGTGTCCCTTGGGGAATCCTGTGGGGGGTACTCCGAGAGTATGGGGTACCGGCCCCCCTGATAAGGGCTGTTCAGTCCCTGTACGATCGGTGCCAGAGCTTGGTCCGCATTGCCGGCAGTAAGTCGAACCCGTTTCCAGTGAGAGTTGGACTCCGCCAGGGCTGCCCTTTGTCACCGATTCTGTTCATAACTTTTATGGACAGAATTTCTAGGCGCAGCCAGGGCATTGAGGGGGTCCGGTTTGGTGGGCTCAGGATTGGGTCACTGCTTTTTGCAGATGATGTTGTCCTGTTTGCTTCATCAGGCCGTGATCTTCAGTTCTCTCTGGATCGGTTCGCAGCCGAGTGTGAAGCGTGAGATCGACAGGTGGATCCGCAGTAATGCGGGCGCTGCATCAGTCTGTCGTGGTGAAAAAAGAGCTGAGCCGCAAGGCGAAGCTCTCAATTTACCAGTCAATCTATGTTCCTACCCTCACCTATGGTCATGAGCTATGGGTAATGACCGAAAGAACGAGATCACGAATACAAGCGGCTGAAATGAGTTTCCTCCGCAGGGTGTCTGGGCTTTCCCTTAAAGATAGGGTGAGAAGCTCAGTCATCCGGGAGGGGCTCAGAGTAGAGCCGCTGCTCCTCCGCATCGAGAGGAGTCAGATGAGGTGGCTCGGGCATCTGATCAGGATGCCTCCTGGACGCCTCCCTGGTGAGGTGTTCCAGGCACGTCTAACCGGGAGGAGGCCCCGGGGAAGACCCTGGACACGTTGGAGGGACTATGTCTCTCGACTGGCCTGGGAACGCCTTGGGATTCTCCCGGAAGAGCTAGAAGAAGTGGCCGGGGAGAGGGAAGTCTGGGCATCTCTGCTCAAGCTTCTGCCCCCGCGACCCGACCTCGGATAAGCGGGAGACAATGGATGGATGGATGAAAGTATATGCTAAGTAACTTGGGAAAATTAAGGGCTGCAAATTTAGTGTTGGTGTACTTTCATCTTTACAAAGGTCAGCTTCTTTAGTAAACATTAATTTGCTAACATCGGGCTGCATGTTGAAGAAACCTTATTTTAGCCAAAGTGCTTTATGTGTAGTCTCCAGCTTCCTCACTAAATCTTAAGCCTATCCCATTGTCCTCTGTCATCAGCTTTAAACAACTTTGAGAATAGTCAGAACTTTCATGCTCAAATTTATGGCAGGAATTGGAACTCATTTTATACCACATACAAAACAAGCCTAATACCATCTGACTTAGTACGATGTAGTAATGCTCCTACCTACCTTCAGCTTCTCTTAGGTGGAGATAACTCAAAGTCTTTTTTCCATGATCTTCAATTTAGTGATCTCATTTTCTGTTTGTTCCAGTACAAGGTTGTGGGGGGCCAGTACCTATCCCAGCAATGCATTGTGTAACAGAGAAATAAAATGTTCACATGACTGCAGAGAGCACTCATTCACACAGCTGTACTTCCTCATGATCTGTAAACTCAGAGACAGTAATTTACTTAATGTGCATATTTTGTGATCATGGAAGAAACTAAAGAAAACAAGGGTACACAGGGAGAACTTAATATTCCACACTGGTCAGGATATTACTGACCCCCCCTTGACTTCGGAGCAGTAAAACAGAAATATTAACCACTTCACCACTATGCCACAATAGTTCAATTCAGTTAATTCTAGAATTCTTCTCAAAAGAAAGCTAAAAATCACATCAAAGTTTATAATTTAGAAGTTTAAAATAAATCTCCAGAACCAAATATGATTAACACATTGTTCTTCTTTGTTGGTATCCCTGCCAATATCAAATTGCCGTCATACTCTGCTACAGAACTTTCAGCTGCTACCTCTCTTCGTTCCTTTTGTAACTGCTAGTTCTATACAAACCAATGAGACACTGGCAAGATTCTGAAACCATTCTTTTTGTTATCCCTAAACCTCATTGCACAACATACTAAATCTTAGTCTCTTAGCTGTTTCCCTAAGGCTCAATTGTGCATTTTAGATTTGGCACTTCTGGATTTGTAAAATGCTGTGAAAAACCGCACCTGCTGAACTTACTCAGAATGCTATGATGTCTTCCATGACCTTTTTTAAGTCAACTCCCCTGTACACTCCCTTCTTTTTTATATTCATATCTGATGCCAGGATATTTGTCTTTATTTATCTTATTTTTTCCTTGCTCTTCCTTATCTTGAATGGCTTTGTGCCTTATAGTTCTCTGTTTTCCAAGTTGAAAAATGGAAGATGGGTGTCTTTCAACCACCAGTATGCTCAATTTTGATAAAGATGAACTGCTTTGCGCCCTGTGTTGGCTGGGATTGGCTCCAGCAGACCCCCATGACCCTGTGTTCGGATTCAGCGGGTTGGAAAATGGATGGATGGATGGATGAATATTAACATCTGGCACTTGCATGTTACACTAAGTTCATATGTGGAATTAATGGATTACTTTATTAATATACTGTACATGTATTCAAACACTTGATCATTGTTTATTTAATATGGCACCCTTGACAGAGACCACCATCATAAGACACTTGATACAGCAAACTAGAATATATTTCAGAACAACAAAATACTAACTCACATTTACTGTTATGAATCTTGTAGATAGATAGATAGTATCTATCTATTTATCTATCTATCTATCTATCTATCTACAAGATTCATAACAGTAAATGTGAGTTAAAAGAATACCCTGTGGCACACGGCTGGGGGTGGTACCCAGCCGGGACACCCAGACCATGAAGCCTCCTCCAGACCATGAAGGGGCAACCGCCCTGGTTGCGTTGGGGGCCACGGGTACAGATCTGGGAAGCTCAACCCTGTAGGGGCCCGTGGTCCCCGCCAGGGGGCGCCCCAATGCCTTGGGAGCCCTGGACCTCAGCACTTCCGCCACACCAGGAAGTGCTGGGGGGAAGAGGAGCAGGGACACCCGGAGTGCTTCCGGAGATACAGCCGGCACTTCCACCACACTGGGGGCGTGTCGGTGGAAGATTGCCGGGACCCACCTGGAGCACATCCGGGTGATTATAAAAGGGGCCGCCTCCCTTCATTCAGGGCTGGAGTCGGGTGGAAGAGGACGAGGTCTGGGAGAGGAACGAGGCAGTCTGAAGAGTGAGAAAGCATTGTGGACTGGCCTGGACTATTGGGGTGATTGGTGCTGCGGCACTGGGTTGTGCACTACTTTATTGTATGAATAAACGTGTGTTGGGTGCAAAAACGATGTCCATCAGTCTGTGTCCGGGCTATCTCCCACAACCCATATAGTAGTATTAAGTAGTATTTTAAGTCATAGGAGTTGAATCAGATTTTGGGACAGTTGGTATAAATTATTCAAATTAGACTTTGATTACAGGCAAAGCTGATTGGAATCCAAAAAAGAAGTTATGTATTTTAAAGCTTTATTTGAATGTGACTGCTGGTAAACTTTCATGAGTGAACATTTGAACTGGTTTTCACATGCTTTTTATCCAGAGTGATGTACAAGTCTTCAGAAAGGGAACTATAAAACCATTGGGTCATACAGTCTGTGCTGAAATGAATTATTCAGTGATAGTCATTAAGGATCCTCATAAGTTAATGTTGCTGTGTACACCCTGACGCAGGCCGCATGATTGCAATAAGGGCTAATACTTTCAGTTTTGTAACCAGTAATGTCTGACTTTGCTCTCCTGAGCAAGTCAATTCACTTGCTTGTTGAAACAAATATTTACTACTATATGATTTACTAGATAAAAGTGACAGAAAAACATAAAAAATATCAAGGCATCTGAATATGAAACATTTGACAAAGCAATTAATAAAATATTTCTTGAAATGCAGGACTTACCTTAATGTACACTTAGATGGACGAAATATCAATTCATTATGAGAATGTGAACATTTGTATTAAATCTTGCAGACTGGAGAGGGATTCTTTGCTTCACTCTGATGTAAATGGTTTGCTGTTTCAGGATGATTTAGTAAACTTTGCTACTATGCTACCTTTTTGAAATTTCATCTGTTATAATAATTTTTTAATATGGATACTTTAAAGGAGACTCATAAGTTAATGTGGTTAATTTGCAGGTAGAATGACATCATAGTGGCAAAAGTTGTAGGTGTACTGACTCCTGTGTCAATTGAAATAGTTTTTTCATCATTTAATTAAGCTGCAACATGAAATGTTTTTGTTTGTTTTAATAGACCTTTCAAGACACACCTTTCGGCTGAAAAAATTAAAATGTCATTTTTACTTTAGTTTTGGTATCAACTATTCTCAACTGCCAGCTCCACCCAGTATGTTAACAATGAAAAGAAAAAAAAGAAAGAACAGCTTCCCTCAGGTGCTTCATGACTTGTTAAAACCTTATTTCTAATGTAAATAACTAAACATATATTTTCCAAAACGGTGTATAAAAGGCAGAAAAAGGAAATAACTAGAACAAGTATACACATGTGCATTTGAGAGTGTGATGTTTTTTAAAAATACCGTACTTCTGAAGGAAACAGGTAAAGGTTATTCTCACTCTGAAAAAATAAAGAAGGTTTAGTTGTAATATTTCTGCTGTGTAGCCTTCATCAAGATATGTTCACTAAGTACCGGGCCCGCTCTGCCATTTAGGCTAACTAGGGTGGGAGCATTTTTTTTTTTTTTAAATAAAGACCATGACTTACAAACACTCAGACTCGCTACAACAGCCCAAGTCTCATTATCCCTATTATATTGTTTTACATTATTTTCACATGCTCGCAATCTCAACATTTGATGAACTACATGAGCCATATACAGGTGGCCTTCCAAATCCCAGAGAGCACCACACTCAGCTTGACAGAGGCTCTCTTTACACTGAACATCCTTGTTTAGTTTCTTGAGGTGCAAATGTGTTGTTTTATTTTGTTATACTGTAATACGGTTTCCTTTTTGGAGAGTTTGTTTCTTTTTATCTTTTTTCCACCCTTATTTTGACATTTAGTTGATGCAGACTTTGGATACATACATGTATTTTTTGTTTCTTTCCTTCCTATATTTTGCAAGCATAGTATGTTATATGGGTTGGAGACGGTGGCACTGACCAGAAACCAGGAGACAGAGCTGGAGGTAGCAGAGTTAAAGATGCTAAGATTTGCATTGCGTGTGACGAGGATGGATAGGATTAGAAATGAGGACATTAGAGGGTCAGCTCAGGTTGGGAGACAAAGTCAGAGAGGCGACATTGTGTTGGTTTGGACATGTGCAGAGGAGAGATGCTGAGTATTTTGGGAAAAAGAATTTAAGGATTGAGCTGCCAGGGAAGAGGAAAAGAGGAAGGCCTAAGAGAAGGTTTATGGATGTGGTGAGAGAGGACATGCAGGTGATGGGGTGACAAAACAAGATGCAGAGGACAGAGAGATATGGAAGAAGATGATCCGCTGTGGCAACCCCTAATGGGAGCAGCCGAAAGAAGAAGAAGAAGTGTTTTGCCAGTAGAAGGAACATTTACAATACGTGCCTATTAGGAATACTCCCAATATTTAACCACACCAGATAAAGATTAAAAACTCTCAAGGCTGATCAGCATACACTTTTCAACCTTGGTATTTTTTGAATTGTGTATTTAATACTTATGTATTATGCCTGTTTTATATTACTGAAGTACCACTACTACTACTACTACAAATAATAATAATAATAATTATCATTATTACATATTAGTATTAATGTGAATCATTTATGAAATTAGTGAAAATTATACAAAAAGCATATCATGCATATCGGGTGCCCATTTACAGTTTCACATAGGTTATCAAAAATGCTAGAACTGGCAGTCGATAAGTGTACTATATATCATTTTTTTTAAAGAAATATGAATCTGTACATATTTTTGACATTTTGAAATATTGTGAGATGTTAATGCATATGCATACTTCCATCCATCCATCCATTTTCCAACCCGCTGAATCCGAACACAGGGTCACGGGGGTCTGCTAGAGCCAATCCCAGCCAACACAGGGCACAAGGCAGGAAACAATCCTGGGCAGGGTGTCAACCCACCGCAGATATGCATACTTAAATAGAATTAAAATAAAGAAATAGCACTAAAAGCTGATTTGATTCATGCAGCTATATTATCAAGCTCTGAAATCTGAGAAACTCATGGCCCCTTAGATTGAGTTATTGTATGACTACCTGTATATTCATAATTAACAACCATATTCATCCTATTTATCAGGCATCCATGTGGTTGCACAAAACTACTGGGATCTTGGTATATAGCAAACTGCTTTAATTTGGTAATATATGACTTAAAATCATACCACATATAAAAAAAACAACTGGGGCACCTGGTGGTGCCTATGGTGAGAGCATCTCTGATTTTTGGAACAAAACATAGCATGTGGCCTTTCCCTGTACAAATAGAGAAACTGCAAAATTTGCAAGAGACAGGTTCAATGGTGTAGATTTGAGTACTGGACAAACACTAACATACAAACACACATTCAGCTTTATATATGAGATGCAGATGTGGAAAAGTTTGTTGGTACCCCTCCATTATAAAAAAAGAACCCACAATTGTCTCTGAAATAACTTGAAACTGACAAAAGTAATTGGCACTCATCATTGTTTATTCCATATTTAACATAAATCAGACCATGCTTTAGAGGTTTGATTCAACAGATTATTTCAAATAATAACACAAATGCAAATGGCATGGGCAATGATGGGGCCATTAAACAAATATTTTGTTGCATTAGATGTTTGCTTTAGATGCAATCTGATTCCAGGAGCTCTCAGTGAGACTTCTGCAGCTCTCCAGAGGCAGCTTGGCCCATTGTTCCTAAGCAAACTGATCTAGCTGTGTCAGGTTTGAAGGGTGCCTTCTCCACACTGCATGTTTCTGTTGTTTCCATAGATGTTTGATGGGATTCAAATCAGGGCTCGTAGAAGGCCACTTCAGAGTAGTCCAACATTTTGTTCTTCACCATTCTTGCGTGCTTTTAGCTGTGTGTTTTGGCTCCTTATCCGGTTGGAGAATCCGTGACTTGCGACTGAGACGGAGCTTTTTGACACTGGGCAGTACGTTTCACTCCAGAATGTCTTGATAGTCTTGAGATTTCATTGTTCCATGTACAGACTCAAATCACCCTGTGCCAGACACTGTAAAGCAGCTGTAAAACATAACCAAGCCTCCTCCATGTTGGTATGGTTTTCTTTTCTTTGAAAGCTTCATTTGTTTGTCTGTGAACACAGAGCTGATGTGACTAGTCAGATATCTCCAGTTTTGTCCCATCTGTCTAAAGGGCATTCTCCAAGAAGCATTATGGATTGTCAAAATGCATTTTACAGATTTCCAATCTGGCTTTTCATTGCTTTGCTTTCAATAGTGGAGTCCTCCTTGGTCTCCTTCCATTGAGCCTGTCACTCAGAAAAGTGATGGATGATCAGACACCAATGGACCTTTACCTTGGAGCTCAGCTTGTATCTGTTTGGAAGTTGTCCTTGGCTTTTCATCTGGTGTTCTCACTACCTTTCTACCCATTCTGGGGTCGATTTTCCTCTTACAGCCGTGTGCAGGGAGGTTGGCTACAGTCCCATGGACCTTAATCTTCTTAATAATATTTGCAATAGTTGTCACAGGAGCATCAAGCTGCTTGGAGATGATCTTCTAGCTTTTGCCTTTAACATACTTGCCTAAAATTTTTTTTCTGATCTCCTTTGGTTTCTCTGGTCCATATTCAGTCTGGGAAACTTGATGATACCAAGTAGTAGAGTGAGTACTTTTCTCCATTTAAATATGATGAATGACTGATTTCATGATTGGAGACTAGTGATGAGTGAACACCACGGTGTTTGTGAATATTGTCAAACTTGACGAAATGCTTTTAAGTCAATGAGAAGGACTAACTGAAATAGATTTGACCGGATTATAATGGTGAAATCATCTTTAAAGTGTCCCTGAAGACTAGAAAAATGTCTTCCAGCTATACTGGACCAGTTATTGTGGCCAAAAAGGTGACGTGAGCTGTGTGGTAGCAGTGCCAACCACACCACCATGCCTCTGTGAGATCAAAGTTGAAAGAATGCAGTCAGAGACACACAATCATATATTTTGTCAAAACAAAGTGAGAAAAATATGTAGGTCTGTGCTGATGCTTTGCACTTTTTCTACTATCAAAAAGACAGAAATGTCTTGTAAACAGCAGTATTATTATTTCTCATTATTATTATTATTATTTCATAGAGTCTCCTGGTGTTTGTGTGTGTGTAGTTTGTTTGGCCAGGCTCCTTCAAGGTTTGTTTTTTATCTCCATGGGGGTAATTATGCATACATAGGGCACTCCTTCTCTTATACTCCAAATAACGCTTTGGTGAAATTCGCCGATCAACACTATTGGAGACATATGCGATACTCATTCAAGAAAACAACTAGTTTGAAAAAATCACTCAAATCCAATTATGTATGATCTTTTCTAGGGGTACCAACAAATGTGTTCAGACCATTTTAAAATATGTCTATAGAATAAACAACACTTGGTCTCTTTTCATACTTAACATATTAAAGGCAGGCAGGTATACATGGGACAATGGCTTTTTATTTAATCACTTTTCAGGAGACTGTCAGCAGTTTTTCAGTGAGCTGTAAGAATACCAACAAATGTGTCCACATCTGTGTCTAATTACAGGTAAAAATGTATTTTTATTAAATGCTATTATATTACATATATAGTTATGCGGTAAAGAAAACTTCAGACTTACCTTTCCATGTATCAATCTATTATAATTGTGTTTGTGTTTATGTGAAATTTTTTATCTTTCAGATTCCACCTTTATACCTTACAATTCATTAATGTTGCTGTATACTTAAGCAAACCCTATATTCTTGAGAACACCCCAGTGACCTCTGTCAGGCTTGACAGCTTGCTGACAGCCTGTCTTTCCAGTTCTGTGCTATGCGGTCTCTGATATAACCTGAAAATCACAAAAGTTAGGCGTGCAACTCAAATGAGATAATGAGCCATTAAAATACTTTACAATAATTAGCTACCGCCCAAAGGTTTATAACTGTTTCACTGAAGACATGCCGTTTTACTTTGTGCCAGTGGGGGGGTATTTTTTAAAAATATTTTTTACTTGAGAAAGTAATAATAATAATAATAATAATAATAATACTTGTACAACAAAGAAGATAACATTTCATACTGTGGCACCCGGCTGGGGACCCCGATGCCTTGGGAGCCCTGGACCTCAGCACTTCCGCCACACCCAGAAGTGCTGGGGGGAAGAGGATTGTGGACACCCGGAGGACTTCCGGATGTACCACCAGAGCTTCCGCCACACAGGGGTGTGTCTACGGAAGCCCTCAGGATGCACCTGGAGTCCTTCCGGGGTGAATAAAAGGGGCCGCCTCCCTCCAGTCATTGGCAAGAGTCGGGAGGAGTAGGACGAAGCTTGGTGGAGAGGAGTGGAGGCGGACCTGAGAGACTGAAGGCATTGTGTTGTGTGGCCAAGGACTAAGGGGTGATTGGTACTGTGGCACCGGGTTGTGCTCACGATAAGTTTAAATAATAGTGTAAATAAACGTGTAGTGGACTTTAAAATGTTCTCCGTCTGTCTGTGTCCAGGTCATCTTCCACAATACGATCAAATAAAACTTAAACCAGAACTCAACTCCCTCCTGAGAGAAGGAAAGGAGAGCCAACAGCAAAAGCAAATCTTTGAAAAACAATAAATAAGGGAAAATTACTCTAAAAGTGTATTAATTAGATCTTGCAATATTTCTAAAAAGTTTTTAACAGATCCTCCAAGTGAGAATTACATTTTGTCCAATTTCAAATAGTATAGAACATCAGTTACCCACTGACTTATAATGGGTGGGCTGGGATTCTTCCAGTTGAGCAAAGTAAGTCTGCTAATAGTGTGGTATAGGCAATTACGATGAAAGATTTTAAGTTGAAAGATTGAATGCTTTGTGCATATGGAGCTCAAGTGTATTCTATGCATGGCTGCCTTCCACTCCCTTCCTGAGATATTAAGTGAAATATTCTTTCCCCACCATACCCTAGGATCTTTAAAAGGAAGAGACGTTAATATAAAGTATCTATCTATCTATCTATCTATCTATCTATCTATCTATCTATCTATCTATCTATCTATCTATCTATCTATCTATCTATCTATCTATCTATCTATCTATCTATCTATCTATCTATCTATCTATCTATCATTTTATATATTATTGAGATGCTGTCTAGTGCCTTCAAGACTGATCAGTATTTGTTCTGGAATAGAAATGGGTGGGAGGTGTGAAAAATTGGGTAGGTTCCTTTTAGCAAAGTTTCTGATTTGAAAATATTGGAAAAATTGTGTTGATGGGAAATTAAGTTTGAAGTGTAATTGATCATAAGATGTAAAGACTTAAAGATTATATACAGTTCTCTTAGTGTTTTAATCCTGGATGTTTTCCAGACATTAAATACTAGACAAAGAGCCCATTCTGACAACATAAGATGAAACGGGCACGAGTTTGTGTCAGCAGTGTATGAAGAACAAATGATAAGTAACAAAGAAGTTGTTCTGTAATGATTGTAGTCCGCTTTACTCATTACTGTACAGACTTGTACTGTTAGTTGATGAATTTTCCAGGCCTATAGTATAATATCGAATGATGAACGTTCCAGTACAATACGGAATAGTAATACCCTAAGTTCTTGTCTATAAGCCGCGGCTTATCTAAGGAAAAAAGTTGTGAAAATGAAAAAATAGAATATCGGCTTATACAGTAATCCCTCCTCCATCGCGGGGGCTGCGTTCCAGAGCCACCCGCGAAATAAGAAAATCCGCGAAGTAGAAACCATATGTTTATATGGTTATTTTTATATTGTCATGCTTGGGTCACAGATTTGCGCAGAAACACAGGAGGTTGTAAAGAGACAGGAACGTTATTCAAACACTGCAAACAAACATTTGTCTCTTTTTCAAAAGTTTAAACTGTGCTCCATGACAAGACAGAGATGACAGTTCTGTCTCACAATTAAAAGAATGCAAACATATCTTCCTCTTCAAAGGAGTGTGTGTCAGGAGCACAGAATGTCACATAGATAGAGAAAACAATCTCTAGCAAACAAATCAATAGGGCTGTTTGGCTTTTAAGTATGCGAAGCACCGCAGCACAAAGCTGTTGAAGGCGGCAGCTCACACCCCCTCCGTCAGGAGCAGGGGAAGAGAGAGAGAGAGACAGAGTTTGTTTTTCAGTCAAAAATCAATACGTGCCCTTCGAGCTTTTAAGTATGCGAAGCACTGTGCAGCATGTCGTTTCAGGAATCAGCTTTACAAAAGATAGCAACGTGAAGATAATCTTTCAGCATTTTTAGACGAGCGTCCGTATCGTCTAGGTGTGCGAATAGCCCCCCTGCTCAATCCCCATACGTCAGGATCACAGATAGTCAGCGCAAGAGAAAGAGAAAAGTAAGCAATCTAGCTTCTCAGCCATCTGCCAATAGCGTCCCTTGTATGAAATCAACTGGGCAAACCAACTGAGGAAGCATGTACCAGAAATTAAAAGACCCATTGTCCGCAGAAATCCGCGAACCAGCAAAAAATCCGCGATATATATTTAAATATGCTTACATATAAAATCACAATTTAAATGACCGCTACGCGCGCGTGTTGACTCGGCGACGCCCAGAGCAAAAAGAATGCGCTCCGGCCGCTCCAACCGCGCCATGCGGGGAGTGAGAGAGACGCCAATATCTCACACTCTCTCCCCCCTTAAAGAAATTAAATGGGTGCGAGTGAGACCACTGACCTCCCTCCCTTCTATTAGTTATAGGTTATAGTACGTTCGGCTTATCCATGAGTCCGGCTTATCTATGATACGATTTTATTTAAAAAATTCGTATGATTTTTGGTCTCCGGCTTATACATGAGTCCGGCTTATAGACAAGAACCTAGGGTAAGTATAAGCACCACAAACCTGATATAGGTGTATTGAATGAATGTGTAATTGAATCAGAATGCGTAATTAGGCCTCGAGCTGTAGTCGAAATCACCTTTCAGTCCTCTAGCGCTTTAATCAAAGTCGCCTTTCTCTTATTTTTGTGGCCGTAAATCTGGCACCTGCCGCGATGTTGGGGTTGGATGTAGGTCTCGTAAGATTTTTCGGGCAGCTGCGCAGAAGGCGACTGCGCATTTGGCTTCGGATGTGAGTGAGTGAGTGAGTGAGTGAGTGAGTGAGTGAGTGAGTGAGTGAGTGAGTGAGTGAGTGAGTGAGTGAGGAGGCAGGCGAATTATGTATTAAGATTGTGTAGGTTTGAAAAGGCAGATAAAGGTGATTATCATGTAGAGGAGCAATGCATAAAAGCTTCTCTGTGCTTCTTGCATTAGTTCCATATTCTGAGTGAATGATGGACAATTGAATTTTTGATATATTGATGATAATTTGTATTTACTGGAGCACAAAGCAGGGCATACAAAGAAATGCAGCAGGATCTTATTTCTTTGCAGACCAGGCTTGTGTATTTTGATCAATTTGTGTCAGTGTCCAGGTCTGTATAGTTTGTATATTTGCTGCCCAGTAATAAAACTGAAAGTTAGGTAGTGCCATGCCACTTTCTGCTTTAGGTTTTTGTAGAGTCACCCTTTGGATGTGTGGATGTCTCGAATTAGGTTATAATTGTGTTTAGTTACATAAAGAATTATTCACAAATGTATATGGGAGTGTTCTGAAATAGAAAAGGTGTGGGAAGTATGTTCATCTTGACTGTATTTGTTTTCTCTGCTAATGTGAGATAGAGTGTAGACCATCTGCCCACATCTTGTTTTCATTTTTTCCAAGCTGCTAGAAAAAATTTTGTCAAAAAAGGTCTTTATATGCACTTGAAATGTTTACCTAGTTAAACTGATCTGATAAAATAAATGGGTAGATGTCCAGTCTAATATTGTGTGCACAGGTATATACGTGCCACTGCCAGAATGTTTGCTGTGTCTCCCAGCATAGTCTCAAGGGCATGAAGGAGATTACAGGAGACAGGCAGTTACTCTAGGAGAGCTGGACAGGGCTGTAGAAGGTCCTTAACCCATCAGCAGGACAGGTATCTGCTCCATTGGGCAAGGAGGAATAGGATGAGCACTGCCAGACCCCTACAAAATGATCTCCAGCAGGCCACTGGTATGAATGTCTCTGACCAAACAATCAGAAAAACAGACTTCATGAGGGTGACCTGAGGGCCCGACATCCTCTAGTGTGCCCTGTGCTGACTGCCTGGCACTGTGGGGCTTGATTGGCATTTGCCATAGAATACCAGAATTGGCAGGTCCATCAGTGGCACCCTGTGCTTTTCACAGATCACAGCAGGTTCACCCTGAGCACATGTGACAGACGTGAAAGGGTCTGGAGAAGCTGTGGAGAAGGTTATGCTGCCTGTAACATCGTTCAGCATGACCGATTTTGTGGTAGGTCAGTGATGGTCTGGGGAGGCATATCCATGGAGGAACCCACAGACCTCTACAGGCTAGACAATGGGACCTTGACTGCCATTAGGTATCAGGATGTAATCCTTGCACCCATTGTCAGACCCTGCACGACAATGCCTGGCCTCATGTGGTGAGAGTATGCAGGCAGTTCCTGGAGGATGAAGGAATTGATACTATTGACTGGCCCCCACGCTTGCCTGACCTAAATCCAATAGAACACCTCTGGAACATTATGCTTCAGTCCATCTGACACACCTCAGACTGTCCAGGAGCTCAGTGATGCCCTGGTCCAGAGCTGGGAGGAGATCCTCCAGGACACCATCCATCGTCTCATTAGGATGTTGTCAGGCATGCATACAAGCTCGTGGGGGCCATACAAACTACTGAGTACGATTTGGAGTTGCTGCAATGAAAATTTGGCAAAAAATACTAGCCTCCACGTCATTTTTTCACTTAAATTTTCTGGGTGTCTTTGAATTCAGCCCTCTGTAGGTTGATAATTTTTATTTCCATCAAACGATGTGACATCCTTTTGTTCCTAACACATTACGCAGTCCATATTGGTAGAGATATCCAGCATGTTTTTTTTCCCATTGAGATTTGATGCATTTTTCAAAGTGCTTGTTTAATTTTTTTTGCAGTATATATAAACATAATAACAGCGGCTGGAAAACTGTGGTATATTCTTCAAGTAGTTATCCAACAATCATTTAAGTAAATTAGTATTGGCATTCATAAATATAAAATACGATGCTGGACTTAAATTTAGTTGATGATGGACATGGGGAGTCCCCCAGAGTAACAAGAAGTATCGTTGATTCCAAGATAACTCAGGATATTTTCATTTAACAAAGTCTTTGAATCTGTTTTTGTAACAATATGCTTTTAAAATCTGGTGTTAGTATAAATCACTATATTAGGTTTGTACTATTTGTGTCTGTAAAATTTAAATTTGCAATGCAATCTGCCTAAAAGTCTTGCTAAAGAGTGTTATTTAACCAATGAGTGAAATTAATTAAATTTTCAAAGGTCAAAATGTCCCAGTGATTTAGTGCTTTAATTTTCCAAATCTCTCCCTCTTGTTTTACACTTGTCCCATCTTTAAAGCTTCCTATATAAAATCAGACTTGTCAGTTTTACATAAATTGATTATTTCAGAACTCCTGTAAAACAGTCTTTGTTGTATTATTTTCTATCTTACATGAGTTTATGTATGTCTGTGCTGAAATATCGATTAAACTGTTATGCTGTGAGGCGTCTATCACACAAGCTGATGACCCACAGAAACTTGTCTTCTGATTGGCTTGTGATTTTGGGTCTGTGAGATCTCTTCCTATCAGAATTTTCAATTACCTTTGGATTGTGTAGGACAACACTACACTCACTGACACTTTGATTTTTTTTGCAGTTTCTTTAAATGAAAGACATACAGTTCTAAGGGTAAGAATGCTCTGTCATTTTTCATTTAATTGCAATTTTGTAGCCATTATCACTAGAACATTGTCCAATTAGTAGTTCAGAGTGTGTAGTAACATCTATGTAGTAATATCTCTGTTGGGGTGCCCACATTTATGCACCTGTCTAATTTTGTTATGACACATATTACATATTTTCTGTTAATCCAATAAACTTAATGTCACTGCTGAAATACTACTGTTTCCATAAGGCATGTCATATATTAAAAGGAAGCTGCTACTTTGAAAGCTCAGCCAATGAGAAACAAAAATCCAAAGAATTAAGAGGGGTTCCCAAAATTTTTCATATGACTGTATATGCTACTGTTTAAATAAAAATTACACTCTTTGTTTGAATATACAGTGGAACCTCAGTTCACGGACATCTCGGTACACGTACAACTCAGTTACGACCAAAAAGTTCGCCAAACTTTTACCTCGGTTCACGACCACACACTCGGTATACGAACAAGCCAGTTTCCCTTTCGGTTTGTACATGTTCAGTCTCTCCCTGTGCATTTCCTGTGCAGCGAGCAAGAGAGAGAGTGAGAGAGCGCGACACACACACACACACACACACACACACACAGAGGCAGTGCGAGATAGAGAGAGTCGTGCGCGCACACACACAGGAGCACGCGTGAGAGAGGCGCGCGCACACATACAGGAGCGCTGTAGAGAGACATACACACAGCCGCTCCAGGCTTGCAAAAGAGAGACGCACACACACAGGCACTGGAGAGAGAGGCGCGCGCACACACAGGAGGGCGCTAGAGAGACACACACACACAGGCGCTCCAGGCTCGCAAAAGAGAGATGCACGCACACACACAGGCGGCGGGAGAGAGAGGCGCGCACACACACAGGAGCGCGCTAGAGAGACACGCACACAGGCGCTCCAGGCTCGCAAAAGAGAGACGCACGCACACACACACAAGCGCGCGAGAGAGAGAGATAGAGAGAGCGCGCAAGCGAGTGACGCATAAGGTAGAGAAGGCTTGTTTTTGTTTTCACTTCTGTTTACAGTAAACGGTTCGTAGCCTGCATTGTTGCAATGTTACTTTTCTTGGTGGTTTATTAAATTACGGATTTTTCAAATGTTCATTTTTTCCCCTGTGCTTAAAACTCATAAAAAAAAGTGTTTTTAGTGAGCGGTTCCTAGCACTATAACGCGAACTATTGCAGTGTTAGTTTTCCCTGTTGTTCAAGGTTTTCTCAGTGTTATTCAATGTTTTTACATTTAGTTTACCATTACGCTGTTTTTTCTATGGTATAATTAACTATATTTGTGCTTAAAAACTAATATATATATATATATATATATATATATATATATATATATATATATATACAGTGGAACCTCTAGATACGATCACCTCTGGTTGCGGCAGGCAGGTGGGCGGGCGGGCGGTGCGGGAGAGCGAGCGTGTGCAGGCTCGCGTGTTCAGGCTCGCGTGTAGCTGAACAGTGAGCTGAACAGGCGAGCCAAATAGCTGAAGCAGGACGGTGTAGAGAAGGTCAGCTGCATTAAGAGTGTCTCTCCTGTTGCAGAGCCCGCAGGTGAGACACTAACAGAGAAGAAGCACCGGGGATTGTCATCTGTTTTTTAAAGACTGCATTCTTTTGACGTTTTAACCTCGTGTTAAAGGATTGTTATTCTTGTGTATTTTAAACCTCCACTTCACAACTGTTTTAAGGATTATTTATTTAAAGATTTATTGAATGCTCTACTGCACTTTAGACACCTGTTTTGATTCTTTTAATAATCAGTTATATTATTTACCAGTGTTATTTATTAAAGGTAGACTACAGTATATATAATTTATCAGTGTTATTTGTTAGGAAAATTAATTTTTATGTTAATATATTTGGGGTGCGGAACGGATTAACTGGATTCCCATTATTTTCAATGGGGAAGTTTGTTCTAGATACGAGAAATTCGCTATACAAGCTCAGTGCTGGAACGAATTAAACTCGTATCTAGAGGTTCCACTGTATATATATATATATATATATATTTATATATATATATATTTATATATATATATATATATATATATACACATACAGTTCGTACGGTCTGGAACGGATTAATTGTATTTACATACAATCCTATGGGAGAAATTGCTTCGGTTCACGACCAAATTGGTTTATGACCAAGGTTCCATTGTAAATACAATACAATAACTAATCTAAATAAAAATATATTTAAACTGTTGGTTTATGTGATAAAATTAACTACAACAGTACCTTATACCTCACTTTATCTATCTACCATTATTATTAAAATTACTATTTTTATTTAGGTTTTTGGGTAAGATACATGCCCTACTGCCACATCCTAAATTTTTTTTTTTTTTTTTTAATATTTTTATTTTATTAATTTTCATTGTAATCATTCCATACAAACAGATCAATTTATAACCCAACAAATTTGAAAACAAATCAAACCCCACCCCTGAGAAGGAGAGCTTAGCTAAAGGAAAATTTCTTTAAGCTTTTTAATAAGGCAACATTAGACAAAAGAAGGGGAGAAGTAAATATCTATATAAATAAGAGATGGAGAAGGGAGTTAAATGCAATAATAGTTAATTCTCTTATTCTAAAATAATATTGATTAAATCCTGCCAAGTTTTGAAAAAATTTTGTACAGATCCTCTAACTGAAAATTTGATTTTTTCCAATTTCAAATAATATAAAACATCGGTTTCCCACTGACTTATAAGAGGAGAATTAGGATTCTTCCAATTTAACAAAATAAGTCTGCGTGCCAAGAGTGTAGTGAATGCAATCACCGTTTGCTTGTCCTTCTCCAATTCAAGTCCATCTGGAAGGACACCAAACACAGCTGTTAGTGGGTTAGGAGGGATTGTGATACTAAGGCTGTCTGAGAGGCACTTAAAAATTTTTGTCCAAAATGATGTTAGTTTGGTGCAGGCCCAGAACATGTGACCCAGTGAGGCAGGAGCTTGGTTGCAGCGCTCGCAGGTCGGATCCTGGCCTGGAAACATTTTGGACAGTTTTAAGCGAGACAGATGGGCTCGATATATAATTTTTAGTTGAATAATTCTATGCTTTGCGCATATAGAACTCGAGTGAATTCTCTGCTTTGCTACCTTCCACTCCTTTTCTGATATATTGATTAAGAGATCTTCTTCCCAATGTCCTCTTGGATCTTTGAAAGGTAGGGACTCTAATAAGATTTTATATATTGCGGAAATAGTGTTTGTTTCCTCGGAATTGAGCAGTATTTTTTCCAGCATTGTGGAGGGTGCAAGGTGGGGGAAATCGGGCAATTTCTGTTTAACAAAATTTCTAATTTGAAGATAGTAAAAGAAATGTGTAGCTGGGAGGTTAAATTTTGAACGTAATTGTTCAAAAGATGTAAATATGTTGTCTATATAAAGATCTCTGAGCATTTTAATCCCAAAACTTTTCCAGGTATTAAAAACTGGATATACTTGCGAAGGTTGAAAGAGGTGGTTCCCTTGCAGAGGTGCCACTGATAAAAGATTTTCCATCTTAAAATGCTTTCTAATTTGGTTCCATATTCTGAGTGAGTAAAGCACAATTGGGTCATTAGTATATTTGCGATAACTTTCATTTATTGGAGAGCAGAGCAGGGAATATAAAGAAGTACTACAGGATTTTACTTCTATTGCAGACCAAGCCTGTGTATGTGCATTTATTTGTGTCCAGGTTTTTATGGCTTGTATGTTTGCTGCCCAGTAATAAAACTGAAAATTAGGTAAAACCATGCCACCTTCTGCCTGAGGTCTTTGTAGGGTCGCTCTTCGGATACGTGGGTGTTTTGAGTTCCAAATGAATGAGGTTATTATTGAATCTAACTGTTTAAAAAATGATTTATTGATATATATTGAAATGTTTTGAAATAAAAAGAGAAGTTTAGGAAGGATATTCATCTTAACAATGTTAATTCTTCCGGCTAGAGTGAGATGAAGGGTTGACCATCTATGCAAGTCTTGCTTAATTTTTTCCATACAGACGCCAAAATTTTGTTGATAAAGAGCTTTATGTTTACTTGTGATATTTACCCCTAGGTATTTAAACTGATCTGCTATGGTAAAAGGTAGGGTGTCTAATTTAATATTATATGCTTGTGAGTTCACTGGAAAGAGTATACTTTTATTCAGATTAATTCTAAGACCAGATATCTTTTGAAATTCTGTTAGTGCTGTTAAAACAGCAGGGACAGTGTTTTCTGGGTCCGATATATATAAGACCATATCATCTGCATATAGAGAAATTTTCTGTTCCAGTCCTTCTCTGACAATCCCCTTTATCTGATAAGAATTTCGGCAGTGAACCGCCAGTGGTTCAATAGCGATTGCAAACAACAGTGGCGACAAGGGACATCCTTGTCTGGTACCACGTTCTAGTTTAAAGTAGTCTGAGCAAATTTTATTAATACAAACTGAAGCTTCTGGACTGGTATACAGTAGTTTAATCCAAGCACAAATATTAGGGCCAAACCCAAATTTCTCCAATGCAGTGAAAAGGTAATTCCATTCGATCATGTCAAATGCCTTTTCTGCGTCTAATGATAGTAATATCTCTGGGGTGTTTGATTTTGCTGGTGAATATATAACATTAAACAAGCGTCGGAGATTTGAAGATAGATGTCGGCCTTTAATAAATCCAGTTTGATCTTGTGATATTACCGAGGGCAGCACTTTCTCCATCCTTCTAGCTAGGATTTTTGAGAGTATCTTAACATCATTATTCAGGAGTGAAATTGGTCTATATGATGCACATCCTAAATTTAAGGAACACTGGAGTAACTCTTTGTTCATGCATAATTATCTCAGGAGTCCTGGGTATTTGCCAGTCCTGGCTCTATGTATTTCGAGAACATGGATAAATTTATGACTATGTAGTCTGTGACATTATTTGAGGTGCTACAAGAGTATGGGGTGCCTGGACTACTGCTGTGCCTTGTTTGTTTCTTGTATTTATAGAATGAGAGTTTGGATACATGCTGTTAGGACAGGTTTATTCTGAGTGATTTTGAAACACCACCAGTGGTGCATCTTTTGTGTTTTCCCTTCACATGTTTCTTGGCAAAGTTTAGAGGATTGAGGGTTATTCATTTTGGAAACCTAAGTGTTGCATTTCTGTTATTTGTAAACTGTGGTTGCTACTGCTCACTGGGGCAGTTTGCAACAGAGTCATGCAGTCATGGCATCAATTAGCCTTTCCAAATCAGATATCATTTCCTGTTAAAGAGTGGTTTGCTCCCTGCAGCTCAGGGTGAACACGGGAAAACCTAACAGCTGTTGTGAGACTGACCAGTAAACTGGTGCAATAGCATCAGTTTACACTAAATGTAACAGGCTGTGGTGGTAAAGACAGGTGCCAAGTTTTTGGATGAAGCTTTTGACTTTTAACTTATTGATCAGTCTATATCCCTATCATCACCTTGGTGGTGATCTTAGCATAGTGAACTAAAGAATCAGATTGTAAGTACAATCTTTACAAGGATTGCTGCACAGGGTTGTCGGGCTGTGTTACAGGGTGGCAAGCTCAATCATTCAGAAGGCCTCAGAGTAAAATTACATTCTACAAGTATAGAGACGTACGTTTTGTAAGTGGTTTAAGCTTATAATTAGGATGCTGTCTAGGTTACCTACCTAGACTGTGTTTCTAACACCTCCTATGGGAAAATACCCAGGTTTGGACTGAACTCAGGACACGTTGAAAGGATTCTGTCTAACAGCCAGTCTGGGAGTGTCTAGGAAATAAGGCTGCATCTGAATTGAGATGTTAATGTTTGGGATTAGTTTGTTATATTTAATAAAGCATTTTTTCAATGCGGGCGGTACGGTGATGCAGTGGTAGCGCTGCTGCCTCGCAGTAAGGAGACTCGGGTTTGCTTCCCGGGTCCTCCCTGCGTGGAGTTTGCATGTTCTCCCCGTGTCTGCGTGGGTTTCCTCCGGATGCTGCAGTTTCCTCCCACAGTTCAAAGACATGCAGGTTAGGTGCATTGGCGATTCTAAATTGTCCCTAATGTTTGCCTGGTGTGTGTGTGTGTCCTGCGGTGGATTGGCACCCTGCCCGGGATTGGTTCGTGCCTTGCGCCCTGTGTTGGGTGGGATTGGCTCCAGCAGATCCCTATGTTAGGATCTAGAAGTTTGTAAAATGGATGGCTGGATGGATTTTTTCAATGCAAATGACATGTCTAAGAAATGAAAGTTAACATTTTTTATGTGTCTATTCAGATGAAAAATATATCAGGAATTATTGTATAAAGATTATAAATTAATTTTAATCTTTGAGGTTCGTGTTTTGTGGTAGTGCTCATTATAAAAAAATATTATAACCCTAATTTATAAAAGATTGCTTTTTTATACTGTAAAGTTTCAGTTTCTTTGAGGTGTTATGGGTTTTACTTAGCAGCCCCCAAGGCTGAGGTTGAGCCTAATATCTTCAGTTCCTGCAAACAAAGGATCCTCACAGGTGACATATGCACACCCTGAGAACGAGACACATGATTTACAGGGATGGGGGTGGTAGATATTCACTCTGCGTTTTCGAAAGTATGTCATTAGCAGAGCAAATACTTTTGACCTGCACAATGAAAAGTACTCCAGAGGTCAAGGTTTAATCTGCAATGCAACTATTATTTTGTGTGAATTTTCTTATTTCTTTGTTTTTGATTATTCAGTAGTAGTTTTGTAGCCAAATAATTTATATCTTAGAGGACAGAGTAACAGACTTTACCTTTGTCCATTTCTGGTCAGGTTGCCAATGAGTTGTGCCCTGTAGACAGGCGAGACTCTGGTTTCAAGCCTCAGGCCAGAGAGATCCTTGCTATTGTTGTTTCATGGTCATATATTTTTTTTAAAATCTGGCATCAACTCCTGCCTAATGGTAATGGGTTCTTAATTTTTGTAGTTGTGTAGAGATTGGTGTGTCCTGTGTAGGAAGTTTAAAAATAAGTGGTATTACAATTCTTTGTGATGTTTAACCTACTGTTTTTTAGTTAATTATCACCACCCTTTACTGTGTCATAATAGTTTCTTTTATATTTAACAAAGAACACAAATAGGTGGAGATTAATGCTATGACCTTAAAAGAACAGCCTGAGCAACAAATGCTCAGTTGGTTTCTTCTATAAATACACACCACATACCAGCGTCATTGAAAAGAGGACTCTGGCATGCTGGCCTAAGAGGAGGTGTTTTAAAGAAAAAGCCATGCCTGAAACTGGCAAATAAAGAGAAAAAGTGAAAATGGACAAAAGAATACAGACATTGGATGTATGAAGACTGGAAAAGCATTTTATGGTCAGCATCCTAGAGTCATCTTTTCCTTTGCAGTTACACAGAAATAAATTAAAAATCAATTTCAAAATAATGACCAGCATAGTCATTAGCAACACAGATAATGTCTTGGCTGTATTTTAAAATCATTTAAAAGATTTTTTGATAAAAAGGTATCAATTTCCATGGAAATAAGAACATTTCTGAGTGTGTCCAGACTTTTTATTGGTAGTGTATATATACTGTAATATTTAAACGTACAGTATACAGTACTGTACAAAAGTCTTAGACACTAGTGAAAATATGCTGTAAATCAGAAATGCTTTAAAAAATAATTTATTAATCAACATATTTTCTAGAAAGTGCAGTAAACAGATAAAAATCTATATTTGGTGAAAACATCCAAAAACAGTTGCAAATATCTATACTTCCATGCAGTTCCTGAAGTTATTCACATTGTTGGATATTCCAAGTGTCTTGGAGAACTTGCCACAGTTCCATTGCAGACTATGGTTGTCTTATTTGTAATCCCAGACTGGCTGGATGATGTTGAGGTCAAGGCTCTGAGATGGCTATATCATCTGTATGGATCAGGATTTCCTGTTCCTTTTCACTGCAGATAGTGTTTAAGATTTTTGGTCATATATTTGGAGTCATTCTCATTGTCTTCCAAGGAAATTTTATCTATGAATTCAATCTTGTGGGGTTAATGTGCTTGACCAATCTTATCCAAACGCTTCAGTCCTGCGCCTGTTCACCAGACATACCCTTTCCCTCATATCTTCTTTTACTTTATCCATCCGCCTCCGCTTTGACCTCCCTCACTTTCTCTTCTCCTCTACTTCCATTCCCATCACTCTTTTGCACACATATTTATTGTCGTTCCTCATCACATGTCCATACCACTTCATCCTACTTTCCTGTACTTTCTTACATATCTCTTCCACTTTTGTTGTACCTCTGATTTTCTCATTTCTTATTATGTCCTTTTTTTGTAACTCCACCCATCTATGTTAACATTCTCATTTCTTACACATCTTACTTCTTCTCCTATGCTCACATTACTACCCATGTCTCAGCGCCATACATCATTGCTGGTTGTACTTTTGTCTTAAAAAAACATACCTTTAACCTTTGCCTTAATTCTTCAATCACACAATACTCCTAATACCTTCTTCCAATTATTCCGTCCACACTGCCCTCTATGGGTTATCTGTGCATCTGGTTTTCTATAGTGGGCTACCACTGATCCTAGATATTTGAATGTATCTACTCTTTTTAATAGCTCTCCTTGCAGGTTAACTTCTGAATCCTGATCATCATTAAACCTTGTACATTCTGTCTTATTCCTTTGTGTCTTCAATCCTCTATCTTCTAAAGACCTTCTCCATTATTTTAACTTCCTCTCCACTTATTCTTTTCTGGTGCTACACAACACAATGTCATCAGCAAAAAGCAAGAACCCGGGGGACTAGTTTTTTATCCCATGGGTTAAAACATCTATAAGGATATCAAAAAAGGTAAGGACTTAAAGAAGATCCCTGGTGCAGACCTACTCTAACTGGGATCTTTTCTGTAACCCCAACACTGCTTTTAACCCGAGTCCTCACTCCCTCATACATATCCTGGATAATGTTTACATACTTCTCTGGTACTCCTTTCTCTCTCATATAACTCCAGACATCCTGATGTGACACTCTTGTCATAAGCCTTCTCCAAATCAATAAACACCATATGCAAACCTGTTTTTCTTGACACTTCTCTATGAGCTGTCTCAATTCCATGACTGCATCAGTTTTTCCTCTCCCTGCCATAAAACCAAATTGTTCTTCCTCTTTGGTAGTATCTTTCCGAAGCCTTCTCTCTATGACCCTTTCCCAAATTTTCATTGTAACACCAGCTTTATCCTTCTATAGTGTCCACAATCCTGAATATCACCCTTCTCCTTATAAATGGATAGAATCGTACTGTTCCTTCTCTCTTCTGGTATTCTCTCCTGTTCATAGATCATCTGCATTAGATTCCACAACACATCTATTCCCTCTTCTCCTAAACTCTTCCACACTTCTGCTAGTGTTTCATCCAGTCCTTTTGCTTATCCATTCTTCATTCTTTTTAGTGCCTCATTTACTTCATCTTCCCTTACTCTTGGTACCAAGGTTATTATAGTTAATGAAAGCGAAAATCAAAGCTGAAACTAATATTAAAAAACATTTTCATAAACTGAAATAAAATAATTAACAAAACCAAAATGAAAAACTAAAACTAAATGAAACTATTAAAGTAACTGGAAAGACTCATTGAAATAAAATAATAATTTACTAAAAATAATTTTAGTTTTAGTTTTGAATGAATATTCTTGCTGTTGGTTATTAACCCTTATAACTTTTAACTATAAAACTGAAAGTCATCTACCACGAGCCGCCCGCATACAGTATATTCATCCAGCGAATGGCGGCTGATGAAGGAGGGCGGGTGTTCACACAGCATTTGCAGTGACAGAGCGAGCTGAATGCACGCATAAAGCATGTGGAAAAGAAAGCGATTTACGCGCTGCCTTTGTTTGCACTTGTTGTATATCAAGATGTAATTGAAACGCTTGAAATTGGAATGTGCTGGTCAACAAAAACTTTACCATATGGACAGAAAAATCACGAATGAGTAATGTTTCAGTTTATTTTTTCAGGTGCCTACTTTTTGTTGACAGCAATCCACCTGCCACTTCGCACACAAAGTACAGAGAAAGTATAGTAATCATGAAAAAAATCTGACCTCAATATTTAGATGAATCTTGACGTTTTAGACCTCCCAGAGTCCGAAAATACTGTTTTTTGGAATTATGTTTGTGTGTGTGGAAACACGATAACTCAAAAACGCACCTAGATAGGTGGATGAAATTTGGCATGTGGTTGTTACACCAGAATTGTAGATCTGTATTAACTTTTGGGCCAAATCCATCAACCGGAAGTGGTACTTTACCTGAACACATACTCAATTTTTTTTATTCATGCAGCTGCAGAGTCCGATTTATTCAACGTTACTTTTATAATAATTGTTCAATATATTATTAATTTGATTTGATTTGTTGTTGATGGTTCTTTAATGTGCATAATATAATCAGTGTCTTGCGGTTTACTCCTCAAATATCCATTCCCATATCTGAGTACACGAGAAAGTCTGGGGAAGACCATTCCCGATTTTTGAAAATAAAACGGCACTGATCGAGAGCCTGACAAGGTTATCATCATACAAGATCAGTATATTGTTGCTGACCAATCACTTTTGCTTTAAAAACGTCATTTAACAACGAAGCGATACAAATCTTGTAAAATTTCTGAGCTATGAATGTCTCTACTGAACTACAGGTAGATAGGCAAAGAGAGTCTGCTGCTGAAAAGCCAAACATACTACAGTGATCCCTCGCTATATCGCGCTTCGACTTTCGCGGCTTCACTCCATCGCGGATTTTATATGTATGCATATCTAAATATATATCATGGATTTTTCGCTGGTTCGCGGATTTCTGCGGACAATGGGTCTTTTAATTTCTGGTACATGCTTCCTCAGTTGGTTTGCCCAGTTGATTTCATACAAGGGACGCTATTGGCAGATGGCTGAGAAGCTACCCAATCAGAGCACATATTATGTATTAAATAAAACTCCTCAATGATATACGATATGCTTCCCGCACGGTGCTTCGCATACTTAAAAGCTCTAACGGCACATATTGATTTTTGATTGTTTGCTTTTCTCTCTCTCTCTGACATTCTCTGGTCCTGACGGTGGTGGTGTGAGCAGAGGGGCTGCTCGCACACTGGCCTAGAGGATACGGACGCTCCTCTAAAAAATGCCGAAAGACTACCTTCACATTGCTCCCTTTATTGCGGCTGCTTTGTCGGGCGGTGCTTCGCATACTTAAAAGCCCGAACCACCCTATTGATTTTTTGATTGTTTGCTTTTCTCTCTCTGACATTCTCTGCTCCTGACGCGCACTCCTTTGAAGAGGAAGATATGATTGCATTCTTTTAATTGTGAGACGGAACTGTTATCTGTCTTGTCATGGAGCACAGTTTAAACTTTTGAGAAAGAGACAAATGTTTTTTTGCAGTGTTTTAAAGTCCCTGTCTCTACAACCTCCTGTGTTTCTGTGCAAATCTGTGACCCAAGCGTGACAATATAAAAATAACAATATACTGTAAACGTATGGTTTTTACTTCACGGATTTTCACCTTTCGCGGGGGGTTCTGGAACTCAACCCCGCATTCGAGGAGGGATCACTGTAATGTGTTTTTGCATTTATGCTATACTAGCAAAATACCCGCGCTTCGCAGCAGAGAAGTAGTGTGTTAAAGAGGTTATGAAAAAGAAAAGGAAACATTTTAAAAATAACGTAACATGATTGTGAATGTAATTGTGTTGTCATTGTTATGAGTGTTGCTGTCATATATATATATATATATATATATATATATATATATATATATATATATATATATATATATACATACACATACATATACACACACATATACATTGTGAAAGAATAAGACATACTCCGATAAAGGTTTGGGGCAGCCACCCGTATAATCTCTAAATCCTTGGCTGCAAAGTTGCAATGAAGAGTAATAGCACTGAAGTGCATACAAACAAGTCCAAAACTAGACTGAGGAATTAGGAAAGAGGGCAGGGTTTTAAAGGGGAAGACAGGAAGTGAGGTCATAAGGATCAGGGATGTGTTCGTTCTCCATTGGACCGAGCCCGGACGTGACGTCAGAGGGGTCGGAGCCAGTCAGGTCTCCTTCCATTGGCTCGGTCCCGGAAATGATGTCACGAGAGCCAGGTGGAATCTCCCGGGAACGGTCTGCAGGCAAGAGAGAAAAAGAGTCAGTGCACTCTGCCACCTCCCGGTATGTCTCAGAACTGCCGTCCCTCAAGCCCTTTAGCTGCCTCCCATGCGCACGTGTGTGACAAGGCCCCCCCCTCAGCCCAGACCCGTTGGGTCGGGCGACCCTAACCGAGAGGTCGTGAACCCGGGAAAGAGCATCAGCGTTGGCATGGAGAGAGCCACAACGATGAATGAGCGAAAACTTGTACAGCTGTAGGTCAAGAAACCACCTGGTGACCCGCGGATTCGACTCCTTGTGCAGGGCCATCCACTGTAAGGGTGCATGGTCCGTGACAAGGGTGAACTCCCGGCCCAACAGGTAGTACCTCAGCTGAGTTATCGCCCACTTAATCGCCAAGGCTTCCCTTTCCACCGCTGCATACCTGGTCTCCCGGTCCAACAGTTTCCGGCTCAGGTACATGATGGGGTGCTCCACACCATCGACGCTTTGGCTCAGCACTGCTCCCAAGCCTGTGTCCGAAGCGTCCGTCTGGAGAATGAAAGGCAAAGAAAAGTTAGGTGCCATCAAAATAGGTGCGGACGTAAGGGCCTGTTTCAAGTCACCAAATGCAGCGCCTGTCTTCTCAGTCCATATCACAATGTTCGGGACCCTCTTCCTTGTTAAATCAGTCAAGGGCGCCGCTCTCTCTGAGAACCGAGGTACAAACCGGCGGTAGTACCCCGCCAACCCGAGAAAGGCTTGGACCTGCCGCTTGGTTCGCGGACGGGGTCATTTCAAAATGGCGTCTACTTTGGAGCACTGTGGCCGCACGGTACCCTGACCCACCAGGTAGCCCAAATACTTCGCTTCGGTTAATCCAAAGAAACATTTCTTGGGATTAACCCTGAGCCCGGCCTCACCAAGTGTCCGCAATACCAATTAGACCTGCTGTAGGTGTTCCTTCCATGTGCCGGAATAGATGACCACGTCATCCAGGTAGGCAGCACTGTATGAGTTATGAGGTCGGAGCACTTTGTCCACCAGACGCTGGAAGGTTGCAGGGGCCCCGTGTAACCCAAATGGAAGGACACGATACTGCCAGTGTCCGCTAGGGGTACTAAACGCCGTTTTCTCCTTAGCGGAGTCCGTTAAAGGAACCTGCCAGTACCCTTTCGTCATGTCAAGCGTGGTCAAATATTGAGCCTGCCCAAGTCTCTCAAGGAGGTCATCCACTCGTGGCATTGGATAGGCATCAAATTGGGAGACCTGATTAAGCCGGCGGAAGTCATTGCAAAACCTCCAACTCCCATCCGGCTTACCGACTAGCACAATGGGACTAGACCAGGGACTATAACTTTCCTCAATTACTCCTAGTTCCAGCATGCGCTTGATCTCAAGCTGCACTTCAGCCCTTTTTGCCTCGGGAAGACGGTACGGGCGTTCTCGGACAATAACCCCGGGCTCTGTCACAATGTTATGCTCAACCAGAGAGGTCCGTCCGGGGTGCTCACTGACTACCTCCTGAATGGCCCGGATAACTGTATCCAGCTCCTGCCGTTGTCGGGGACTGAAGTCCGCCCCGAAGTTAAGGCTGGGGGTGTGAGCGAAGAGCGAGCGGGGCTGGCCGGAGGAGGGATCGGGATCCCTGTCCTTCCACGGTTTCAGCAGATTCACATGATAAACCCGCTCCTTTGGCCGACGATTCGGCTGACTCACCAAATAGTCGACCAGTCCCTTCCTCTCCTTAACTTCATAGGGGCCTTGCCAATGGGCGAGCAACTTCGAGTGGGAGGTAGGCACTAGGACCATGACTCGATCCCCCGGGCAGAACTCCCGGAGTGACGTGCCACGGTTATAGTAACGGGCCTGTGCTGTCTGAGCCTCCTCCACGTGACTTTTAAGGAGGGGCCGTATCTTTCCAAATCTATCGCGTAACTGCGCGATATACTCTAATATGTTTGTCGAGGGAAGAGCCTCTTCTTCCCATCCTTCTTTTAAAATATCCAATATGCCCCGGGGTTGTCACCCATACAGTAATTCAAAAGGGGAGAACCCCGTGGAGGCTTGAGGGACTTCCCGATAGGCAAAAAGGACGAGGGGGAGGAGCTGATCCCAGTTCCGTCCATCCTCGCTGACCACCTTACGTAGCATCTGTTTGAGAGTCTGATTGAACCTCTCGACTAAACCGTCGGTTTGAGGATGGTACACCGCGGTCTTTAAATGCTTTATTCTCAGTAACTTGGCAGTCTCCTTGAACGTCTCTGAGGTGAAAGGTGTCCCCTGGTCTGTCAAGACTTCCTTGGGGATACCTACGCGCGAAAAGACCCCTAGTAACTCCCGTGCGATTGCTTTAGAAGTAGCTGAGCGCAAAGGAACAGCTTCGGGGTATTTCGTAGCATAGTCCACGAGGACTAAGATGTACTTGTGTCCTCGGGCTGAGGGCTCTAGAGGTCCGACTATATCGACCCCAATTCTCTGGAAGGGAACATCAATCAGGGGAATGGGAATGAGAGGAGCACGGTCCCTTCTTGGAATTTGTCGCAGTTGACACTCCGGACAGGAAGTGCAAAAGCGACGAACCTCCTCATTGACTCCCGGCCAGTAGAAACGGAGTTTAATCCGCTCCAGGGTTTTTTCGGTGCCCAAGTGGCCACCTAGGAGATGGGCGTGTGCTAACTCACAGACCTGCCGCCGGAAGGTCCGTGGGATTAGCAGTTGCTTTCTCTCCTGCCCGTCATGCAATGCTACCCGATATATTAGGTCATTTTCCAACACAAAGTGAGGACCCTGTGGCATGGACTGGTTGGTGCGTTGGCCGTTAACAAGGACTACTACATTTTTTGCATGTTTCAGGGAGTCGTCACTCCACTGCTCCCTTTTAAAGGAAGCTGGCGTCTCTCTAAATTGAAACCTTAAAAGGGAGAGAGGGTCGGTGCCGACCTCAATGGCCGTGGTTTCCTCCCGCTCCGCCGCGGCACTGGTGGATGACGTATTGGCACGCGACGGCCCGGGAGTAGCCACGTCACTCAGGCCGACTGCTTCATCTCTCTCTGCCGGCTGATTACACGGCGTGGAGGCAGCTTGAGACGGCTCATCCCCGTCTATAACTAGGCCCAAGTTATCCCCAGGAGTGGTATGTGACTCACCGCTGTTTATTTCAGACCAGTCCCGCCCCAGTATCACCGGGTGGGGAGGCCCAGGATGGACAGCCATGGTTAACTTCCGAACTGAACCTCCGTAGCTGATGACACAAATGGCGGTCCTGTACCAGCGGATGTCTCCGTGGACACAGGTTATACCAGTCTTATGTTTTAACCACTGTTGCGGTAGCACAAAACGGCGGGCAACAATGGATATGTTGCTGCTGGTATCTAATAACACAGATGTTTTATACCCGTTAACGATCAGCTTGTCTGTATGCGGGACCGCTAACGGGTTTGTCAGAGCACACCAACCCCTCCTCCCCCTCCACCTGCATCCCACCTTATTCCCAAGCGGTTCGTGCGCCCGCGGCGCCGGGGACGTCGGTGCAAGCTCTGGGTTGTACAGAGGGAGGCTAGGGTTTGGGACGTACTCCGGTCGAGGTCGGCCCAGGGGCGGCTCAGCTCTCCCAGGTCGGGAGGCCCCCCTTTGTTGTTCTACGAGCTCAGTGAGCTCTGCCATATTTATGAAATCTTTACCCCAAACCGGCTGGGTGAAGCGCTGGGGTAGTGAATTTAAAAACAGGTAGCAAGCCACCTGTTCAAGCATGTGGTAGGGCGTACTTTCATGAGGCCGTAGCCACAGCCCTACCTTCGTCCATAGGCTCAAGGCCTGTTGAGGGGTTGGCCTCTCTGGGTCAAACCGCCAGGCTTTCACTCTACTCACCTGCCGGTCTGGGGCACCCCTAGGTGGAATTCGGGGCTCTGGCTTTACAGGGAGACGGGCACTCTCTCCCGAGAGAGCACAAACAGCCCTCCTGGCCTCCCGCTTCTGAAGCAGCCCAATTCTGTGAGCCCCTCCCGCATACCCCCCGGCCCTCCTAGGTTGCCTAATAGAGCCTGCCGGAGGCAGAGCCTGCACCGGGTCACCCTGAACCACGGGACACCCTCCCCCGCCTGGAAACTCGGTCCCGGTACGCTCCCACCTGGATATGTTGCAGGTCCTGTCCCCTTCTCTTCCAGGACGTCTTCATCCTGCCGACTACGCCAGATGTGAAAGAATAAGACATACTCCGATAAAGGTTTGGGGCAGCCACCCGTATAATCTCTAAATCCTTGGCTGCAAAGTTGCAATGAAGAGTAATAGCACTGAAGTGCATACAAACGAGTCCAAAACCAGACTGAGGAATTAGGAAAGAGGGCAGGGTTTTAAAGGGGAAGACAGGAAGTGAGGTCATAAGGATCGGGGATGTGTTCGTTCTCCATTGGACTGAGCCCGGACGTGACGTCAGAGGGGTCGGAGCCAGTCAGGTCTCCTTCCATTGGCTCGGTCCCGGAAATGATGTCACGAGAGCCAGGTGGAATCTCCCGGGAACGGTCTGCAGGCAAGAGAGAAAAAGAGTCAGTGCACTCTGCCACCTCCCGGTATGTCTCAGAACTGCCGTCCCTCAAGCCCTTTAGCTGCCTCCCATGCGCACGTGTGTGACAACATATATACATATACACACACATACATACACATACATATATATATATATATACATAAATACACATATATATATATATATATACATACACACATATATACATACATACATACATACATACACACACATATATATATATATATTTACATATCTACATATATATATACATATCTACATATATCTAGACATACATATATACATACATACATTGACATATATACATATACTAGCAAAATACCCGCGCTTCACAGCGGAGAAGTAGTGTGTTAAAGAGGTTATGAAAAAGTAAAGGAAACATTTTAAAAATAACGTAACATGATTGTCAATGTAATTGTGTTGTCATTGTTATGAGTGTTGCTGTCATATATATATATACATATACACATATATTATATATACACATATATTATATATATACATAAATATATATATATACATATACACATATATTATATATATACATATATATATATATACACACACATACACATATATTATATATATATATATATATATATATATATATATATATATATATACACACATACATACAGTAATCCCTCCTCCATCGCGGGGGTTGCGTTCCAGAGCCACCCACGAAATAAGAAAATCCGCGAAGTAGAAACCATATGTTTATATGGTTATTTTTATATTGTCATGCTTGGGTCACAGATTTGCGCAGAAACACAGGAGGTTGTAGAGAGACATGAACTTTATTCAAACACTGCAAACAAACATTTGTCTCTTTTCAAAAGTTTAAACTGTGCTCCATGACAAGACAGAGATGACAGTTCCGTCTCACAATTAAAAGAATGCAAACATATCTCCCTCTTCAAAGGAGTGCCTGTCAGGAGCAGTGACTGTCACAGAGATAGAGAGAAAAGCAAACAGATCAATAGGGCTGTTTTTCTTTTAAGTATGTGAAGCACCGCGGCACAAAGCTGTTGAAGGCGGCAGCTCACACCCCCCTCCGTCAGGAGCAGACAAAGTGAGACAGAGTTTGTTTTTCAATCAAAAATCAATACGTGCCCTTCGAGCTTTTAAGTATGCGAAGCTCCGTGCAGCATGTCGTTTCAGGAAGCAGCTGCACAAAAGATCACAATGTGAAGATAATCTTTCAGCATTTTTAGACGAGCGTCTGTATCGTCTAGGTGTGCGAACAGCCCCCCTGCTCAATCCCCCTACGTCAGGATCAGAGAAAGTCAGCGCAAAAGAAAGAGAAAAGTAAGCTGGGTAGCTTCTCAGCCATCTGCCAATAGCGTCCCTTGTATGAAATCAACTGGGCAAACCAACTGAGGAAGCATGTACCAGAAATTAAAAGACCCATTGTCCGCAGAAACCCGCGAAGCAGCGAAAAATCCGCGATATGTATTTAAATATGCTTACATATAAAATCCGCGATGGAGTGAAGCCGCAAAAGGCGAAGTGCGATATAGCGAGGGATTACTGTATACACACATACATGCACTTACAATAACATAGAAATCAGTATAAACAACATTAACATCATTATCATATGAGAATATGAAGTAATATATAAGAAGCACATTTCATATAAATATAAATTATTAAACAGTAAAATCTTCTTCTATAATTTGCTACCGTGGCTATTCGTTTGTCTGTCCAGGATTTTAAATCACCTGTAGCTCGCAAACTGTTTCACCTATTGACTTGAAATCTGGTACACATATAGTGCGTCACGTCTGCTATCCGCTTTATGGGTGATGATTGTATTACTCTTTTTATCTTTATTTTATTTTATTGTAGAATCAACTCCTATCTGCGCACACCAGGGCGGCCGTGGGCAGATGCGTATGGTGTATTCACTCCATGTTACCATGCATTGCGCTGTCACTGGTATTTTGATAAAAGAATTTGAACAACATATAAGAAGCGTATAAATTATTAAACAGTAAAACATTAACATTTAAGAAGTAAAGTTACATTGAGTACTACTGCAGTGCCTTCGAGTATACCTCATTTTTTGTTTGCCCATTACATGCTTAAATGTATACATTTTTTGGTGTACCTACCCAAGAACACGCGACATATAACCGACTGTGGGAGAAGCATGGATTTTAAACACGCGTTGAGTTCATCTGCTGGTCTCCCTCGTGGAATAACTGGTAATGTCTGACTAAAATCTACAGCAAGTAAAACGACATTACCTCCTATTTTTTTTTTTTTACGATCTCCGCGATCTTGCTTTCTTCGGTTCAAGGCTTCATAAGCTCTTTTATGTTCCATGGTGTACTTATCCCAAACCATCATCTTTGAATGTTGCAAGACTTTCGCCTTGTATGTAGATCGGGGTAATTACATTCATTGCATTCCTAGTCTGAATCACAATCAGATTGTATGGGTGGTTACCTGGCAGGTAACGCTTATGCTTGGTCATCAAGTCGTCTAACATCCTCTTTTAATTGCGAGAAGCAGATATATATAGCCAAATTCTCGCGCTTCGTTGCGGCGAAGTACTGCTTTTAATTTTTTATTAAGAAGAAAAGAAAACCTTTTTAAACGGATCGAAAATATACCAATAACAATTTGTTAAGGATCTGTTTTTTTGTGAACCTCCCTTTTCACAGCTGTCGCGCTACGGCGTGTGTTTCGTTTATTTGACAGTATGTACATCGTGGTAATTACATTCATGGTATTCGTTTTCTGAATCACAATCTGATTGTATGGGTGGTTACCTGCCAGGTTACGCTTGTGGTTGGTCAGCAAGTCGCCTTACGTCCGCCACGTGCCCCCATTTCTGTTCCCAGAAGCAGATCATAGAATGGTTTTAATAGTTTACTTTCAAATAATGCAAAGAGTACGCGACACGTGTTTCTCCCTAATTCTGGGCTCATCAGGCGTACACACTCACTGCATCCCCTCTCGGGAATCGAATCTCTATCGTCAGTGCCAGAGTTGAAACCCCTAACGTTGCGGTCAGCAAGTCGGCTAACATCCGCCATGTGCCGTCTTTCAGTTGCGAGAAGCAGATCATAGAATGGTTGAAATTGTTTACTTTCAAATTATGCAAAGAGTACGCGACACGTGTTTCACCCTAATTCTGTGCTCTTCATGCGTACTCACTTATTGCATCCCCTCTCGGGAATCGAATCTCGAACGTCAGCGCCAGAGGTGAAGCCCCTAACGTTGTGCTACGGCGTGTGGTTTGTTTATACCTCGTGTCTTCTCATTAAACTTTTATCTCGTGAATATGTTATTGCAATCCGCAGCGGGAGCGTTTCTATAAGCTTAATTTAAACTTACGTTTTACACCGTGCTTTGTTTCCCTTATGAAGATGCTTGTATGCTTCAGTCGCTCGCTTCTTATTGTTTCGCTCCCTTCTCAATTGTTTAATGAATTTTTTGTTCTTCGCTGTTTGGGGCTCTTCCTTCATTTCTCCCTACTGCGTTCACAGTCTTTTCATGAGATTACGTGGGAGGCGTGATGACGTGACACTCAACTCCGCCTCCCACGGCCATCGAGCTGCCGTCCATTGTCAAAAAAGAGGTTCCAGTTATGACCATTACGCGTTGAATTTCGAAATGAAACCTGCCTAACTTTTGTAAGTAAGCTGTAAGGAATGAGCCTGCCAAATTTCAGCCTTCCACCTACATCGGAAGTTGGAGAATTAGTGATGAGTCAGTCAGTCAGTCAGTGAGTGAGTGAGTCAGTCAGTCAGTCACTGAGGGCTTTGCCTTTTATTATTATAGATATATATACTATATATATATATATATATATATATATATATATATATATATATATATATATATATATATATACACATATTTACATATATATATATATATCAAAATACCCGCGCTTCACAGCGGCGAAGTACTGCTTTAAATTTTTATTAAGAAGAAAAGTAAACCTTTTTAAACTGAGGGAAAATGAATCAATAATTATTTGTTAAGAATCTCTCTGTATACCACGTTGTCAGTTCACCCCTCCGGTTGTAATATGACCAAGCTGTGTGCTGAGCTTACTCTTGAGAATGCAGCGTACAGTTGGCCATGTGATTTTTGAAAGCAATATTGAAGGCATTGATTATAAGCACATTGTGTTGTGCATGATATGTTGTGTGCTATAGACATTTAAAGTAAAAACCATCACACCTTAAAAGTAACCTAAATTTCATTACAAATTGGCCCATTCTGGGCAATAAAAGGAAAAGAAATAAAGTGTCAACAGTCAGTGCAGTATTTTTCAGCACAAATGACATAGGAAATATTTTAGAAATTATAAAATTGTGTAAAATTGTTCATATTCAGTACCTCGTTTTATCAGACAAAAACAAAACCAAATAGTAAACTGTGTCGTGCAGTGTAGTAAGTCTTCCACTAACATTAAACTCATATTGTATTCAAACTCGTTAAGTGTACAGTTCTGTCTCATTGTGACACAAAAACTAAACTCCATAGAAGCTCTTTAACCGTACCATAATTACTAAAACTAAAACTGAAACTAATATATATATAAAAATAAAATAGAACTGTTTTTGTAAAATAAAAACTAAATTAAAACTAAAAATACAAGATGAAGGAAAACTAAAACTAAACTGAATTTCCAAGTAAGGTCAGAAAAAATATAGTAATAAAACTAATATGAAAAAGCAAAACTATAATAACCTTGCTTGGTATTACTGTAGTCCTTCATTTTGGACTCCATCCCCTAACACTACCCTTGGATTTTCAACAGCTTTTCAAAGTACCTCTTCCATCTATTCTTGATCCCATCATACTGATTTAAGACTGCACAATGCTCATACTTCACCTGCTTTATCTGCCTAAAATCCTTTCCAACCTTGTTCCTGGTCTCTTTCTCTTTTTCTTTCTTTTCTAGGGCACGAAGCAAACGCTAAAGTGGACAATGGCCGACAGTGAGATGCAACATGTTGTTGAAGAACTCCGGGGCCTCGAGAACCAGATTCAGCAACTCCTGACCAGATGAAGGCTCACCTACTAAAAGATTCTCCTCGGCAGCTGAAATCATTGCAGCTCATCGTGATTCAGTAACTTCAACTCCACACCATGCTGCTTATTTTCACAGCCAAGTGAGTTTTAACCCCGTGCCCCTTCGGAACGATGACGATGACAATGAGGGAATTGGCCTATTGTCTATGCAGGTGGGAATTTAAAGCTAGATCACCCATTGGCTCAGGCAAACATATTTGCTAGATAGGTATTACAAGAAGAATGCTGACAGTCTTTGATAGGCACAAGGACAGGGCAGCAGGGACCACAGTAATACATGCCAGAGTAAATGTCTTGGGATATTGACAGTCGAAGGTTCTTAAAGCGGATTTCTCAGCACTTATTAATACCATGAAAAAGAGGACCCCAGCTGTGAAAATCTTCATTTTGGGTCCCTTACCCCTGGCTAGAAGATTGGATGAATGCCACAGTCATTTGCTGGCATTAAACAACTGTTGAAAGGCTTCTGAGAGTGACAAAACATCTGGTTCATGGACAACTGGGATCTCTTCTGGGAGAGGCTACCTTTCTTCAGGCGAGATGGTCTGCATCCTAATAGATTCGGTGACCGAGACCTATCCAAAAACATCTGTAAGGTAATTTGTGTTTCCTGACTATGCAATTCTAATCCAAATTCTCTCCATAATGCCTTGCTAGGATATGATAACTCTGTAGTGAGCTGTTCCTCAAGTGTGCACTGCATTGACACTATAATAACCAACCTCAGTCTAAGTAAAATACCCAGGCAGTGTGGCATAAATGCAAATAATTTAATTTCGCAGTCTCTATTGTCTGTGTATAGACCTCCTAAATATAATGTGTCTTTCATTGCGGAACTCTCAGACTTAGCGTCAATTATAATAGCTATGACAAGTTCTTAATTGTTGGTGACTTTAATTTTCATATCAATAAGCAGTGTGACCCAAAAGCAAAAAAATTTAAGAACCTCCTGCAGTCTTTTGATCTGAGCCAGCACGTTAGCCAGCCCACACATTGGGGGACATAAGTTGGATTTAGTGATTACTAAAGGATTAAAAGTTGATGTGAGGCAGATCATTGTTTTCAGTTTATCAGAACATTTTTTCATATTATTTAATGTAGAAATACTGATAGTTAAAACTAATTAGAAGCATATTGTTAAAAATGCTATTCTGACAGAGCTGCAGCTTGAAAGTTCGCTAACATTCTGAACAACCAGTCCGTTTGTAGTGCTTACTACAATAGTGATAATAATGTAAATAGTAAGGTGGATAACTTTAAATCTAATGTGAGAGCCGTTGCTGACATAGTCGCTCCTGAAAAGATAGTTAAGAAATCCTCCAGCACCATTATACCGTGGAAGACTCAAAGAATGTCTGATTTAAAGAAAACATTCCAAAGAACTAAGCGTAAATGGAGAAAAACTAAAATTATAGTTCACTATGAAATATTGTATGCTAAAATAAAGGAATATAACAACATAGTCCATCTGGAGAGGCGGTGCTACTTCTCTAAAATTATAAATACTAGTCATTTAGCCCGTTACAATAACGGGCGCTAGAACAGTAGTGCATAAACATTAGTAGGAACAGTCTATATTAAATGGCATTGGACTTTGACCTCATTCTTTTTGTTGGTCGTATTTTTCTTTCTTTCAGCCTTTCTTTTGTTGATGTTTACTTGCTGAGCTGACCGTTCTTCGTGGGCTGCCACCGTGTATTGTGTGCCTTTAATTTTCTGTGACAGTAATACTGTCTTGTATTCAATAAGCGCGCGCACACAAAAAGGCAAGCTTCAAAAGGGCAACCTCAATTGAGCGCAGCGAATAAAGGCGTTCGTAGATAATTTAGTTCAAATGGCTCTAGAATATGTGAAGAGCAACAAAGGTGCAGATCTTTATTTACGCGTACCTTTATTCGCTGCGCCCAATTGATGTCGCCCTTTTGAGGCTCGCCTTTTTGTGCGCGCCCTTATTGAAGGATGCCTGTGCGCGCCCTTATTGAAGGATACCATCTTGTACGTCCACTGGCTTGTACGTCCGTAATATACCTTTAATTTTCTCTGGCGGTAATACAGGCGTGCGCGTCGGTAATATGCCTTTAATCTCCTCTGACAGTAATACTGGCGTGTATGTGGCTGTAATATGCATCACTGTATTGTGTACCTTTAATTTCCTCTCGCAGTAATACTGGTTTGTA
This sequence comes from Erpetoichthys calabaricus, assembly GCF_900747795.2. Lineage (NCBI taxonomy): Eukaryota > Metazoa > Chordata > Cladistia > Polypteriformes > Polypteridae > Erpetoichthys > Erpetoichthys calabaricus. Next base: position 143,340,769 of record NC_041405.2, read on the forward strand.
TTTCCGTAAAACGGCTCTAACTTTCTCTGACAGTAATATCGCGCTCGCACCGTGCCCCGCGCATGCGCACTTCATCAGAAGACACCCACACACGGACACCTGGACGCACATAGGGATTTTATATATATAGATAATGCTGGTAATCCAAGAGTTTTATTCTCTTACTATTTATCATTTGCTAAACCCAGGTCACTCAATGGAATGCCTCCAAAAAACCACCAGTGAAACTTGTGAGGCTCTTTCTATATTTTTTAAACACAAAATCAACGGTATTAGAAATAATATGGTACTTCCACCAAAGATGATCCTATTAAATCCTGGTATTCCATTTTAAGCAAATTAAATTCTTTCACCAGGATAGGTTTATCCAATCGACGTAGAATAACTTCTCAACTGCAACCCTCCACCTGTGTCCTTGACCCAATACCAACAAGCTTTTTCAAAGAAGTATTCGATGTGCTAACTGATAGCGTGCTTGACATAGTAAACTCATCATTAGATACACGGGTCTTCCGAGACTTACTTAAGACTTAAGTCTTAAGACTTTTTTGACTTTAGACCTATTTCTAACCTACCTTTCTTAAGTAAAATTCTAGAAAAAGCAGTCATTACAAAGCTAAATGATCACTTAAATAAACAAGTCTCAGTCAGGTTTTAGAACAAATCACAGTACAAAAAACACACTGGTTAAATATTAAATGACTTGCGGGTTAATGCAAACAGATGTCATTTATTTGTTTTCATCCTCTTAGATCTGAGTGTATTTGAGAATTTGATACCATTGATCACAATATTCTTATAAATTGCCTTAGTCAGTGGGTGGGCCTCTCTGGCAATGTCTTAAATTGGTTTGAGTCCTACCTGGCAGGTAGAAAATTCTTTGTAGTTCTGGTAATTATACTTCAAAGCCACATGATATTCTATTTGGTGCTCCACAAGGATCTATCCTTGGTCCACTGCTCTTTTCGATCTCCATGCTTCCGTTAGGTCAGAATATCTCAAGGTATAACGTGTGCTAACACAGCTATACTGATGACACACAACTGTATTTATCAACAGCGCTTGATGACTCTGACTCTCTTGGTTCACTGACCCAATGTTTTACTTGTATTTCTGAATGGATGAATAGTCATTTTCTCAAACTAAGTAGAGAGAAAACAGAAATCTTAGTTATTGGCAAAAATGGATTTAGTAAGGTTATTAGAAATAAACTTGATCCATTAGGCATAAAAGTCAAGATGGAGATAAAGAATCACATATTAATCAGACGACCAGGGGCCTCATGTATAAATGGTGTGTATGCAAAAAAATGTTGTGTACGCTTGTTTCCAAGCAAACTTTGAGAAGTATAAAACTAAACTATTCTACACATGGTGTTATACACGAGGCCCCAGGGCAGCACTTTTTCACTTAAGGAAAAGGCAAAAGTTAGAGTTAGAAAATGTGATATACAAATAAATGTTGTTGCTGTTGCCTTCGTTATTCTAAAAATCATTCTCTCTTCCTCTTTTATCACCAATTTTGCATACACTTCCTCAAAAGGTTGTGACTTGGCTCTTGCCACTGCCTTCTTTGTCTCCTTGTTATCTGCCTATTCACTTCTTTGTCTTCCTCCTTCCTTGATTGGTACCAATTCCTCTTTGCCTCCTTTTTAGCCTTTATCACATCCTGTACCTCTCTGTTCCACCACTATGTCTCTATGTCCCCAGGTGAGCTCCTTCCTGTCATCCTACCCAACACCTCTTCACCTGCTTTTAATACAACTTTGCTTTTTCCTACCACCATTCTTCAAAACGACTACAGGTAGATGACTGCTTTTCATTTAAAACTTTCTCCCTAAACCTGCTCTTATGCCCTTCCTCTTTTAATCTCCACCACTTTATCCTTGGTACTGCTTGCTTGGGTTTTTATTCTCATGCTGATTCTGATCTGCCAATCTATCACCACCACCATTTTATGTTGCACTGTCACATTTCACTCATTTACGACCTTTCAATCCTTAGTCTCTTTCAAATGAGATCTTCTACTCTTTAGAAAGTCACAAGCTTGTAAGTCACAAGCTGATTTGCTTTCTTTTCAAAACAATGTGATCAGATGAATTGGCAAAATCCACTATCCTCTCCCCTTCCACATTTCTCTCCCCTACTCTCCACTCTTCATGTACCCTTTCTATTATCTTTACTCTTTTCCACAAGTCCATTTAGATTACTACCAAAATCACATTTTCTCCCTCTTGTACTGCTCTAAACTCTTCATCCATTTGTGCCCAGAAAAAGTCCTTCTCATCTTCCTCATTGCCCACTTGAAGAGCATAAGAACAAATAATATTAACTACAGTCTCACCAACACCCAGCTTGACACTCATTACCCTATCATTCTTCCTAAATGTTAAATGTTGCCTACTTGCCTGAATTTGGTCACCTGCTTTATTAATCATCATTGCATCCTACCAATCGATATATTTTTATTTGCCATTAACCCAGAGTACCAAAGAAAATATTTACTCTGATCTCTACCTCTATTATTCGAATCTCTGTCTCTTCTACAGAGACATTTATTTTTCAGAATTTGACATTCACTCTCCATTTTAGCAGAGGTAATCCATTTTTTCTGTTTACATGGCATGATATCCCATCATATAAGGAGATTGAAGGGTGTTCTGTGTATGGAGATGGCTCATTCACATAGTCATAAATCTAAGGTGATACTGTATGCGATTTATGAACAGAGGCCATGAATTTTTAAATTTGAAACATGTCTTTCTGTATATCAATATTTATGGTGGGAAACCGATATACTAGGACAGCCATGGGTGTATGGCACTTTAAAAATAAGACATAGCCAAGAGGCTTAGTGGAGCCTGGGGCAGCAATAGTTAATTGTGACATTGGGATCATCTGTACCTAATCTCTATGCCAATAAATAAAGAGCATTAAATCAAACCCGAGTTGATGCAAGGGCTCATTTGGGAAGTACAATAAATTGTGTACCCAGATTTTAGGACAGACCTCAGTACAGAGCTTTATTAGGAATGTGTTTGAGTTATTAATCTATTCCATATGATATTTAGGAATAAATATATGTATAGTTAGGTTAAGTAGGGCAAAAAAATATTCCTTTAGGTATCTGTTAAGTGCTAAGTTTCATTGTTCCCTTGTGCTTCATTACTTTAAAAAGATTAAGTTTGTACTTTGAAGTTATTTTCTGAATCCTTAATTTGGTTTAAACTTTTCTATACTAAGGCTCAGTAGTACAGTGATCCCTCGCTATATCGTGCTTCGCCTTTCGCGGCTTCACTCCATCGCGGATTTTATATGTAAGCATATTTAAATATATATCGCGGATTTTTTGCTGGTTCGCGGATTTCTGCGGACAATGGGTCTTTTAATTTCTGGTACATGCTTCCTCAGTTGGTTTGCCCAGTTGATTTCATACAAGGGACGCTATTGGCAGATGGCTGAGAAGCTACCCAACTTACTTTTCTCTGTCTCTCTTGCGCTGACTTTCTCTGATCCTGACGTAGGGGGATTGAGCAGGGGGGCTGTTCGCACACCTAGACGATACGGACGCTCGTCTAAAAAATGCTGAAAGATTATCTTCACGTTGCTATCTTTTGTGCAGCTGCTTCCTGAAACGACATGCTGCACGGTGCTTCACATACTTAAAAGCTCGAAGGGCACGTATTGATTTTTGACTGAAAAACAAACTCTGTCTCTCTCTATCTCTCTCCCTGCTCCTGACGGAGGGGGTGTGAGCTGCCGCCTTCAACAGCTTTGTGCCGCGGTGCTTCGCATACTTAAAAGCCAAACAGCCCTATTGATTTGTTTGCTAGAAATTGTTTTCTCTGTCTATGTGACATTCTGTGCTCCTGACACGCACTCCTTTGAAGAGGAAGATATGTTTGCATTCTTTTAATTGTGAGATGAAACTGTCATCTCTGTCTTGTCATGGAGCACAGTTTAAACTTTTGAAAAAGAGACAAATGTTTGTTTGCAGTGTTTGAATAACGTTCCTGTCTCACTACAACCTCCTGTGTTTCTGTGCAAATCTGTGACCCAAGCATGACAATATAAAAATAACCATATAAACATATGGTTTCTACTTCGCGGATTTTCTTATTTCGCGGGTGGCTCTGGAATGCAACCCCTGCGATGGAGGAGGGATTACTGTACATCAGGCCTGATAATATCAATCCATCCTCATAATACACTTACATCTTATGGGAACAAAACTGACAATGTAACATAAAAAGGTCTTGGTCTTCTCCAAGCACCCCATTAAAAAGGAACAATGCTAATAAATTATTGAAAAAAAGAAAGCAAACAATAAATCTGAGGCAACAGCTCTGGGCTAAAGGATCAAATACAGGCTTATGTAGGCTAATATACTCTGGAGACCACAAGAGGCAGATGTGACGTCACTTGCCTCCAGTGGGTTACTCCTCTGCTCTAGGGTAAAAGAAGGTTAATACCTTTGTCTAGCCAAAACCCATTCTCCCTTTTATCTCATCTGCAGAGACTCCAACAAACTCTTGTAATGTATATGTGTGTGACACGGGCCCCACTTAGCTCAAACTCACTATGGCAGGCGAACCTGAACAAGAGGTTGTGGACCTGGGAAAAGGAATAAGCGTTAGTGTGAAGCAACTATTTCTGGTGTACAACTTTGAATTTAAAAGGTTGAATGTCCAGGAACCAGCGAGTAACCCTCAGGTTTCTGACCATGTGAGTGGCTATCCACTGAAGGAGTATGTGGTCCACGACCAAAGGATGTTTGCAACCTAAAAGATAGAACTTCCATCCATCCATCCATTTTCCAACCCGCTATATCCTAACACAGGGTCATGGGGGTCTACTGGAGCCAATCCCAGCAAGCACAGGGTGCAATGCAGGAAGCAATCCCGGGCAGGGCGTCAACCCACCGCAGAAGATAGAACTTTAGGTATGTAATAGCCCACTTAAAGGGTTCATTCTTAACTGCTGTATACCTGGTCCAGTAGTTCCCAGCAGAGGTACATGATGGGGTGTTTCACACTGTTGATGACCTGGGGCCTCATGCATAACGGCATGCGTAGAATTCACACTAAAAAATGGCGTACGGACAAAAGCGGAAATGTTTGTATGCACAAAAAAATCCAGATGCAGAAATCTGTGCGTTCATCAACTTCCACATTCTTCCGCTCCATAAATCCCAGTCAGCGTGAAAAGTAACGCATGTACATGTGCCTGCTGCCACTCCCCAAACTCCTCCCAGAATTACGCCTCTTTCGATATGCAAATCAATATAAATAGCCCTTAAGCTCAGCATTCTGTGAAAAGGCAATGGCAAAAGCATGGGCAGGAATAGAAGAATTTCAGCGATACCAAGTGGAGGCAAGGAAAAACTTACTATTTGTTGGTGTAAACAGTGGTATAAACAACAAAAGGAAGTGGATCAAGTGACAGAGTGTCAGAGAAACTCGAAAGCTCAAGTTCACAAAGTCGCACAGTGCCCAAAATAAAAAAGAAGTTGTCAGATATCAAAGTCGCAGTGAAAAGGCGAGTCGTAGCCCATTGTCTGAGTGTCATATGAAAGCTAATTAAGGAAAAGAGAAAAGAAAAAAAATTAGAGACAGAGTATGAAAAAAGCTCGAAATGTCAACTTTAATCACTAGTTTATTTTGTCATTAAAAATCACTTCATCTTAAAATCATTTAATTTATTAGTTTCTCAAATCCCATCGTAACTACAGTAAAGTAGCACGTTAAATGCTTTGTTTTGTATGTGTTCTTCTATGTGCTCTATGCGTGTGAATCACTACGTGCTTCTTAAACAGGCTTCCTCTTACTGTGACAGGATACAGAATACGTTACATTCATGATATTACAGCTCTCTGAATAATTTAAATACTGAGATGTATACTTAATATCATTTTCATGATGATAGGAATTAAAGCATTTATAAAACGTGGGAACACGGTGGTGCAGTGATAGTGACGAGATGGCGCCTCATTCTGAGATTGTTCCTGCCTCCTGCAAGATGCTTGCTGCGCCGTGCACGACCTTCGATGAAATAATTTATTGCAGCAGTACTGTCTCTTTCAAACGTACTAACCCACAATTCCTGTCCTTCCTTTTCTTTCTCCAAATGCCCAATCGACACACAATCAGATCTGTAATAGATGTAAAGCCATCTGTAAGCTGAGAACGCCGATTCTTCAAAACTTTTAAGGAACATTGCACTACCTCAATTTATTCCCTCGATCTTTTGTCCTTAATTTTTTTTTTTTTACTTTAACTTGTTCTGGGACCGTCTAAACTATGTTGTACTATTTTCTATTCCAATTGTGATGGATCAGTATAGTGTTTTAGTTACTTACTGTTGCTTTGTTGATCACCACTGTTTTATAGTTTTATCCTATATTTGTAGAGCTCCTTTTTACACCTGCTCGTTTATCTCAAAGTGGGACATTCTTGATTGGTTGACAACAAAATCAAAGAACTTTTAAGGACTGGGAGATGCTCAGTAGCCAAAATGGTGTTGCTTCAGCTCTTTCTTCTGTGCAATTAACACCCAAAGTTTACAAAAGATTTGCAATTCAGCTGTCCTCTAGAGGCTGTTATTCACTGCACAGCCAATAATCTTTAAATATAACATGTCATTTTACAAAGTCCTGAGGAGATTGACCCAAGCACTTTCACCTTGCCCCTGAGCGAATATCCTCCCCAGAGTTGTTGCATCATCCAACTCCGGCAGCACAACCAACTAGTGGAATCTCCTGTTAAGCTGTCTACAATTAATTGTTACAACAGACTTCTCAAACAATTTCTTATCTACTGTAGGATTCCTGTCATATTTATTTAATTTAAAAGAACATCTCCGAAACTTAATCATTGTGCATCCCTAAGAAGGCACCACACACACACGAGTTTAATTATTCATCACTTCCGTAACATTACCAGAGTGTTACAATGAAAAATGTACCCATAATCTTTTTTTACTGCTAAATGTTTTAACACTAAATGTTGCATCCCCTGCGGTGGGTTGGCACCCTGCCCAGGATTGGTTCCCTGCCTTGTGCCCTGTGTTGGCTGGGATTGGCTCCAGCAGACCCCCGTGACCCTGTGTTCGGATTCAGCGGGTTGGAAAATGGATGGATGGATGGATGTTGCATCCCTCATTCCTAGGACATACTCTTTAATATCTGACATGCAAACACTGGCAAACTAACATTCCTCCCTGCAGTATGGGGACATGTTTTGTGTTGTGCCTGCAACTGGGACACCTTGCTACCTCAACAGAGAATAAAACATATTAATTATATTTGTCAAATCTTTAATTATTATGATCATGTGGGTGGAATATTTTCACAGTAAACATGCAGTTCTATAAACATTCTCTTTAGCTTCAATATTCATATTAACAACTTTTTGCAGAGCTAGCACCTTATACGTCGCTGCTAGCAATGCAGAAAAATTTTGTTCTGGCCATCATTGAGTCCTGAATTAATATTTTGTGTTGATACTGGAATCAAAATTTGGAAAAACAGTATTTTATGACCATTTTATAGTCACAGCACACTTTAGTGTATGTGTGTGTGTGTTCATGTTCTAGCACTGTGCAGACACCCCATGGGCAAAGTTTGACATTTACGCTGGGGAGGGCAGGTTTTAAGAGCCAAAACCTGTGCTGCCACATAGTAACAGCATATCCCAAGTCAAATATTATAAATTGCTCATAATATAAAGTCAATCTTCCTTGCATTAACACATTTAAAATGTTAAAATTATTAAAAAGTATAAATTTACCATGAAGAATATTTAAAACACAGAAAATGTGTTTGTTTATTGTAATTGTAAAAGAATAACCAGCATATTTTTTTACACAATTTAGAAAATGAATGGTGTAATATTCAAATATGTGAAGGGATTGAAAGTTTTTGAAAGTTGGAGTGTTTTTATTTTTTTATTTACTTCATCCAAGATATATTTTATATATATATATATATATATATATATATATATATATATATATATATATATATATATATATATATATATATGTTTATCAAATACTTTTTAACAAGGGTGTGTACAACATGTGATAAGAGATTTGCTCAGATTGCTGCTCCTCATTTAGACTAAGCCTCAGTCATATGCGCTCCACTGCTGACGTTTCAATAGCTCTACTGTGTGAAAGACAAATATACTGTATAGAAAATATGCAAGCTGAAAGAACCCAACTGTTTTAATAAAGCATTACTGTCAAAAGAATTGAAGTTAAATGAACAGCAACAACGCTGACACTGCAATCAATTAAGGATTAGATGAAAGAGATGGCTTGTAATAAGAAGCTGATGCCACAATGGTCAGACATCCTTTGCCAAAGTACAGCCAAACAATAACTGCATAAAACATTTTGAACATGAAGTAGATACCATCCATCCTCTGCCGCTTATCTGAAGTCGGGTCACGGGGGCAGCAGCTTGAGCAGAGATGCCCAGACTTCCTTCTCCCTGGCCACTTCTTCTAGCTCTTCCGGGAGAATCCCAAGGCGTTCCCAGGCCAGCCGAGAGACATAGTCCCTCCTGTGTGTCCTGGGTCTTCCCCGGGGCCTCCTCCCGGTTAGACGTGCGCGGAACACCTCACCAGGGAGGCGTCCAGGAGGCATCCCGATCAGATGCCCGAGCCACCTCATCTGACTCCTCTCGATGCGGAGGAGCAGATTATGTTATTATTTTATATTATTATTATATGCCTGCGGTGGGTTGGCACCCTGCCCAGGATTGTTTCCTGCCTTGTGCCCTGTGTTGGCTGGGATTGGCTCCAGCAGACCCCCGTGACCCTGTGTTCGGATTCAGCGGGTTGGAAAATGGATGGATGGATTATTATATGCAGTAGATACAGTAGGCATAATACAAACATATACTCTATTAGTCAAATATTACACTATTCACATTTCATACTCTGTAATAATTACACACTCAACACTAGATAGAATAGAGCATCACCAAGGCAGACAAAATAGGTGCATACAGAATAATGTCGTAATCATCAGTACAAATGGCACAGTGGGTACAGTACTCATGCACACACAGACACACCAGAAAGAAAACAAAGTGATAACTCACTGCATGTGGAGCTTCCTCAGTATGTGTTTAAGATAACCTGTTCAGAATTTGCCTTGCCCATGTCACTCATAGTGAACAAACTTGGCACTTGTGATCTATTGTGATTCTCCTTGGTATCTCCTCTTTTCCTACCACTTGTTGGCTACACTCTGTTTCTATGTATCCATGTTGTTTCATGTTCTGTGCTGTGTAATTATTACGTTAGACTTTGCACTTACATTCAAGCTCCTGCCTAACTTAAAACTGAGTCACCAGCAACACCAACACTGAATAACTAATCTAGGCTGGAAATGTAATAATGGTTTGTAGAATGGCATCTTTCAAAAAAAAAACCATTGTTTTTAAATAGTGTATTTTTTCTTGTAAAAATCATTAATGGATGGGCCTATAAGCCTGATAGGTCCATGGTCTCTTAAGGCCCACTCAGAATGACAGATCTGTTTTGTTTTGAAGGATAGGCATTGTTCAAGAGAGTGTTGCTAAGGGAAGGGTGAATTGAATTATCATATTTATTGATTAATATTTACATTAGCTTTGGTCTTAAAAATCTGAGCAAGAAAATTTCCTTTATTTGATATTTATCTTAGTAACATAATGCATCTGCTAGGTCGGGCCAGAACCCGACCCATTTAAACCCTGGGGAAAAAAGTGACATTAATCTATTTTAAAAGCTCACTTTTTAGTTTAAAAAAATTGGTGGAAGGCAGAGCTTATCCAAAGTAGCATTGAAGAAGGAACTCTGTATGTGATGCCAGTCTGTCACAGGTCACACCTAAAAATGCACCCAGCATTTTTTTTTTCACGGAGGAAAGAAAACTCTTACAAGGTGAATGTAGACAGGCTGGTATTGACCTTAAAGTTCCCACAGCTAGGAAGCAGCAGCACGTAGACACAATGCTATCACATTTCCAAATGTATAATAAATTGTCCTCTATTGAACTGTTATTGAGATAGTGATCCTCTGAGTTTTAATACAAGTGTACTTTCACACTTTTTGGTGTGCTTCTGTTACTCTGCCAAAATTATGTTAACGTCAGGACAGTAGCCATGCCAAACTTTATGACATTCTCAAAACCGTTGTAGTGGCAAAGTAAACTAACAGCTGAACAATGAAATGTGAGGAGTTCTGTGCTCTTCTATGGAAACAAATGTGTGACAGCAGTTAACAATCTTCAGTCCTCAGCTTTGCTTTTATGCTTCATGAGGGTCAGACACCCTTCAGTGTTGACCATAAACACTACGGCTTACAGTTTCAGTGCCTTGAAATGATGTAGTGGTCAGTGGGATGAATGGTAGTGCTTGAACCTGTGTAGTTTCTATAAGAGAGTGAGTGCCAAAACATGCATGAAACTACAGCCACACCATCAATTACCAAGAACAATTTTACAAAAGAACAATTTTCATTTGTCTTAATACTTAATACCTCAACTCTATTATCTGAAGCTGAATGCTAATTTTGCCTTAGCTATCTGGCATTTCAGAAGTAAAGATAATTATTACTTTTGATGTCACACATTCCAACATGCGCTTTCTTTTAGTCATCTTAAGCAACCCTGCCTTGATAATGACACCAGAGAGACACAATTGTATTGCTAGTTAAGAAGAAGCCAACCCACCCTGCTTTGTTCATTAAAACAGGTGAACATATTTTTAGACAGTTCAGTCCTCAGTACCTCAGGTCAAACATACCAAACAGGTATTCTGCTGCCAGTGTGCAGCGAGAGGAAAAAAAAAAGATGGATTGGAAAAAATATTTTCTGAGATCTCATCACTTGCTGATATTACTTTTTTTTACAACATGTAAGTACTTTCTTTGTTGATTAAAAAATGTCATTTTTTTTTAAAAAGTCAAATGAATAGCTGACATGTAAGGAGTTGTAAAACTAATGCTGTGTGCAGTATTCTTTCACATATGTACTATTTACGTTTATGTTACAATGTTTGTCACTTTTCATAAACTTTACAGAGGACCTATTGCAAAGATTCTTTTCTATTATGCATGTTTAAATGTGTTATATTTGTGAAATATATCAGCATCCAAGCTAATTGGCATGCAAATGTTTTTCCAGTGGTTATAAGCTTGTTACTGTATCACATACCGTTTAGGTTTAGATTAATAAAAGCTGCAATATCTGGAAAACCTTGGGAGAAACTTCAAGCTCTGAAAAACTTTCATTTTGACTGAGAGATTAATTTTATTATAATTATTATTATTTTTATATTTTTTTCTATTGAGTAGATATTTAGAAATGAGGTATCTGATAAAATGAAGTGTTGGAGTAACCCATGTTCATGTACAGTATGTTACGTCTGTACTATTCACATTATTGCACATTATGGCAAAGGAAAAAAAAAAAAAAACCCACCAAACTCCTTAAAGAAATTTCCCAACAAAATTTGTGTCTTTGTTGTTTTTCTTGATTCATATTGGCAGTTTGAAGTGTTTCGTTTCCATTTAGCCGTTGTCTATGAAAACAAGTTTTGCATGATGTGCAAGTAAAAACCTGATGAAAGTGAACAGGAAGGATTGTAGTATCTTGATGTTCAAGTTTTACTGAGTTTGTCAATTGATGTACACAAGCACTTATTAGTGAACGTGTAGGATGAAGGCAGTTTGCTGACTCCTTGCCTGTTGAAGCATAGTGGCTACTGGCTTTCATTCCAGCTATTTTCTCAATATATGACTAATTATTTCTAGTGTTCTGAATGATTGATTGCATTAATTCACATGTAAAAGTTTTTCTGTTTTCATATAAATGACATGAATGTTGCCTTATGCTGTATACTGTTGCTGTGCCTTTTACTAGACTGTGGTTCAATTCAGTTTTGCTTCTTTAACTCTGACTTATATTTATTATGACAGTGTTAGACAATATGTCCTTATGTAAGGCGGCACTTACATGTCACGAATAGAGCAATGAAGCAGCTAGTTTTGGAAATCTTCAGTGAATTTTCTATATGTAGAAGGTGAAAAAAGTAAAGACACCCTTGGCTCTAATACATAGTACTGCCCCCTTTAGGAGAAGCAACATCATGTAGGCATTTCTAATAAATGTCTACCAGTCTCCACGGAATTCTTTTAGCTGTGTGATGTTTGAGGGGTGTCTTGCGTGTATAGCTAGTTTCACAGCCTCTCGATTGGATTCAGACCTGGATTTTGACATGGCCATTCTAGAACCCTCCATTTCTTTCTTTTCAGGTATTCCTTGGCAGATTAACTGAAATATTTAGGGGTATTGTCATGTTGTATAGTCCACTTTCAGTTGAGCGTCCATGTCCTGACCAGTGGTCTCACGTTATCCTCAAGCACCCTGTGATATAATGAAGAATTCATAGTGGATTCTGTGATGGTGAACTGCCCAGCAGCAAAGCAGCCTCATACCATAATGTTTCTACCACCATGCTTTACAGTTAGTACTGGGCAGTTCTGGTCAAATGCTGTCTATGGTTTTCACCAAACATGTCTTCTGTTACTGTTGTCAGATAACTCTATCTGTGCCTCACCTGTCCAGAGCACATTGTTCAAAAAGTCCTGGTCCTTGCCTAGGTATTCATGGCCAAACATTAGTCTTGCCCTGATGTTCTTTCTGGACAACACAGTTGGCAGTTTGAAATCTTCCCAACTTATAGATTGCGGCATACGAACGGGCATCCTGGCCAGGAGAGAGCATAAATTAATAAATGGACAGGAGACCCGAGAGAAACATCACTGGCTGGCTGGGTGTAAAGATTATATTGTGCCAAGCCAGTATAAAATAATGCAGGGACCAGAGGAAGCTGGAAATTGGGAGTGGGTCCATACCCTGTACGCTAGGTGGCAGTGGTCCATGTGTAAAAGCCCGGTAAGAGCCCTGTAGGGGTTCCTTGGGATCAGTAGAGGGCGCTGTTGGGTGAAGTCCACTCTACTTTGCCTATAACCTGGAAGTACTTCCAAGAGGGGACAGAATGATACTGGAAGCATTCCCAGCTCTGACATAAAATGAAGCCTGCTGCTATAGATGGGCGAGTTGGAGTTGGGAAGCAGCAGAGGTGACAAAGGAGGAAGGATAAGAATACCCAACAGATCATTTATTGGATAGTTGGTGGCTTGTTATTATTGTTACTGTAATTAGACAAGAGGATTGTGAGAAGATGCCTGAAAAAAGGATCAAAAACCTTTTATTTTATTCTATTACACGTGTGATATATTGGTGGGACTGTGGTTTAGGGCTCTCTGGCGCCCTACTGTGGTAATTGTTTGGAGATCTTTCTAAATCCATTTTCAGACTCAAACATCTCAAAGGTGTGGTGTAGGTGTGGTGATAACACACCCTACAACAACAAAGAGCAAACTAAACTAAATATCTGAGATTTAAATAAGACAGTTTCTTTGACGAACTTCTCTAATGATGTAGCAATTATTTGCACCTAATCATGTATACTTATTTCTAATTTTAGGTATTTGAGGTAGTGATAACTGTAGGGGTTCTTACCACAAGGGGGCGCCACTAAGCCCCAAACCTCAGGCACAATATCACCCAACATGATTCCAGGTTTAAATAAAAGTATTTATTTGCCATCCACGTTTCCAATAATTGTTACACAAAAGATCAGTCTCAAATAGAATAAATAAAGAGGCCGTGGGCCTCTTCTGAACTAGACCTGGGAACTGTTTCTGGTATCACACAAAAGTAATTCGGTGCACTTCTGGGACATGTGGAAACCAGGGCTATCCTCCCCCGAAAGTGGCTGCTGGCAGCCAAGGACCCTGACACAGCTGCGTTTCCTGAATCCCAACATGCCTTGTGGGTGCCCACTCTGGGATCAGCCCAGAGGAACACTGCCACCTGCCGTGTGAGGGGAACGAACAGCTCCCAGCACCAATGTCCTCTTGGTCCGTCCATTATGGCCTCCTGGTCGGGAAAAAATCATCCTTCACCTGGGCCAGGATGCCTGTACTTCCTCCATGGCACTTACAGGGTATACTTAGTTTTTCCTCATGCAAAATTTGCAGTTATATTAATTTAAATTATACAATGGACCACAAAATGCAAATGTGGCACAGTGGTTTTATATCACCTTTGTCTTACAGGTATTGTTTAAAAGAAGATCAAATAGATATGTTCACATATTTAAAAAAAGAAGAAACATTTAACGGGGTGTACTTACTTTTTCACATGTAAGTAAGACACCCACAGGCAAGGAAAGTGTTTCAGAATAATAAACTACAGCATAAAATTTAAAAATTCTCAGGGTTCATTAAAGCTGAGTGTGATATGTGATATGCATGCAGCTGCCGAAGATCCTTAAAACATTTCTTGCAGAGCTTTTTCAATAGCTTAATGGGGCAGCACCAAATAAGCACGGAAAGTCAGGTGCAGGGTTTCACACAAATGCACACACAGTGCCAGCTTTGTGCTCCCATTCACATCTACTATTTTTTATTTAGTAACAATAACATACATACCTTAGGAGGCAGAATCTACAGCATTTAAAATTTGTAATTTTTTTTTTCATTTTCAATTATTTTATTTTTTTTTGTATTCCTTCAAAGAAAATTACAATACCTTATTTGCAGTCTAGTCTACTAGTCTGCTGTTAACATGTGTGGGGTTTATGTCAGGAGTGACCAATCAGAAGCCTCCTTAATCACTTTGTAATTTGCTAATTGATTTATTTAAATTTTTATGAAATTGAAAAATACATATTAAAAAGATACTTTTCAGTGTGATTATTATTATTAATAATAATAACATTCCTTTATGTTCTTTTATTGTTGATAACTAGGCGGCAATATGTGATTTTAACTTAAACCGTTATCATATAGCAGTTCTAATTAATTAAAAATATATGCCAAAATGATCACAATATAATTATTTAGCCAAATCATGCAGCCCTTTTGTGATTGGTTTGGCTCCACCCATGGCTTCTCCTTTTTGCATTTTAGTTTTCACTTTTTGTTTGCAGTAAGGATTTTTTAGTTGTTAATCTACATTGTCTTCTACTTTGCCTACTGAAAACAAGGAAAAAATATTCCTAATTTCCCGATTGCTGACACTAATTGCAACTTTGTTTCTTGAGCAGAATTAAAACAAATAGAAGAGAAAAAATAAAGTATTAGTGCCATATTCACGCATCACCTTGTGCCTCTATTTCAGCTTTTCTTGATGTTTTTTGCTTTGTTATTTCTTGGTTTTTGAATGCTTCGTTAGTTTTTTTGATGACATAATTGATGCTTCACTTAAAAATGATTGGAAGAGAGTGTGTCTACCAGAGCAGATAAATGGCCTGGCCTACTATTATGGTGACTTAGGTACACACACTGGGACCCTGCTTGCAAAGGGGCCTTCACATATGTGAGAGAAAAAAAAAATGAATAACAAGTAATGTCTACATTTTCATCTACAGTGCAAACACTCTTAGCAATCCGCTATCCAGCACACAACCCTTCCCAACTTTATTCCACACATTTATTGACAATTAATGGCGTTTGGGATATCTTTATAATGTGTTAAGTATTTGTATATCTCTGCTAGGGTGCCTTTGGATAGGGTAGGCAGGTGAGGTGAAGGGGGAGACCTTTTGAGCTTTGATATCATGGGGGTCTTAATCTGGCCTTGACTAGTAGTGACATATTTTAAAGCTTAATTGCATCATTTTTATTTATATTTATACTTTTCATTCAACAATTGCAGACTATTTTTTATTTTTGTTTGTACTATCTTTTGATTATATATAGTAGTTGATACATCCAGAGACGCAGGAATTTTGTAAGCCATCACCACACTGCAGTTGGTTTTGCTGTATGTGTCTACAATACAGTTGCCATTCAAAGAAAGGACAATGTTCAGTTATGTAGGCCATCTGAATGTTCTTAATGAAAAGATGTACAGTATCAGAAAATGACATTGGACTATCCTGAAAATACTTAATCACCCTTCTTGCAAACTTCATTCGATGTACAAGTACAAAATAAGAAGTTTCTTTATGCAAAAAGTTTATTTAAAAATGAGAATTTATGCTAAATAAACAAAATGAACAACTATTTTACAAAACCCACTTATTACATATTTGCTCATTTTTTAGACAACAGTGGATGACTGTTCTTGGATATGATTACATGGTATAAAATGGACAAAAAAACACCACGTTCTTCACACATTCAAAAACACATGAAAAAAGCTCTATGAGTTGAACCTTTTCAGTTTAAGCAAATAGTATTTAAGAGGTGGCATGGTTGAAAATTTATTAAAGAAAGTTGCCTGTATCAGAAGGCAGTGTTCATTATTGAAATTTATTTTCCATTAATAGGTTCTATTAATGGCACTTGGCACCAGGACACCCTAGGCCTCAGTTCGATGATCGAATTTGTGGTCGTGTCGTCGGACTTGCGGCCACATGTCTTGGACACTCGGGTGAAGAGAGGAGCGTAGCTGTCAACTGAGCACCACCTGGTGATGAGTTGGCTTCGATGGTGGGGGAGGATGCCGGTCAGGCCTGGTAGGCCCAAACGTGTTGTGAGGGTCTGCTGGGAACGTCTGGCAGAGCCCCCTGTCAGAAGTAGCTTCAACTCCCACCTCCGGCAGAACTTCGACCACATCCCGAGGGAGGTGGGGGATATTGAGTCCGAATGGGCCATGTTCTTTGCCTCTATTGTTGAGACAGCTGACCAGAGCTGTGGCCGTAAGGTAGTCAGTGCCTGTCGTGGCGGCAATCCCCGACACCAGCGGTGAGGGATGCTGTCAAGCTGAAGAAGGAGTCCTACCGGTCCCTTTTGTCCTGTGGGACTCTGGAGGCAGCTGATAGGTACCGACAGGCCAAGCGGAATGTGGCTTCGGTTGTCGCTGAGGCAAAAACTCGGGCATGGGAGGAGTTTGGGGAGGCCATGGAGAACGACTTTCGGACGGCTTCGAAGAGATTCTGGTCCACCGTCCGGCGTCTCAGGAGGGGGAAGCAGTGCAGTGTCAACACTGTGTATGGTGGGGATGGTACGCTGCTGACCTCGACTTGGGATGTTGTGGGTCGGTGGGGGGAGTACGTCGAAGACCTCCTCAATCCCACTAACATGCCTTCCAATGAGGAAGCAGAGCCTGGGGACTCGGAGGTGGGCTCCCCCATCTCTGGGACTGAGGTCCCTGAGGTGGTCGAAAAACTCCTTGGTGGCAGGGCCCCGTGGGTGGATGAGATACGCCCGGAGTTCCTCAAGGCTCTGGATGTTGTAGGGCTGTCTTGGTTGACATGTCTCTGCAACATCGCATGGACATCAGGGATTGGCAGACCGGGGTGGTGGTCCCCCTCTTTAAGAAGGGGGACCGGAAGGGTGTGTTCCAACTACAGAGGGATCACACTTCTCAGCCTCCCTGGAAAAGTCTATTCGGGGGTTCTGGAGTGGAGGGTCCGTCGGATAGTCAAACCTCGGATTCAGGAGGAACAGTGTGGTTTTCGTCCTGGTTGTGGAACAGTGGACCAGCTCTACATCCTTAGCAGGGTCCTAGAGGGTGCATGGGAGTTCACCCAACCAGTCTACATGTGTTTTGTGGACTTGGAAAAGGCGTTTGACCATGTGCCTCGGGGAATCCTCTGGGGGGTGCTCCGGAAGTATGGGGTACTGGATCCCCTGAAAAGAGCTGTTTGGTCCCTGTACGATCGGTGTCAGAGCTTGGTCCGCATTGCCGGCAGTAAGTCGAACCCGTTTCCAGTGAGAGTTGGATTCCGCCAGGGCTGCCCTTTGTCACCGATTCTGTTCATAACTTTTATGGACAGAATTTCTAGGCGCAGCCAGGGTGTGGAGGGGGTCCGGTTTGGTGGACTCAGGATTGGGTCACTGCTTTTTTGCAGATGATGTTGTCCTGTTTGCTTCATCAGGCCGTGATCTTCAGCTCTCTCTGGATTGGTTCGCAGCTGAGTGTGAAGAGGCTGGGATGGGAATCAGCACCTCCAAATCCGAGACTATGGTCCTCAGCCGGAAAAGGGTGGAGTGCCCTCTCAGGGTTGGGGGCGAGATCCTGCCCCAAGTGGAGGAATTCAAGTATCTCGGGGTCTTGTTCACGAGTGAGGGAAGAATGGAGAGTGAGATCGACAGGCGGATCGGTGCGGCGTCCGCAGTGATGCGGGCTCTGCATCAGTCTGTCGTGGTGAAAAAGGAGCTGAGCCGTAAGGCAAAGCTCTCAATTTACCAGTCGATCTATGTTCCTACCCTCACCTATGGTCATGAGCTATGGGTAGTGACCGAAAGAACGAGATCGCGAATTCAAGCGGCTGAAATGAGTTTTCTCTGCAGGGTGTCTGGGCTCTCCCTTAAAGATAGGGTGTGAAGCTCAGTCATCCGGGAGGGGCTCAGAGTAGAGCCGCGGCTCCTCCGCATCGAGAGGAGTCAGATGAGGTGGCTCGGGCATCTGATCAGGATGCCTCCTGGACACCTCCCTGGTGAGGTGTTCCGGGCACGTCCAACCGGGAGGAGGCCCTGGGGAAGACCCAAGACACGCTGGAGGGACTGTGTCTCCCGGCTGGCCTGGGAACACCTCGGGATTCTCCCGGAAGAGCTAGAAGAAGTGGCCGGGGAGAGGGACATCTGGGCATCTCTGCTCAAGCTGCTGCCCCCGCAACCCGACCTCGGGTAAGCGGAAGAGGATGGATGGCTCTATTAGTTGCACCATTTATCTTTATTAGTCATTTGTACATTTCAGTTGCTCATGGAACTCAGAATTGATTGCTGTGCATGTTTCTGTATGCTCCCATGAGTACACAGGTGTCATTTATGTTCAGTGGCAGTCTTTGAAAATACAGAATTCTGGGTAAGGAAAGTAGTCAATTTTTGCTTATGACTGTTTAGTAATGCATTATGGTGTGGGCTTCTGCTTGCACCTTAATTTTTTTGATTATCTGTTCTGCTCAGATTTTTTTTCCTTTTTTCACTCAAAGATGTGGTAAACTGGTGTGTAACACCACCTTCCATAGGGCTGGTTGGCTGAAGCAAGTTCTTGTGGCTTCTTCTATATACCGATCAGCCACACTGTCAAGGCATGGACTCCACGAGACACTGAAGGTATCTTATGGTGTCTGGCATCAAGACGTTAGCAACAGATCCTTTAAGTCCTGAAAGATGCTATGTAGAGCCTTCATGGATCTGACTTGTTTTTCCAGCACACCCCACAGATTCTTGATTGGACTAAGGTGTGGGTAATTTGGAGGTCAACACCTTGAACTTTTTGTCATGATCCTTAAACCATTCCTGAACAATTTTTGCAGTGTGGCAGGGCACACTATCCTGCAGAAAGAGGCCACTGTTAATACCATCAGTTAATACCATTGCGGGTGTACGTGGTCAGCAACAATCTTTAGGTAGATGGTAACATTCACATGAATGCCAGGACCCAACGTTTCCCAGCAGAACATTGCCTAAAACATCACACCGTCTCTGCCAGCTTCACTTCCTCTCATAGTGCATCCTGCCGCATTATCTGCCCCAGGACACACATGCACCTGGACATCCAAATGATCTAAAAGAAAACGTGATCCATCAAACCAGGGCACCTTTTTCCATTACACCATGGTCCAGTTCAACAACTTGTGCTACAGTAGGTCTTCTGTGAAATCAGACAAGATGGGCTAGTTATGCTCCCCACTCACATCAATGAGCATTGAGCCTCCATGACCCTTTTGCCAGATCACCAGTTGTTCTACATTCAACAACTTTTGGTAGGTACTAAGCCAAAGCCAAAATCACTTAGA
This sequence comes from Erpetoichthys calabaricus, assembly GCF_900747795.2. NCBI lineage: Eukaryota > Metazoa > Chordata > Cladistia > Polypteriformes > Polypteridae > Erpetoichthys > Erpetoichthys calabaricus. The sequence continues at coordinate 143,360,587 of NC_041405.2, forward strand.
TCCTGTTCACTTGTTGCCTTAATATATCCCACTCATTGACAGTTGCAATTGTAAAAAGGTTTCTTCATATAAAGGGTGATTTTAATAATTGAAAAGGGCAGGTTGAAGTCCTGTAAATGACAGTACAGGAGGTGGTTGCAGATGATCAGTCATATATACAGATGCTTTCATACTTCAAGTTTCAAACGAAGCATTGCCTATCGGATGTATTTTGACAGCGCCCTGAAAGATTCACTGGCACCAAATCTCAGACCTCATTAGTTCTCTAACTGAAAGTATCTTGCATTGGGCTAATGCTGTTTTGAATATTCATCACTCATGTACTCCAACCTTAACTGTTTTTGTGGGAATTTTGTTGTTGTAAGAATTTAACTGAGACAGGGAAAATGAGCTACATGGGGGTTATACAATCAAAATTAAAACTCAGCAGCAGAAACCACCTGGAATCAAAGAGCCCGGATTGTAGTTTTTCTGGAGCTATAAAGGATAAGCTGAAAAGGGGGCACCCAGTTAGACTTAAAAACTGGCATTACACTTGTTGAAAGGCACAACAGAAGAAAAGTTTCACCTCAGAGACCTTCTCACACTGGAGATGTTTAGACCCCATTTGAATGGTTCATCTGAAAAGCTACAGAACTAAGTAATTTTTTAAATAAAGCACACGTTTAAACATGTGCGAGCTCTGAGCACTTGCAAAACAGCTGTTCTTACAGTATTTGTAAGGAAAATATTCCATATAGGCATAGCCAATATAGGGATTGATCTGCTAGGAAGTGGAGCTGGTGTTTGATGTAAACAGTTAGCTGCTCACTGGTCCAGCCAATTTATTGACAGCAAAATCTGAACTAGAGCTGAAAGCATTTATTGATTCTGGGGGCAGCAGTATGATTTATTTTTACAAGCATAATCAATAAGATACCAGGAAATCAAAGAAATATTAGGCTTCTAGTTTCTGATTGAAGGGAATATTGTCTCAGGGCTTGTTGAGCATTGAACTAAGCTTGGCATTTTACTAATTTTGCCACCTTGCTTAAAGAGGATTTGGCCTTTTTAGTACTTCTTTTTTCCATGTATTAGAATGTATTAAATTTACTGTGGCTAATTCTAAAAATTAATTCCAAACCTCAAGATAGTGAATCATTGTCTGAGAGTTGTAAGCAGGATTGTGTAATACCACTACAGCTGATTAGTTTGGCAAGTTATTACCATGAAAACGTATCTACCCAGTATGAAATTTAAAGATGTCTTTAATATTAAGGTGTTGCACTGTGTTAGCCATTATGGATGTAGTGATAAGTCAAGCAAAATGACACCTTTTATTGGCTAACTAAAAAGATTACAATATGCAAGCTTTCGAGGCAACTCAGGCTCCTTCTTGCCTACATTACGAACACACACTAGTTCACCATAGCTAAATTGTAGTCCTGCTTCCATCCACTCACCGGTGTTAAAAAGTTGGCAACTTCAGCAGCAGGCTTAACTGAGAAAGAGGGCAGCTGGAGTGCCATCTTAAAATACTTTAGCTTTGAGGCAAATGGGGATGGAAAACCAAAAGATACATGCAAGCTTATATGAAAGATTTGCAAGCGAGTTAATAAAAAATGGCAAAAAGTATCTTTATTTCTAAATTATGGAAACAGTGATAAATATAAGCCTGTAAATGTTACATTTGAAGTAGGGATGTGACATTTATTTTTTTCCTTCTGTTTAAATAATGAGATTTAGAACGTAGACAGTGAAACATTTAATGCATTAAGACAGGGGTCTGTATTTAATTTTACCTGTGGGACAGTTTTATTCTGTGTTTTCATTTCGGGACTAGTTGTTTCCTTTATTTTTAAACCCTTGCCACGAAGTCTGCTGCCACTGCACATTACATTCACTGTAGCACGATACTTTATTTTATTTCATTACATGCAATTTAAAAATTATATTTAATCACATTTACTATGTAATGTAAGGTACTATAACTTTGCAGTACTCAATTGCATAAACAGTGGTGCAACTGTGTACCAGAACGTGTATTTAGTATGTCAGGGCTCATTTTAAGCCCAACAAAAGCACACCTCACAGTATAGTCAACAAGACTATCTATGTGGATGCAATAGAGGAAGACAGCAAAAGATCAAAGATGAATCTAACAAGGATAGAGGGACAGATATATTTAAGGTTGCTTAAAAATTTTGATGTTTACAGCTAAGAGCACAAAGAGGCATTGTGAAAATAAAAAGAACTGCTTTGTGGTCAGAGAGGCCAACATCAGTGCTTTAAGTGTTTCCAACTTACAACATACATCCAACAGATGTACAGACCAGGTCTAATATCTGAGCACCAGAATAGGTAGAATAATCAACATGCTGAACCAAATCAGAACAGTCCAGTAGGGATAGGAATTGGAATTAATTTGTCAGCTTACAAATAGTGTGACAAACACCAAAGAAAAGAAAGCCAATGGCAAAGTGATGCACACAAATGTCTTGAAATACAGCATGAAGTACACAAAAAGGCAATCAAGTGGTCAGCTGGACAACAGCTTCCATGAAAGTCCCACAGGTGATCGCAGGCATTCATTTCTTCATTTGAAGCATGTATAGATGGCACTGGCACCAATACAAAGAAGGCACAGTATTCCTAGAGCCTAGATCTCAGAGCCAAGATATAATCTACATAAATAAATAAAAATTCAAGATAAAAACTAGCAATTTGCATCCACAAGCAAAACACATATTAAGAGAAAGTGAAAGCTAATGCAAAAAGTGAAACATTCAACGCAAATTTCATGGAAAAGTCTTATTTACAGAGAGGAGCAGCAGCAGGCATGTGTCAGCATTCCCTCCCTGCAATCTAAGGATAAATGAAAGTTAAACAAAAACATTTTTTTGATGTTAATGAAAATATAAATTTAAGCACTAGTCCTTTTAGCTATGAGGAAGCAATGTTAAACATTGGGTCAAGAGCCTGTCCTTTATACAATATACAGTATATAACATTTTTGTAATATTGTATTATTAAAATGTATTTATCTTCTTCTTTCGGCCGCTCCTGTTAGGGGTTGCCACGGTGGATCATCTTTTTCCATATCTTCCTGTCCTCTGCATCTTGCTGTTACACCCATCACCTGTATGTCCTCTCTCACCACATCCACTCCTGACACTCTTCTCCACACATTCCACCATACCTACACTCTCTTTTTCACCTCTCTTCCACAATTCTTGTTACTCTGTACTGTTGATCCCAAGTATTGTAGCGTCCCAGCCAGGTTGAAGCCTTTTTTTTGACTGACTGTTAGGTCCAATTGAGGGAGGGCGGAGTACAGCACGGAAGACTGACAGCGGGGTATTGATTAAGGCAGTAAGGGGGGTGGGACCTGGGATGGGAGGAGGGGTTGGAGAGGGTGCTTATAAAGGGGTGTGTTTGGGGTTACGAGGTTGGTGTTCTTTTTCTTGATTGTTCAAGTAAAACCTTTTTGGTGGGACCCTCCTCTCTTGTAAGTATGTTTCCATCTTTAGCCTTTATCACCATAACTTGCTGCACATCTTTCCCAGCTCCATCCCTCTGTCTAGCCAATCGGTAGAGGTTCATTTCTCTCTCCTTAGTGTCCAACCTCTCATACAACTCATCATATGCCTTTTCTTTAGCCTTCACCACCTCTCTCTTCACCCTGCACCTTATCTCCTTGTACTCTTGTCTACTTTCTGCATCTCTCTGACCATCCCACTTCTTCTCAATCCTCTTCCTCTGTATACTCTTCTGTACTTCCCCTTTCCACCACCAGGTTTTATTTTCCTCCTTCCTCTGTCCAGATGTCATGCCAAACACCATTCTTTCTGTCACCCTTACTACTTCTGCTGTAGTTGCCCAGCTGTCTGCTAACTGTTCACTGCCACCCAGTGCCTGTCTTACCTCCTCCCTAAACTCAACCTTGTAGTCTTCTTGATCTCCAATGTCTTCCTACAGACCACCATCATATGCTGTCTAAATACACTTTACCCTGCCACCACTTTGCAGTCTTTAATCTCCTTCAGACTGACTCTTCTGCATAGGATATAATCTACCTGTGTGCATCTTCCTCCACTCTTGTACATCACTCTATGTTCCTTCCTCTTCTTAAAATATGAATTCACCACAGCCATGCCCATCCTTTTCGCAAAATCCACTATCATCTGACCTTCTTCATTCCTCTCCTTGATACCATGCCTACCCATCACCGCCTTGTCTCCTTTGTTCCCTTCACTAACATGTCCATTGAAATCTGCTCAAATCACCACTTTCTGTCCCTTGGATACACTGTCCATCAGTTCATCCAACTTACTCTACAAATCTTCTTTCTCATCCATCACACACCCAACTTGCAGGGCATATGCACTATCAACATTCATCATCACACCTCCAATTTCCAGCTTCATAATCTTTACTCTGTCTGACACTCTTTTCACTTCCAAAACACTCCTGACATACTGTTCCTTCAGAATAACCCCTACCCCATTTCTCCTCTGTCACACACGTGCGCATGGGAGGCAGCTAAAGGGCTTGAGTAAGGGCAGTTCCAAATCATACCGGGATGTGGCAGACTGCACTGACTCTTTTTCTCCATTTCCTGCAGACCATTCAGGGGTGATTCCACCTGGCCCTCTTAAGGTCACTTCCGGGTCCAAGCCTATGGCAGAAGACCTTGCTGGCTCCTGTCCTTGTGATGTCACGTCCGGGCTCGAGCCTATGGCTGAAGACCTTCATGAGCCCGACCCCTTTGATCTCACTTCCTGTCTTCCCCTTTAAAAGCCTCCACCTTTTCCCTATCCCCTTAGTTCTGTTTTGGACTCTGTTTTATGCATTGCAGTTCTATCCTTAATCTCGATTTGCAGCCAGGAAACCAAATACACGGGTGGCTGCCCCAAACCTTGCTATGGCTCTTTGTGGCTTTTGTGACACCTCTCATCCACACCATGATAGAACAATTTGAATCCACCTGCGATCCACCTGGACTTACTCCCCTTCCATTTATTCTCTAGCAGGCACAATATATCAACCTTCCTTCTGTTCATCATATCGGCTAACTCTCTCCTATTACTATTATCATACTGCCAGCATTCAAAGTTCCTACCCGCAGTTCCACTCTCTTTACCTTACTCCTCTCCTCCTTCCTCTGGACATGTCTCCCCCATCTTGTTCTCCTTCTTCGGCCAACAGTAGCCCAATTTCCGCCAGCACCCTCTTGGATAACAGTACTGGTGGCAGTCATTATTAACCTGGGACTTGACCAATCCGGTATGGAAATATGCATTGTTGTTCACATGTTGATTTGACAAAATTTTACAATAGATGCCCTTCCTGATGTAACCATCCCCATTTATTTGGGCTTGGGACCGGCATGAAGAAACACACTGGTTTGTGCATCCCCTGTGGCTGGGTTATTAAAATGTATTTATCCTTTATTAAAACTAAATTTCTAATGTATTGCAGTGTCATCACAGAATTTTTCTACAACTACAATTTTGGGAACATCTGCAGCAGACACAACTGCAACAACACAGCTTACTTTGAAAACATCTTCAGTTCAATCAACAGGTAAGTCAAATTCAAACATGGCAAATGCTTCAACAGTCACCTTACATTCAGGTTCAAAAAATTCAACAACTTTAACAACACCTACTGCTATCATAATACCACAAACAACTTCTTTGGTTTCAACTTTTTCAATATCATCACTTTCAACTACTACCATATCTTCCTCCACATCTACAGAAGCCTCTCAAACAACACCTTCAACTTCATCAAATTTACCTACTACAGTGTCAAGTACGACTTCATCTCAGACCACCAGTTCTTCCTCACCATCTTTGGAAACTTCTTCAATATTGTCTACAACTACAACTACATCACCAGCTGAACCAACAACTACCACTTCATCACCAGTAACTACAAAATCCCAAACATCTACATCATCAAAGTCTACAGTAAACTATCTAACAACACCTTCAGCGACCACAACATTATCCACTGAATTACTACCCTACACTTCATCACCTCTTACTACAAAAGGTCAAAAACTGACTTCAGCCTCAACATCTACAGAAACCTCACAAACAACACCTCCAACAACTTCACAATCATCTAATGCAGTTTCAACTACAGCTTCATCTCAGACAACCACTTCTGCATCAACATTTTTGGAAACATCTACAGCATCACCTACAACAACAACTTCATCACCTACTGTATCTTCATCTACCACCTCATCACAAGTAACTACAAATTCCCAAACATCTTCAGCCTCAACATCCACAGTAAGCTCTCTAACAACACCTTCAGCTACCACAACATTATCCACTGAATTACCACCCTACACTTCATCACCTCTTACTACAAAAGGTCAAAAACTGACTTCAGCCTCAACATCTACAGAAGCCTCACAAACTACACCTAAGACTTTACAAATTTTACCTACAACAGTGTCAAGTACAACTACATTTCAGACCACCACTTCTTCCTCACAATCATTGGACACTTCTACAATATCGTCTACAACTAGGACTGCATCACTAACTGAACCAACAACTACCACTTCATCGCCAGTAACTACAAAATCCCAAACAACATCTACATCATCAACGTCCACAGTAAGTTCTCTAACAACACCTTCAGCTACCACAACATTATCCACTGAATTACCACCCTACACTTCATCACTTCTTACTACAAAAGGTCAAAAACTGACTTCGGCCTCAACATCTACAGAAACCTCACAAACAACACCTCCAACAACTTCACAATCATCTAGTGCAGTTTCAACTACAACTTCATCTCAGACCACCACTTCTGCATCAACATTTTTGGAAACATCTACAGCATCACCTACAACAACAACTTCATCACCTACTGCATCTTCAGCTACCACCTCATCACAAGTAACTACAAATTCCCAAACATCTTCAGCCTCAACATCTACAGTAACCACTCCAACTACACTTCCAACAACAAGTGCATCATCAACTGAAGTATCAACTAGCACTTCATATCCTTTTACCACAAAAAGTCAAACAACAACTTCAACCTCAGCTACAACCTCTGAAACAACATCATCACCCTCAACAGCAGCTGCAACCTCTGAAACAACATCATCACCCTCATCATCATCTGCAACCTCTGAAACAACATCATCACCCTCATCATCATCTGCAACCTCTGAAACAACATCATCACCCTCAACAGCAGCTGCAACCTCTGAAACAACATCATCACCTACCACGGCATCATCTAGTGAAGCATCAACTAGTACTACATCTTTTGAAACAACAGCAAGTCAAACAATGACTTCAGCCTCAACATCTACAGAAACCTCTCCAACAACACCTTCAAGTACTTCACAATCATCTAGTGCAGTTTCAACGACAACTTCATCTCAGACCACCACTTCTGCATCAACATCTATGGAAACATCTACAGCATCACCTACAACAACAACTTCATCACCTACTGTATCTTCAGCTACCACTTCATCACCAGTAACTACAAAATCCCAAACATTATCTTCATCATCAACATCCACAGTAAGCTCTCTAACAACACCTTCAGCTACCCCAACATTATCCACTGAATTACCACCCTACACTTCATCACCTCTTACTACAAAAGGTCAAAAACTGACTTCAGCCTCAACATCTACAGAAACCTCACAAACAACACCTCCAACAACTTCACAATCATCTACTGCCGTTACAACAACAACACAATCTGAAACCACCAGTTCATCAAAATCTTCAACATCTGCAATTCCACCTACAACTACATCATCACCATCTACTGAGCCATCAACTCCTACTTCATTGCCAGTAACTTTAAAGTCTGAAACAACATTTCCAGCATTAACATCTATAGTAACCTCACCAATAACTACAACTAGTACCGCATCATCTACTGAAGCATCAATTAGCACTTCATTGTCAGATAGTACAAACTTTCAAACAACCACTTCATCCTCCACATCTACACAAACCTCTCAAACAATAGCTTCTGCTTCATCAAATTTACCTACTACAGTGTCAAGTACAACTTCATCTCAGACTACCACTTCTTCCTCACCATCTTTGGAAACTTCTACAATATCGTCTCCAGCTACAACTGCATCACCAACTGAAACAACTACCACTTCATCACCAGTAACTACAAAATCCCAAACATCATTTACATCATCAATGTCTATAGTAAGCTCTCTAACAACACCTTCAGAAACCACATTATCCAATGAAGCATCAACTTCTAGTTCATTCCCACTTGCTACACAAGTTCAAACAACGACTTTACCCTCAACATCTACAAAGACCTCACAAACAACAGCTCCACCAACTTCAGAATCATCAACCGCGGTTAAAACTACAACATCATCTCAAACCACCACTTTTCCATCTTCATCTTCAACATCTGAATTACCACATATAACTACAACTTCATCATCTACTGAAGCATCAACTCCTACTTCATTGCCAGTAACTACAAAGTCTGAAACATCATTTCCAGCATTAACATCTACAGTAACCTCACCAATAACTACAACTAGTACTGCATCATCTACTGAAGCATCAATTAGCACTTCATCGTCAGATACTACAAACTTTCAAACAACCACTTCATCCTCCACATCTACAGAAGCCTCTCAAACAATACCTTCAGCTTCGTCAAATTTACCTACTACGGTATCAAGTACAACTTTGTATCAGACCACCACTTCTTCCTCACCATCTTTGGAAACTTCTACAATATTGTCAACAACTACAAATGCATTACCAACTGAAATATCTACCACTTCATCACCAGTAATTACAAAATCCCAAACATTATCTTCATCATCAACGTCTTCAGTAAGTTCTCTAACAACACCTTCAGAAACCACATTATCCACTGAAGCATCAACTTTCAGTTCATCCCCACTTGCTACACAAGTTCAAACAACGACTTTACCCCCAACATCTACAAAAACCTCACGAACAACAGCTCCACAAACTTCAGAATCATCTACTGCAGTTGAAACTACAACATCATCTCAAACCACCACTTCTCCATCTTCATCTTCAACATCTGCAATACCACATATAACTACAACTTCATCATCTACTGAACCATCATCTACCATTTCATTGCCAGTAACTACAAAATCTCAAACAACATTTTCATCATCAACATCCACAGTAATCTCACCAACAACAACTTCAACTAGAACTGCATCATCTATTGAAGCATCAATTAGCACTTCATCGTCTGTTGCTACACAAGGTCAAACAACCACTTCTTCCTCCACATCAACAGAAGCTTCACAAACTACACCTAAGACTTTACCAATTTTACCTATAACAGTGTCAAGTACAACTACAATTCAGACCACCACTTCTTCCTCACAATCATTGGACACTTCTACAATATCGTCTATAACTAGGACTGCATCACTAACTGAACCAACAACTACCACTTCATCGCCAGTAACTACAAAATCCCAAACAACATCTACATCGTCAACGTCCACAATAAGCTCTCTAACAACACCTTCAGCTACCACAACATTATCCACTGAATTTCCACCCTACACTTCCTCACCTCTTACTACAAAAGGTCAAAAACTGACTTCAGCCTCAACATCTACAGAAACCTCACAAACAACACCTCCAACAACTTCACAATCATCTAGTGCAGTTTCAACTACAACTTCATCACAGACCACCACTTCTGCATCAACATTTTTGGAAACATCTACAGCATCACCTACAACAACAACTTCATCACCTACTGTATCTTCAGCTACCACCTCATCACAAGTAACTACAAATTCCCAAACATCTTCAGCCTCAACATCTACAGTAATCACTCCAACTACACTTCCAAAAACAAGTGCATCATCAACTGAAGCATCAACTAGCACTTTATATCCTGTTACCACAAAAAGTCAAACAACAACGTCAACCTCAGCATCAGTTGCAACCTCTGAAACAACATCATCACCCTCAACAGCAGCTGCAACGTCTGAAACAACATCATCACCCTCATCATCATCTGCAACCTCTGAAATAACATCATCACCCTCAACAGCAGCTGCAACTTCTGAAACAACATCATCACCCTCAACAGCAGCTGCAACTTCTGAAACAACATCATCACCCCCATCATCATCTGCAACCTCTGAAACAACATCATCACCCTCAACAGCAGCTGCAACTTCTGAAACAACATCATCACCTACCACGGCATCATCTAGTGAAGCATCAACTAGTACTACATCTTTTGAAACAACAGTAAGTCAAACAACGACTTCAGCTTCAACATCTACAGAAACCTCTCCAACAACACCTTCAAGTACTTTACAATCATCTAGTGCAGTTTCAACTACAACTTCATCTCAGACCACCACTTCTGCATCAACATCTATGGAAACATCTACAACATCACCTACAACAACAACTTCATCACCTACTGTATCTTCAGCTACCACTTCATCACCAGTAACTACAAAATCCCAAACATTATCTTCATCATCAACATCCACAGTAAGCTCTCTAACAACACCTTCAGCTACCACAACATTATCCACTGAATTACCACCCTACACTTCATCACCTCTTACTACAAAAGGTCAAAAACTGACTTCAGCCTCAACATCTACAGAAACCTCACAAACAACACCTCCAACAACTTCACAATCATCTACTGCCGTTACAACAACAACACAATCTGAAACCACCAGTTCATCAAAATCTTCAACATCTGCAATTCCACCTACAACTACATCATCACCATCTACTGAGCCATCAACTCCTACTTCATTGCCAGTAACTTTAAAGTCTCAAACAACATTTCCCGCATTAACATCTATAGTAACCTCACCAATAACTACAACTAGTACCGCATCATCTACTGAAGCATCAATTAGCACTTCATTGTCAGATAGTACAAACTTTCAAACAACCACTTCATCCTCCACATCTACACAAACCTCTCAAACAATAGCTTCTGCTTCATCAAATTTACCTACTACAGTGTCAAGTACAACTTCATCTCAGACCACCACTTCTTTCTCACCATCTCTGGAAACTTCTACAATATCGTCAACAACTACAAATGCATTACCAACTGAAATATCTACCACTTCATCACCAGTAACTACAAAATCCCAAACATTATCTTCATCATCAACGTCTTCAGTAAGCTCTCTAACAACACCTTCAGAAACCACATTATCCACTGAACCATCAACTTCCAGTTCATTCCCACTTGCTACACAAGTTCAAACAACGACTTTACCCTCAACATCTACAAAAACCTCACAAACAACAGCTCCACCAACTTCAGAATCATCAACTGCGGTTAAAACTACAACATCATCTCAAACCACCACTTTTCCATCTTCATCTTCAACATCTGAATTACCACATATAACTACAACTTCATCATCCACTGAAGCATCAACTCCTACTTCATTGCCAGTAACTACAAAGTCTAAAACATCATTTCCAGCATTAACATCTACAGTAACCTCACCAATAACTACAACTAGTACTGCATCATCTACTGAAGCATCAATTAGCACTTCATCGTCGGATACTACAAACTTTCAAACAACCACTTCATCCTCCACATCTACAGAAGCCTCTCAAACAATACCTTCAGCTTCGTCAAATTTACCTACTACAGTATCAAGTACAACTTTGTATCAGATCACCACTTCTTCCTCACCATCTTTGGAAACTTCTACAATATCGTCAACAACTACAAATGCATTACCAACTGAAATATCTACCACTTCATCACCAGTAACTACAAAATCCCAAACATTATCTTCATCATCAACGTCTTCAGTAAGCTCTCTAACAACACCTTCAGCTACCACAACATTATCCACTGAATTACCACCCTACACTTTATCACCTCTTACTACAAAAGGTCAAAAACTGACTTCAGCCTCAACATCTACAGAAACCTCTCCAACAACACCTCCAACAACTTCACAATCATCTAGTGCAGTTTCAACTACAACTTCATCTCAGACCACCACTTCTGCATCAACATCTATGGAAACATCTACAGCATCACCTACAACAACAACTTCATCACCTACTGTATCTTCAGCTACCACTTCACAACCAGTAACTACAAAATCCCAAACATTATCTTCATCATCAACGTCCACAGTAAGCTCTCTAACAACACCTTCAGCTACCACAACATTATCCACTGAATTACCACCCTACACTTCATCACCTCTTACTACAAAAGGTCAAAAACTGACTTCAGCCTCAACATCTACAGAAACCTCTCCAACAACACCTCCAACAACTTCACAATCATCTAGTGCAGTTTCAGCTACAACTTCATCTCAGACCACCATTTCTGCATCCACATTTTTGGAAACATCTACAGCATCACCTACAACAACAACTTCATCACCTACTGTATCTTCAGCTACCACCTCATCACAAGTAACTACAAATTCCCAAACATCTTCAGCCTCAACATCTACAGTAACCACTCCAACTACACCTCCAACAACCAGTGCATCATCTGCTGAAGCATCAACTAGCACTTCATATCCTGTTACCACAAAAAGTCAAACAACTTCAATCTTACCATCAGCTGCAACCTCTGAAACAACATCATCACCCTCAACAGCAGCTGCAACCTCTGAAACAATATCATCACCCTCAACAGCAGCTGCAACCTCTGAAACAACATCATCACCCTCATCATCATCTGCAACCTCTGAAACAACATCATTACCCTCAACAGCAGCTGCCACCTCTGAAACAACATCATCATCTACCACGGCATCATCTAGTGAAGCATCAACTAGAACTACATCTGTTGAAACAACAGTAACTCAAACAACGACTTCAGCCTCAACATCTACAGAAACCTCTCCAACAACACCTTCAAGTACTTCACAATCATCTAGTGCAGTTTCAACTACAACTTCATCTCAGTCCACCACTTCTGCATCAACATCTATGGAAACATCTACAGCATCACCTACAACAACAACTTCATCACCTACTGTATCTTCAGCTACCACTTCATCACCAGTAACTACAACATCCCAAACATTATCTTCATCATCAACGTCCACAGTAAGCTCTCTAACAACACCTTCAGCTACCATAACATTATCCACTGAATTACCACCCTACACTTCATCACCTCTTACTACAAAAGGTCAAAAACTGACTTCAGCCTCAACATCTACAGAAACCTCTCCAACAACACCTCCAACAACTTCACAATCATCTAGTGCAGTTTCACCTACAACTTCATCTCAGACCACCACTTCTGCATCAACATCTATGGAAACATCTACAGCATCTCCTACAACAACTTCATCACCTACTGTATCTTCAGCTACCACTTCATCACCAGTAACTACAAAATCCCAAACATTATCTTCATCATCAACGTCCACAGTAAGCTCTCTAACAACACCTTCAGCTACCATAACATTATCCACTGAATTACCACCCTACACTTCATCACCTCTTACTACAAAAGGTGAAAAACTTACTTCAGCCTCAACATCTACAGAAACCTCTCCAACAACACCTCCAACAACTTCACAATCATCTAGTGCAGTTTCAGCTACAACTTCATCTCAGACCACCATTTCTGCATCCACATTTTTGGAAACATCTACAGCATCACCTACAACAACAACTTCATCACCTACTGTATCTTCAGCTACCACTTCATCACCAGTAACTACAAAATCCCAAACATTATCTTCATCATCAACGTCCACAGTAAGCTCTCTAACAACACCTTCAGCTACCACAATATTATCCACTGAATTACCACCCTACACTTCATCACCTCTTACTACAAAAGGTCAAAAACTGACTTCAGCCTCAACATCTACAGAAACCTCTCCAACAACACCTCCAACAACTTCACAATCATCTATTGCAGTTTCAGCTACAACTTCATCTCAGACCACCACTTCTGCATCCAAATTTTTGGAAACATCTACAGCATCACCTACAACAACAACTTCATCACCTACTGTATCTTCAGCTACCACCTCATCACAAGTAACTACAAATTCCCAAACATCTTCAGCCTCAACATCTACAGTAACCACTCCAACTACACCTCCAACAACCAGTGCATCATCTGCTGAAGCATCAACTAGCACTTCATATCTTGTTACCACAAAAAGTCAAACAACTTCAATCTCAGCATCAGCTGCAACCTCTGAAACAACATCATCACCCTCATCATCATCTGCAACCTCTGAAACAACATCATTACCCTCAACAGCAGCTGCCACCTCTGAAACAACATCATCATCTACCACGGCATCATCTAGTGAAGCATCAACTAGAACTACATCTGTTGAAACAACAGTAACTCAAACAACGACTTCGGCCTCAACATCTACAGAAACCTCTCCAACAACACCTTCAAGTACTTCACAATCATCTAGTGCAGTTTCAACTACAACTTCATCTCAGACCACAACTTCTGCATCAACATCTATGGAAACATCTACAGCATCACCTACAACAACAACTTCATCACCTACTGTATCTTCAGCTACCACTTCATCACCAGTAACTACAAAATCCCAAACATTATCTTCATCATCAACGTCCACAGTAAGCTCTCTAACAACACCTTCAGCTACCATAACATTATCCACTGAATTACCACCCTACACTTCATCACCTCTTACTACAAAAGGTCAAAAACTGACTTCAGCCTCAACATCTACAGAAACCTCTCCAACAACACCTCCAACAACTTCACAATCATCTAGTGCAGTTTCAGCTACAACTTCATCTCAGACCACCATTTCTGCATCCACATTTTTGGAAACATCTACAGCATCACCTACAACAACAACTTCATCACCTACTGTATCTTCAGCTACCACTTCATCACCAGTAACTACAAAATCCCAAACATTATCTTCATCATCAACGTCCACAGTAAGCTCTCTAACAACACCTTCAGCTACCACAACATTATCCACTGAATTACCACCCTACACTTCATCACCTCTTACTACAAAAGGTCAAAAACTGACTTCAGCCTCAACATCTACAGAAACCTCTCCAACAACACCTCCAACAACTTCACAATCATCTAGTGCAGTTTCAGCTACAACTTCATCTCAGACCACCACTTCTGCATCCAAATTTTTGGAAACATCTACAGCATCACCTACAACAACAACTTCATCACCTACTGTATCTTCAGCTACCACCTCATCACAAGTAACTACAAATTCCCAAACATCTTCAGCCTCAACATCTACAGTAACCACTCCAACTACACCTCCAACAACCAGTGCATCATCTGCTGAAGCATCAACTAGCACTTCATATCTTGTTACCACAAAAAGTCAAACAACTTCAATCTCAGCATCAGCTGCAACCTCTGAAACAACATCATCACCCTCATCATCATCTGCAACCTCTGAAACAACATCATTACCCTCAACAGCAGCTGCCACCTCTGAAACAACATCATCATCTACCACGGCATCATCTAGTGAAGCATCAACTAGAACTACATCTGTTGAAACAACAGTAACTCAAACAACGACTTCAGCCTCAACATCTACAGAAACCTCTCCAACAACACCTTCAAGTACTTCACAATCATCTAGTGCAGTTTCAACTACAACTTCATCTCAGACCACCACTTCTGCATCAACATCTATGGAAACATCTACAGCATCACCTACAACAACAACTTCATCACCTACTGTATCTTCAGCTACCACTTCATCACCAGTAACTACAAAATCCCAAACATTATCTTCATCATCAACGTCCACAGTAAGCTCTCTAACAACACCTTCAGCTACCATAACATTATCCACTGAATTACCACCCTACACTTCATCACCTCTTACTACAAAAGGTCAAAAACTGACTTCAGCCTCAACATCTACAGAAACCTCTCCAACAACACCTCCAACAACTTCACAATCATCTAGTGCAGTTTCAGCTACAACTTCATCTCAGACCACCACTTCTGCATCCACATTTTTGGAAACATCTACAGCATCACCTACAACAACAACTTCATCACCTACTGTATCTTCAGCTACCACCTCATCACAAGTAACTACAAATTCCCAAACATCTTCAGCCTCAACATCTACAGTAACCACTCCAACTACACCTCCAACAACCAGTGCATCATCTGCTGAAGCATCAACTAGCACTTCATATCCTGTTACCACAAAAAGTCAAACAACTTCAATCTCAGCATCAGCTGCAACCTCTGAAACAACATCATCACCCTCAACAGCAGCTGCAACCTCTGAAACAATATCATCACCCTCAACAGCAGCTGCAACCTCTGAAACAACATCATCACCCTCATCATCATCTGCAACCTCTGAAACAACATCATTACCCTCAACAGCAGCTGCCACCTCTGAAACAACATCATCATCTACCACGGCATCATCTAGTGAAGCATCAACTAGAACTACATCTGTTGAAACAACAGTAACTCAAACAACGACTTCAGCCTCAACATCTACAGAAACATCTCCAACAACACCTTCAAGTACTTCACAATCATCTAGTGCAGTTTCAACTACAACTTCATCTCAGACCACCACTTCTGCATCAACATCTATGGAAACATCTACAGCATCACCTACAACAACAACTTCATCACCTACTGTATCTTCAGCTACCACTTCATCACCAGTAACTACAAAATCCCAAACATTATCTTCATCATCAACGTCCACAGTAAGCTCTCTAACAACACCTTCAGCTACCATAACATTATCCACTGAATTACCACCCTACACTTCATCACCTCTTACTACAAAAGGTCAAAAACTGACTTCAGCCTCAACATCTACAGAAACCTCTCCAACAACACCTCCAACAACTTCACAATCATCTAGTGCAGTTTCAGCTACAACTTCATCTCAGACCACCACTTCTGCATCCACATTTTTGGAAACATCTACAGCATCACCTACAACAACAACTTCATCACCTACTGTATCTTCAGCTACCACCTCATCACAAGTAACTACAAATTCCCAAACATCTTCAGCCTCAACATCTACAGTAACCACTCCAACTACACCTCCAACAACCAGTGCATCATCTGCTGAAGCATCAACTAGCACTTCATATCCTGTTACCACAAAAAGTCAAACAACTTCAATCTCAGCATCAGCTGCAACCTCTGAAACAACATCATCACCCTCAACAGCAGCTGCAACCTCTGAAACAATATCATCACCCTCAACAGCAGCTGCAACCTCTGAAACAACATCATCACCCTCATCATCATCTGCAACCTCTGAAACAACATCATTACCCTCAACAGCAGCTGCCACCTCTGAAACAACATCATCATCTACCACGGCATCATCTAGTGAAGCATCAACTAGAACTACATCTGTTGAAACAACAGTAACTCAAACAACGACTTCAGCCTCAACATCTACAGAAACCTCTCCAACAACACCTTCAAGTACTTCACAATCATCTAGTGCAGTTTCACCTACAACTTCATCTCAGACCACCACTTCTGCATCAACATCTATGGAAACATCTACAGCATCTCCTACAACAACTTCATCACCTACTGTATCTTCAGCTACCACTTCATCACCAGTAACTACAACATCCCAAACATTATCTTCATCATCAACGTCCACAGTAAGCTCTCTAACAACACCTTCAGCTACCACAACATTATCCACTGAATTACCACCCTACACTTCATCACCTCTTACTACAAAAGGTCAAAAACTGACTTCAGCCTCAACATCTACAGAAACCTCTCCAACAACACCTCCAACAACTTCACAATCATCTAGTGCAGTTTCAGCTACAACTTCATCTCAGAGCACCACTTCTGCATCCACATTTTTGGAAACATCTACAGCATCACCTACAACAACAACTTCATCACCTACTGTATCTTCAGCTACCACCTCATCACAAGTAACTACAAATTCCCAAACATCTTCAGCCTCAACATCTACAGTAACCACTCCAACTACACCTCCAACAACCAGTGCATCATCTGCTGAAGCATCAACTAGCACTTCATATCCTGTTACCACAAAAAGTCAAACAACTTCAATCTCAGCATCAGCTGCAACCTCTGAAACAACATTATCACCCTCAACAGCAGCTGCAACCTCTGAAACAATATCATCACCCTCAACAGCAGCTGCAACCTCTGAAACAACATCATCACCCTCATCATCATCTGCAACCTCTGAAACAACATCATTACCCTCAACAGCAGCTGCCACCTCTGAAACAACATCATCATCTACCACGGCATCATCTAGTGAAGCATCAACTAGAACTACATCTGTTGAAACAACAGTAACTCAAACAACGACTTCAGCCTCAACATCTACAGAAACCTCTCCAACAACACCTTCAAGTACTTCACAATCATCTAGTGCAGTTTCAACTACAACTTCATCTCAGACCACCACTTCTGCATCAACATCTATGGATACATCTACAGCATCACCTACAACAACAACTTCATCACCTACTGTATCTTCAGCTACCACTTCATCACCAGTAACTACAAAATCCCAAACATTATCTTCATCATCAACGTCCACAGTAAGCTCTCTAACAACACCTTCAGCTACCATAACATTATCCACTGAATTACCACCCTACACTTCATCACCTCTTACTACAAAAGGTCAAAAACTGACTTCAGCCTCAACATCTACAGAAACCTCTCCAACAACACCTCCAACAACTTCACAATCATCTAGTGCAGTTTCAACTACAACTTCATCTCAGACCACCACTTCTGCATCAACATCTATGGAAACATCTACAGCATCACCTACAACAAGAACTTCATCACCTACTGTATCATCAGCTACCACTTCATCACCAGTAACTACAAAATCCCAAACATTACCTTCATCATCAACGTCCACAGTAAGCTCTCTAACAACACCTTCAGCTACCACAACATTATCCACTGAATTACCACCCTACACTTCATCACCTCTTACTACAAAAGGTCAAAAACTGACTTCAGCCTCAACATCTACAGAAACATCTCCAACAACACCTCCAACAACTTCACAATCATATAGTGCAGTTTCAGCTACAACTTCATCTCAGACCACCATTTTTGCATCCACATTTTTGGAAACATCTACAGCATCACATACAACAACAACTTCATCACCTACTGTATCTTCAGCTACCACCTCATCACAAGTAACTACAAATTCCCAAACATCTTCAGCCTCAACATCTACAGTAACCACTCCAACTACACCTCCAACAACCAGTGCATCATCTGCTGAAGCATCAACTAGCACTTCATATCCTGTTACCACAAAAAGTCAAACAACTTCAATCTCAGCATCAGCTGCAACCTCTGAAACAACATCATCACCCTCAACAGCAGCTGCAACCTCTGAAACAATATCATCACCCTCAGCAGCTGCAATCTCTGAAACAGCATCATCACCCTCATCATCATCTGCAACCTCTGAAACAACATCATTACCGTCAACAGCAGCTGCCACCTCTGAAACAACATCATCATCTACCACGGCATCATCTAGTGAAGCATCAACTAGAACTACATCTGTTGAAACAACAGTAACTGAAACAACGACTTCAGCCTCAACATCTACAGAAACCTCTCCAACAACACCTTCAAGTACTTCACAATCATCTAGTGCAGTTTCAACTACAACTTCATCTCAGACCACCACTTCTGCATCAACATCTATGGAAACATCTACAGCATCACCTACAACAACAACTTCATCACCTACTGTATCTTCAGCTACCACTTCATCACCAGTAACTACAAAATCCCAAACATTATCTTCATCATCAACGTCCACAGTAAGCTCTCTAACAACACCTTCAGCTACCATAACATTATCCACTGAATTACCACCCTACACTTCATCACCTCTTACTACAAAAGGTCAAAAACTGACTTCAGCCTCAACATCTACAGAAACCTCTCCAACAACACCTCCAACAACTTCACAATCATCTAGTGCAGTTTCAGCTACAACTTCATCTCAGACCACCATTTCTGCATCCACATTTTTGGAAACATCTACAGCATCACCTACAACAACAACTTCATCACCTACTGTATCTTCAGCTACCACCTCATCACAAGTAACTACAAATTCCCAAACATCTTCAGCCTCAACATCTACAGTAACCACTCCAACTACACCTCCAACAACCAGTGCATCATCTGCTGAAGCATCAACTAGCACTTCATATCCTGTTACCACAAAAAGTCAAACAACTTCAATCTCAGCATCAGCTGCAACCTCTGAAACAACATCATCACCCTCAACAGCAGCTGCAACCTCTGAAACAATATCATCACCCTCAACAGCAGCTGCAACCTCTGAAACAACATCATCACCCTCATCATCATCTGCAACCTCTGAAACAACATCATTACCCTCAACAGCAGCTGCCACCTCTGAAACAACATCATCATCTACCACGGCATCATCTAGTGAAGCATCAACTAGAACTACATCTGTTGAAACAACAGTAACTGAAACAACGACTTCAGCCTCAACATCTACAGAAACCTCTCCAACAACACCTTCAAGTACTTCACAATCATCTAGTGCAGTTTCAACTACAACTTCATCTCAGACCACCACTTCTGCATCAACATCTATGGAAACATCTACAGCATCACCTACAACAACAACTTCATCACCTACTGTATCTTCAGCTACCACTTCATCACCAGTAACTACAAAATCCCAAAAATTATCTTCATCATCAACGTCCACAGTAAGCTCTCTAACAACACCTTCAGCTACCATAACATTATCCACTGAATTACCACCCTACACTTCATCACCTCTTACTACAAAAGGTCAAAAACTGACTTCAGCCTCAACATCTACAGAAACCTCTCCAACAACACCTCCAACAACTTCACAATCATCTAGTGCAGTTTCACCTACAACTTCATCTCAGACCACCATTTCTGCATCCACATTTTTGGAAACATCTACAGCATCACCTACAACAACAACTTCATTACCTACTGTATCTTCAGCTACCACCTCATCACAAGTAACTACAAATTCCCAAACATCTTCAGCCTCAACATCTACAGTAACCACTCCAACTACACCTCCAACAACCAGTGCATCATCTGCTGAAGCATCAACTAGCACTTCATATCCTGTTACCACAAAAAGTCAAACAACTTCAATCTCAGCATCAGCTGCAACCTCTGAAACAACATCATCACCCTCAACAGCAGCTGCAACCTCTGAAACAATATCATCACCCTCAACAGCAGCTGCAACCTCTGAAACAACATCATCACCCTCATCATCATCTGCAACCTCTGAAACAACATCATTACCCTCAACAGCAGCTGCCACCTCTGAAACAACATCATCATCTACCACGGCATCATCTAGTGAAGCATCAACTAGAACTACATCTGTTGAAACAAAAGTAACTCAAACAACGACTTCAGCCTCAACATCTACAGAAACCTCTCCAACAACACCTTCAAGTACTTCACAATCATCTAGTGCAGTTTCAACTACAACTTCATCTCAGACCACCACTTCTGCATCAACATCTATGGAAACATCTACAGCATCACCTACAACAACAACTTCATCACCTACTGTATCTTCAGCTACCACTTCATCACCAGTAACTACAAAATCCCAAACATTATCTTCATCATCAACGTCCACAGTAAGCTCTCTAACAACACCTTCAGCTACCACAACATTATCCACTGAATTACCACCCTACACTTCATCACCTCTTACTACAAAAGGTCAAAAACTGACTTCAGCCTCAACATCTACAGAAACCTCTCCAACAACACCTCCAACAACTTCACAATCATCTAGTGCAGTTTCAGCTACAACTTCATCTCAGACCACCATTTCTGCATCCACATTTTTGGAAACATCTACAGCATCACCTACAACAACAACTTCATTACCTACTGTATCTTCAGCTACCACCTCATCACAAGTAACTACAAATTCCCAAACATCTTCAGCCTCAACATCTACAGTAACCACTCCAACTACACCTCCAACAACCAGTGCATCATCTGCTGAAGCATCAACTAGCACTTCATATCCTGTTACCACAAAAAGTCAAACAACTTCAATCTCAGCATCAGCTGCATCCTCTGAAACAACATCATCACCCTCAACAGCAGCTGCAACCTCTGAAACAATATCATCACCCTCAACAGCAGCTGCAACCTCTGAAACAACATCATCACCCTCATCATCATCTGCAACCTCTGAAACAACATCATTACCCTCAACAGCAGCTGCCACTTCTGAAACAACATCATCATCTACCACGGCATCATCTAGTGAAGCATCAACTAGAACTACATTTGTTGAAACAACAGTAACTCAAACAACGACTTCAGCCTCAACATCTACAGAAACCTCTCCAACAACACCTTCAAGTACTTCACAATCATCTAGTGCAGTTTCAACTACAACTTCATCTCAGACCACCACTTCTGCATCAACATCTATGGATACATCTACAGCATCACCTACAACAACAACTTCATCACCTACTGTATCTTCAGCTACCACTTCATCACCAGTAACTACAAAATCCCAAACATTATCTTCATCATCAACGTCCACAGTAAGCTCTCTAACAACACCTTCAGCTACCATAACATTATCCACTGAATTACCACCCTACACTTCATCACCTCTTACTACAAAAGGTCAAAAACTGACTTCAGCCTCAACATCTACAGAAACCTCTCCAACAACACCTCCAACAACTTCACAATCATCTAGTGCAGTTTCAACTACAACTTCATCTCAGACCACCACTTCTGCATCAACATCTATGGAAACATCTACAGCATCACCTACAACAAAAACTTCATCACCTACTGTATCATCAGCTACCACTTCATCACCAGTAACTACAAAATCCCAAACATTACCTTCATCATCAACGTCCACAGTAAGCTCTCTAACAACACCTTCAGCTACCACAACATTATCCACTGAATTACCACCCTACACTTCATCACCTCTTACTACAAAAGGTCAAAAACTGACTTCAGCCTCAACATCTACAGAAACATCTCCAACAACACCTCCAACAACTTCACAATCATATAGTGCAGTTTCAGCTACAACTTCATCTCAGACCACCATTTTTGCATCCACATTTTTGGAAACATCTACAGCATCACATACAACAACAACTTCATCACCTACTGTATCTTCAGCTACCACCTCATCACAAGTAACTACAAATTCCCAAACATCTTCAGCCTCAACATCTACAGTAACCACTCCAACTACACCTCCAACAACCAGTGCATCATCTGCTGAAGCATCAACTAGCACTTCATATCCTGTTACCACAAAAAGTCAAACAACTTCAATCTCAGCATCAGCTGCAACCTCTGAAACAACATCATCACCCTCAACAGCAGCTGCAACCTCTGAAACAATATCATCACCCTCAGCAGCTGCAACCTCTGAAACAACATCATCACCCTCATCATCATCTGCAACCTCTGAAACAACATCATTACCCTCAACAGCAGCTGCCACCTCTGAAACAACATCATCATCTACCACGGCATCATCTAGTGAAGCATCAACTAGAACTACATCTGTTGAAACAACAGTAACTCAAACAACGACTTCAGCCTCAACATCTACAGAAACATCTCCAACAACACCTTCAAGTACTTCACAATCATCTAGTGCAGTTTCAACTACAACTTCATCTCAGACCACCACTTCTGCATCAACATCTATGGAAACATCTACAGCATCACCTACAACAAGAACTTCATCACCTACTGTATCATCAGCTACCACTTCATCACCAGTAACTACAAAATCCCAAACATTATCTTCATCATCAACGTCCACAGTAAGCTCTCTAACAACACCTTCAGCTACCATAACATTATCCACTGAATTACCACCCTACACTTCATCACCTCTTACTACAAAAGGTCAAAAACTGACTTCAGCCTCAACATCTACAGAAACCTCTCCAACAACACCTCCAACAACTTCACAATCATCTAGTGCAGTTTCAGCTACAACTTCATCTCAGACCACCATTTCTGCATCAACATTTTTTGGAAACATCTACAGCATCACCTACAACAACAACTTCATCACCTACTGTATCTTCAGCTACCACCTCATCACAAGTAACTACAAATTCCCAAACATCTTCAGCCTCAACATCTACAGTAACCACTCCAACTACACCTCCAACAACCAGTGCATCATCTGCTGAAGCATCAACTAGCACTTCATATCCTGTTACCACAAAAAGTCAAACAACTTCAATCTCAGCATCAGCTGCAACCTCTGAAACAACATCATCACCCTCAACAGCAGCTGCAACCTCTGAAACAACATCATCACCCTCAACAGCAGCTGCAACCTCTGAAACAACATCATCACCCTCATCATCATCTGCAACCTCTGAAACAACATCATTACCCTCAACAGCAGCTGCCACCTCTGAAACAACATCATCATCTACCACGGCATCATCTAGTGAAGCATCAACTAGAACTACATCTGTTGAAACAACAGTAACTCAAACAACGACTTCAGCCTCAACATCTACAGAAACCTCTCCAACAACACCTTCAAGTACTTCACAATCATCTAGTGCAGTTTCACCTACAACTTCATCTCAGACCACCACTTCTGCATCAACATCTATGGAAACATCTACAGCATCACCTACAACAACAACTTCATCACCTACTGTATCTTCAGCTACCACTTCATCACCAGTAACTACAACATCCCAAACATTATCTTCATCATCAACGTCCACAGTAAGCTCTCTAACAACACCTTCAGCTACCACAACATTATCCACTGAATTACCACCCTACACTTCATCACCTCTTACTACAAAAGGTCAAAAACTGACTTCAGCCTCAACATCTACAGAAACCTCTCCAACAACACCTCCAACAACTTCACAATCATCTAGTGCAGTTTCAGCTACAACTTCATCTCAGACCACCATTTCTGCATCCACATTTTTGGAAACATCTACAGCATCACCTACAACAACAACTTCATCACCTACTGTATCTTCAGCTACCACCTCATCACAAGTAACTACAAATTCCCAAACATCTTCAGCCTCAACATCTACAGTAACCACTCCAACTACACCTCCAACAACCAGTGCATCATCTGCTGAAGCATCAACTAGCACTTCATATCCTGTTACCACAAAAAGTCAAACAACTTCAATCTCAGCATCAGCTGCAACCTCTGAAACAACATCATCACCCTCAACAGCAGCTGCAACCTCTGAAACAACATCATCACCCTCAACAGCAGCTGCAACCTCTGAAACAACATCATCACCCTCATCATCATCTGCAACCTCTGAAACAACATCATTACCCTCAACAGCAGCTGCCACTTCTGAAACAACATCATCATCTACCACGGCATCATCTAGTGAAGCATCAACTAGAACTACATTTGTTGAAACAACAGTAACTCAAACAACGACTTCAGCCTCAACATCTACAGAAACCTCTCCAACAACACCTTCAAGTACTTCACAATCATCTAGTGCAGTTTCAACTACAACTTCATCTCAGACCACCACTTCTGCATCAACATCTATGGAAACATCTACAGCATCACCTACAACAACAACTTCATCACCTACTGTATCTTCAGCTACCACTTCATCACCAGTAACTACAAAATCCCAAACATTATCTTCATCATCAACGTCCACAGTAAGCTCTCTAACAACACCTTCAGCTACCATAACATTATCCACTGAATTACCACCCTACACTTCATCACCTCTTACTACAAAAGGTCAAAAACTGACTTCAGCCTCAACATCTACAGAAACCTCTCCAACAACACCTCCAACAACTTCACAATCATCTAGTGCAGTTTCAACTACAACTTCATCTCAGACCACCACTTCTGCATCAACATCTATGGAAACATCTACAGCATCACCTACAACAAGAACTTCATCACCTACTGTATCATCAGCTACCACTTCATCACCAGTAACTACAAAATCCCAAACATTACCTTCATCATCAACGTCCACAGTAAGCTCTCTAACAACACCTTCAGCTACCACAACATTATCCACTGAATTACCACCCTACACTTCATCACCTCTTACTACAAAAGGTCAAAAACTGACTTCAGCCTCAACATCTACAGAAACATCTCCAACAACACCTCCAACAACTTCACAATCATATAGTGCAGTTTCAGCTACAACTTCATCTCAGACCACCATTTTTGCATCCACATTTTTGGAAACATCTACAGCATCACATACAACAACAACTTCATCACCTACTGTATCTTCAGCTACCACCTCATCACAAGTAACTACAAATTCCCAAACATCTTCAGCCTCAACATCTACAGTAACCACTCCAACTACACCTCCAACAACCAGTGCATCATCTGCTGAAGCATCAACTAGCACTTCATATCCTGTTACCACAAAAAGTCAAACAACTTCAATCTCAGCATCAGCTGCAACCTCTGAAACAACATCATCACCCTCAACAGCAGCTGCAACCTCTGAAACAACATCATCACCCTCAGCAGCTGCAACCTCTGAAACAGCATCATCACCCTCATCATCATCTGCAACCTCTGAAACAACATCATTACCGTCAACAGCAGCTGCCACCTCTGAAACAACATCATCATCTACCACGGCATCATCTAGTGAAGCATCAACTAGAACTACATCTGTTGAAACAACAGTAACTGAAACAACGACTTCAGCCTCAACATCTACAGAAACCTCTCCAACAACACCTTCAAGTACTTCACAATCATCTAGTGCAGTTTCAACTACAACTTCATCTCAGACCACCACTTCTGCATCAACATCTATGGAAACATCTACAGCATCACCTACAACAACAACTTCATCACCTACTGTATCTTCAGCTACCACTTCATCACCAGTAACTACAAAATCCCAAACATTATCTTCATCATCAACGTCCACAGTAAGCTCTCTAACAACACCTTCAGCTACCATAACATTATCCACTGAATTACCACCCTACACTTCATCACCTCTTACTACAAAAGGTCAAAAACTGACTTCAGCCTCAACATCTACAGAAACCTCTCCAACAACACCTCCAACAACTTCACAATCATCTAGTGCAGTTTCAGCTACAACTTCATCTCAGACCACCATTTCTGCATCCACATTTTTGGAAACATCTACAGCATCACCTACAACAACAACTTCATCACCTACTGTATCTTCAGCTACCACCTCATCACAAGTAACTACAAATTCCCAAACATCTTCAGCCTCAACATCTACAGTAACCACTCCAACTACACCTCCAACAACCAGTGCATCATCTGCTGAAGCATCAACTAGCACTTCATATCCTGTTACCACAAAAAGTCAAACAACTTCAATCTCAGCATCAGCTGCAACCTCTGAAACAATATCATCACCCTCAACAGCAGCTGCAACCTCTGAAACAATATCATCACCCTCAACAGCAGCTGCAACCTCTGAAACAACATCATCACCCTCATCATCATCTGCAACCTCTGAAACAACATCATTACCCTCAACAGCAGCTACCACCTCTGAAACAACATCATCATCTACCACGGCATCATCTAGTGAAGCATCAACTAGAACTACATCTGTTGAAACAAAAGTAACTCAAACAACGACTTCAGCCTCAACATCTACAGAAACCTCTCCAACAACACCTTCAAGTACTTCACAATCATCTAGTGCAGTTTCAACTACAACTTCATCTCAGACCACCACTTCTGCATCAACATCTATGGAAACATCTACAGCATCACCTACAACAACAACTTCATCACCTACTGAATCTTCAGCTACCACTTCATCACCAGTAACTACAAAATCCCAAACAACATCTACATCATCAACGTCCACAGTAAGCTCTATAACAACACCTTCAGCTACCACAACATTATCCACTGAATTACCACCCTACACTTCATCACCTCTTACTACAAAAGGTCAAAAACTGACTTCAGCCTCAACATCTACAGAAACCTCTCCAACAACACCTCCAACAACTTCACAATCATCTAGTGCAGTTTCAGCTACAACTTCATCTCAGACCACCATTTCTGCATCCACATTTTTGGAAACATCTACAGCATCACCTACAACAACAACTTCATCACCTACTGTATCTTCAGCTACCACCTCATCACAAGTAACTACAAATTCCCAAACATCTTCAGCCTCAACATCTACAGTAACCACTCCAACTACACCTCCAACAACCAGTGCGTCATCTGCTGAAGCATCAACTAGCACTTCATATCCTGTTACCACAAAAAGTCAAACAACTTCAATCTCAGCATCAGCTGCATCCTCTGAAACAACATCATCACCCTCAACAGCAGCTGCAACCTCTGAAACAACATCATCACCCTCAACAGCAGCTGCACCCTCTGAAACAACATCATCACCCTCATCATCATCTGCAACCTCTGAAACAACATCATTACCCTCAACAGCAGCTGCAACCTCTGAAACAACATCATCATCTACCACGGCATCATATAGTGAAGCATCAACTAGAACTACATCTGTTGAAACAACAGCAAGTCAAACAACGACTTCAGCCTCAACATCTACAGAAACCTCTCCAACAACACCTTCAAGTACTTCACAATCATCTAGTGCAGTTTCAACTACAACTTCATCTCAGACCACCACTTCTGCATCAACATCTATGGAAACATCTACAGCATCACCTACAATAACAACTTCATCACCTACTGTATCTTCAGGTACCACTTCATCACCAGTAACTACAAAATCCCAAACATTATCTTCATCATCAACATCCACAGTAAGCTCTCTAACAACACCTTCAGCTACCCCAACATTATCCACTGAATTACCACCTTACACTTCATCACCTCTTACTACAAAAGGTCAAAAACTGACTTCAGCCTCAACATCTACAGAAACCTCACAAACAACACCTCCAACAACTTCACAATCATCTACTGCCGTTACAACAACAACACAATCTGAAACCACCAGTTCATCAAAATCTTCAACATCTGCAATTCCACCTACAACTACATCATCACCATCTACTGAGCCATCAACTCCTACTTCATTGCCAGTAACTTTAAAGTCTCAAACAACATTTCCAGCATTAACATCTATAGTAACCTCACCAATAACTACAACTAGTACCGCATCATCTAATGAAGCATCATTGTTGGATAATTCAAACTTTCAAACAACCACTTCATCCTCCACATCTACAGAAACCTCTGAAACAATAGCTTCTGCTTCATCAAATTTACCTACTACAGTGTCAAGTACAACTTCATCTCAGACTACCACTTCTTCCTCACCATCTTTGGAAAGTTCTACAATATCGTCTCCAACTACAAATGCATCACCAACTGAAACAACTACCACTTCATCACCAGTAACTACAAAATCCCAAACATCATTTACATCATCAACGTTTATAGTAAGCTCTCTAACAACACCTTCAGAAACTACATTATCCAATGAAGCATCAACTTCTAGTTCATCCCCTCTTGCTACACAAGTTCAAACAACGACTTTACCCTCAACATCTACAAAAACCTCACAAACAACAGCTCCACCAACTTCAGAATCATCTACTGCAGTTGAAACTACAACGTCCTCGCAGACCACCACTTCTCCATCTTCATCTTCAACTTCTGCAATACCACCTACAACTACAACTTCATCATCTACTGAACCATCAACTCCCACTTCATTGGCAATAACTACAAAGTCTCAAACAACATTTCCAGCATTAACAGCTACAGTAACCTCACCAGTAACTTCAACTAGTTCTGCATCATCTACTGAAGCATCAATTAGCAATTCATCGTTGGATACTACAAACTTTCAAACAACCACTTCATCCTCCACAGCTACAGAAGCCTCTCAAACAATACCTTCAGCTTTGTCAAATTTACCTACTACAGTGTCAAGCACGACTTCATCTAAGACCACCACTTCCTCGTCACCGTCTGTGGAAACTTCTACAATATCGCCAACAACTACAAATGCATCACCTAATGAACCACTGACGACCATTTCAGTGCCAGTAACTACAAAATTTGAAACATTGTTTTCATCATCGACATCTACAGTAAACTCACCAACAACAACTTTAACTACTACCGCATCATCTGCTGATTCATCAATTAGCACTTCATCGTCTATTGCTATAACAGGTAAAACAACTACTTCTTCCTCCACATCTACAAAAGCCTCTCAAATAGCACCTTCAACTTCATCAAATTTACCTAATACATTGTCAAGTTCGAGTTCATCTCAGACCACCATTTCTTCCTCACCATCTTTAGAAACTTCTACAATATCATCAACAACTACAACTGCATCACCAACTGAAACAACTACCACTTCATCACCAGTAACTACAAAATCCCAAACAACATCTACATTATCAACGTCTACAGTAAGCTCTCTAGCAACACCTTCAGAGACCACATTATCCAGTGAAGCATCAACTTCCAGTTCATCCCCACTTACTACACAAGTTCAAGCAACGACTTTACCCTCAACATCAAAAGAAGCCTCACCAATAACACCACCAACAACTTCAGAATCATCTACTGCAGTTATAATGAGAACTACTTCTGAAATCACTCCATCTTCATCTTTAGTATCTGCTAGACCACCTACAAAGACAACTGCATCATCTACTGAATCATCAAGAACCACGTCATTACCAGTAAATACACAATCTCAAACAACATTTTCAGCATCAACATTTACAGTAGCTTCTCCGACAACAACTTCAACTAGAACTGCATCATCTACTGAAGCTTCAATTAGCCTTTCATCGTCTGTTACTACACAAGGTCAAAGAATCACTTTATCTTCCACATCTACCCAAGAATCTCAACCAACATCTTCAGCTACCAGTGCATTATCTATTGAAGCATCAACTATCACATCATCCTATGTAATTACACAAGGTGAAACAACGACTTTAGCCTCAAAATCTATGGAAACCTCTCACACAATACCTTTGAGTAGTTTAGAATCATCTACTACAGCTTCAACTACAACTTCATCTCAATCTACAACTTCTGCTTCAACACCTTCTTCTTCAACATCTGCAATATCGACTCTAACTACAAGTATATTATCTATGAAATCTTCAACAACCACGTCATCACCAATCACTACAAATTCCAAAACAATGTCTGTAGCCTCCTCAACTACACAAACCTTTCCAACAAAGCCTTCAGCAAGCAGTGCATCTTCTAATGAAGTGTCACCTAGTACTTCATCACCTGTAACACCAGGTAAGAGAACAACTTTAGCCTCAACATCAATAGAGACCTCTGAAAAACCTCCAACTACTTCACAATTTTCTTCTGTAGTTTCATTTACAAGTTCATTTCAGAACACCACTTCTGCTTCAAGAACTTTGGAAACATTTACAGTATTGCGTACAACTACAATGCCATCATCCACTGAATCTTTAGCTACCACTTCATCACCAGGAGCTACAAAATCCCAAACAATGTCTTCAGTCTGCACACTCACAGAAACATTTCTAATAAGGCCTTCAGCAACCCTTGTATCAACTTCCAATTTATCACCAATAAGTACACAAACCCAAACAACATTTTTAGAATACAAATCTACAGAAACATTCCTAAAGACACCTACACCTATGACTGTATCATCTACTAAAGCATCAACTAGCAATTCTTTCCATGTAACTAAACAATCCCAAAAAACTTCTTTAGCCTACTCAACTACAGTAACACCCCCAAAAACTACTTCAATTAGTGTAGAATCATCTAGTGTAGTTTCAATGTCTACCTCATTTCAGAGCACATCTATGGAAAATTCCACAATATTGCATACAAGTATTACTGCATCATCAAATTAACATCAACTATCACTTCCACACCACTAATTACACAATCCCAAACAAAGTCCCCTATAACTATAGAAAATCAATCAACCGTATTGCCATCAATATCTACACAAACCTCCGCAAGAACAGTTTCAAGTAAAGTAGAGTTATCAACTACACTTTCAACTATCACCTCATCTCAGAGTACCACTTCTGCTACATAATACTTGGAAACTTCCTCAACATTACCTACAACTATTATTGCAACATCAAATGAACCAGCAGCTACTACTTCATCGCCAGTAACTATTAAATCCCAAAGTACTTCTTCAGCATCAACATCTGCAGTAACCTCTCTAACATCACCTACAAACACTACTGCATCATCATCTGAAACATTAACTATATCTTCATTCTCTGTAACTTTAATTGGTCAAACAACCACTTCAGTCTATTTACCACTAGTAACCTCTTCATCAACACATTCAACAAGTACAGAGACATTTATGACAGTTTCAAATAACAACTCATATCACAATGCTATGTCTACATCAACTTCTATGAAAAGTTCAACAACATCATCTACACCTACGGCTACATTATCTACTCAGCCTTCAACTAGCAATTTATTCCCAGTCAGTAAACAATCCCAGATAAATTCTACAGCAACAACATCGAAAAGAAACTACCCAAGAACACATTTAACTACTAAATCAACATCACGTGACATAAATACTAGCAGTGCATCCTTGGTAAGTACACAATCCCAAAGAACCACTTTACCCTCAACATTTTCAGAAAACTCTCTAAAAACTCCTTCAATGACAACAGAATATTCTATTGGAGTTTAAACAACCATTCCACTTAAAAAGATCATCTCAAACATAATAAATGAAAGTTCAACAACATCACCTTTAAATACAAAAGCATTATATACCTGTACTAAACCTGTACTAATGTGTCTTTTCTTACCTCATTTTTTTCAGGGTTAACCACAACATCAACATCCTTGGCATTGCCTTCATCATCACCCTCAACAGCAGGTTCAACCTCTAAGACAACATCATCACCCTCAACAGTAGCTGCAACCTCTGAAACAACACCATCACCCTCAACAGCAGCTTCAAACTCTGAGACAACATCATCACCCTCAACAGCAGCTTCAACCTCTGAGACAACATCATCACCCTCAACAGCAGCTGCAACCTCTGAGACAACATCATCACCCTCAACAGCAGCTGCAACCTCTGAAACAGAATCATCACCCTCAACAGCAGCTTCAACCTCAGAGACAACACCATCACCATCAACGGCAGATGCAACCTCTGAAACAACATCATCTCCCTCAACAGCAGCTTCAACCTCTGAAACAACATCATCACCCTCAACAGCAGCTTCAACCTCTGAGACAACATCATCACACTCAACAGCAGCTGCAACCTCTGAAACAACATCATTACCCTCAACAGCAGCTTCAACCTCAGAGACAACATCATCACCCTCAACAGCAGCTGCAACCTCTGAAACAACAACTTCAACCTCAACAGCAGCTGCAACCTCTGAAACAACATCATCACCCTCAACAGCAGCTTCAACCTCTCAGACAACATCATCACCCTCAACAGCAGCTGCAACCTCTGAAACAACATCATCACCCACAACAGCAGCGTCAACCTCTGAAACAACATCATCACCCTCAACGGCAGCTGCAACCTCTGAAACAACATCATTACCCTCAACAGCAGCTTCAACCTCTGAGACAACAGCGTCACCCTCAACAGCAGCTTCAACTTCTGAAACAACAGCGTCACCCTCAACAGCCGCTTCAACCTCTGAGACAACATCATCACCCTCAACAGCAGCTGCAACCTCTGAAACAACAATATCACCCTCAACAGCAGATTCAACCTCTGAAACAACATCATCACCTTCAACAGCAGCTTCAACCTCTGAGACAACATCATCACCATCAACAGCAGCTGCAACCTCTGAAACAACATCATCACCCTCAACAGCAGCTTCAACCTCTGAGACAACAGCGTCACCCTCAACAGCCGCTTCAACCTCTGAGACAACATCATCACCCTCAACAGCAGCTTCAACCTCTGAGACAACATCATCACCCTCAACAGCAGCTTCAACTTCTGAGACAACATCATCACCCTCAACAGCAGCTGCAACATCTGAAACAACATCATCACCGTCAACAGCAGGATCAACCTCTGAGACAACATCATCACCCTCAACAGTAGCTGCAACCTCTGAAACAACATCATCACCCTCAACCTCAGAGACAACACCATCACCCACAACAGCAGCTGCAACCTCTGAAACAACATCATCACCCTCAACGACAGCTGCAACCTCTGAAACAACATCATCAACCTCAACAGCAGCTTCAACCTCTCAGACAACATCATCACCCACAACAGCACCTGCAACCTCTGAAACAACATCATCACCCACAACAGCAGCGTCAACCTCTGAAACAACATCATCACCCTCAACGGCAGCTGCAACCTCTGAAACAACATCATCACCCTCAACAACAGCTTCAACCTCTGAGACAACATCATCACCCTCAACAGCAGCTTCAATTTCTGAGACAACAGCGTCACCCTCAACAGCAGCTGCAACCTCTGAAACAACATCATCACCCTCAACAGCAGCTTCAACCTCTGAGACAACAGCGTCACCCTCAACAGCAGCTTCAACCTCTCAGACAACATCATCACCCTCAACAGCAGCTGCAAACTCTGAAACAACATCATCACCCTCAACAGCAGCTTCAAACTCTGAGACAACAGCGTCACCCTCAACAGCCGCTTCAACCTCAGAGACAACATCATCACCCTCAACAGCAGCTGCAACCTCTGAAACAACATCATCACCCTCAACAGCAGCGTCAACCTCTGAGACAACAGCGTCACCCTCAACAGCAGCTGCAACATCTGAAACAACATCATCACCATCAACAGCAGCTTCAACCTCTGAAAAAACATCATCACCCTCAACAGCAGCTTCAACCTCTGAGACAACATCATCACCGTCAACAGCAGCTGCAACCTCTGAAACAACAATATCACCCTCAACAGCAGCTTCAACCTCTGAGACAACATCATCACCCTCAACAGCAGCTGCAACATCTGAGACAACATCATCACCATCAACAGCAGCTGCAACCTCTGAAACAACATCATCACCCTCAACAGCAGCTTCAACCTCTGAGACAACATCATCACCCTCAACAGCAGCTGCAACAACTGAAACAACATCATCACCATCAACAGCAGCTTCAACCTCTGAAAAAACATCATCACCCTCAACAGCAGCTGCAACCTCTGAAACAACATCATCACCCTCAACAGCAGCTTCAACCTCAGAGACAACATCATCACCCTCAACACCAGCTGCAACCTCTGAAACAACAATATCACCCTCAACAGCAGCTTCAACCTCTGAAACAACATCATCACCCTCAACAGCAGCTTCAACCTCTGAAACAACATCATCACCATCAACAGCAGCTGCAACCTCTGAAACAACATCATCACCCTCAACAGCAGCTTCAACCTCTGAGACAACAGCGTCACCCTCAACAGCAACTTCAACCTCTCAGACAACATCATCACCCTCAACAGCAGCTGCAACCTCTGAAACAACATCATCACCCTCAACAACAGCTTCAACCTCTGAGACAACAGCGTCACCCTCAACAGCCGCTTCAACCTCAGAGACAACACCATCACCCTCAACGGCAGCTGCAACCTCTGAAACAACATCATCACCCTCAAAAGCATCTTCAACCTCTGAAACAACATCATCACCCTCAAGAGCAGCTTCAACCTCCGAGACAACATCATCACCCTCAACAGTAGCTGCAACCTCTGAAACAACATCATCACCCTCAACAGCAGCTTCATCCTCTGAGACAACAGCGTCACCCTCAACAGCAGCTTCAACCTCTCAGACAACATCATCACCCTCAACAGCAGCTGCAACCTCTGAAACAACATCATCACCCTCAACAACAGCTTCAACCTCTGAGACAACAGCGTCACCCTCAACAGCCGCTTCAACCTCAGAGACAACACCATCACCCTCAACGGCAGCTGCAACCTCTGAAACAACATCATCACCCTCAACAGCAGCTGCAACCTCTGAGACAACATCATCACCCTCAACAGCAGCTGCAACCTCTGAAACAGAATCATCACCCTCAACAGCAGCTTCAACCTCAGAGACAACACCATCACCATCAACGGCAGATGCAACCTCTGAAACAACATCATCTCCCTCAACAGCAGCTTCAACCTCTCAGACAACATCATCACCCTCAACAGCAGCTGCAACTTCTGAAACAACATCATCACCCTCAACAGCAGCTTCAACCTCTGAAACAACATCATCACCCTCAACGGCAGCTGCAACCTCTGAAACAACATCATCACCCTCAACAGCAGCTTCAACCTCTGAGACAACAGCGTCACCCTCAACAGCAGCTTCAACCTCTGAAACAACATCATCACCTTCAACAGCAGCTTCAACCTCAGAGACAACACCATCACCCTCAACGGCAGCTGCAACCTCTGAAACAACATCATCACCCTCAACAGCAGCTTCAACCTCTGAAACAACATCATCACCCTCAACAGCAGCTTCAACCTCTGAGACAACATCATCACACTCAACAGTAGCTGCAACCTCTGAAACAACATCATTACCCTCAACAGCAGCTTCAACCTCAGAGACAACATCATCACCCTCAACAGCAGCTGCAACCTCTGAAACAACAACTTCAACCTCAACAGCAGCTGCAACCTCTGAAACAACATCATCACCCTCAACAGCAGCTTCAACCTCTCAGACAACATCATCACCCTCAACAGCAGCTGCAACCTCTGAAACAACATCATCACCCACAACAGCAGCGTCAACCTCTGAAACAACATCATCACCCTCAACGGCAGCTGCAACCTCTGAAACAACATCATTACCCTCAACAGCAGCTTCAACCTCTGAGACAACAGCGTCACCCTCAACAGCAGCTTCAACTTCTGAAACAACAGCGTCACCCTCAACAGCCGCTTCAACCTCTGAGACAACATCATCACCCTCAACAGCAGCTGCAACCTCTGAAACAACAATATCACCCTCAACAGCAGATTCAACCTCTGAAACAACATCATCACCTTCAACAGCAGCTTCAACCTCTGAGACAACATCATCACCATCAACAGCAGCTGCAACCTCTGAAACAACATCATCACCCTCAACAGCAGCTTCAACCTCTGAGACAACAGCGTCACCCTCAACAGCCGCTTCAACCTCTGAGACAACATCATCACCCTCAACAGCAGCTTCAACCTCTGAGACAACATCATCACCCTCAACAGCAGCTTCAACTTCTGAGACAACATCATCACCCTCAACAGCAGCTGCAACATCTGAAACAACATCATCACCGTCAACAGCAGGATCAACCTCTGAGACAACATCATCACCCTCAACAGTAGCTGCAACCTCTGAAACAACATCATCACCCTCAACCTCAGAGACAACACCATCACCCACAACAGCAGCTGCAACCTCTGAAACAACATCATCACCCTCAACGACAGCTGCAACCTCTGAAACAACATCATCAACCTCAACAGCAGCTTCAACCTCTCAGACAACATCATCACCCACAACAGCACCTGCAACCTCTGAAACAACATCATCACCCACAACAGCAGCGTCAACCTCTGAAACAACATCATCACCCTCAACGGCAGCTGCAACCTCTGAAACAACATCATCACCCTCAACAACAGCTTCAACCTCTGAGACAACATCATCACCCTCAACAGCAGCTTCAATTTCTGAGACAACAGCGTCACCCTCAACAGCAGCTGCAACCTCTGAAACAACATCATCACCCTCAACAGCAGCTTCAACCTCTGAGACAACAGCGTCACCCTCAACAGCAGCTTCAACCTCTCAGACAACATCATCACCCTCAACAGCAGCTGCAAACTCTGAAACAACATCATCACCCTCAACAGCAGCTTCAAACTCTGAGACAACAGCGTCACCCTCAACAGCCGCTTCAACCTCAGAGACAACATCATCACCCTCAACAGCAGCTGCAACCTCTGAAACAACATCATCACCCTCAACAGCAGCGTCAACCTCTGAGACAACAGCGTCACCCTCAACAGCAGCTGCAACATCTGAAACAACATCATCACCATCAACAGCAGCTTCAACCTCTGAAAAAACATCATCACCCTCAACAGCAGCTTCAACCTCTGAGACAACATCATCACCGTCAACAGCAGCTGCAACCTCTGAAACAACAATATCACCCTCAACAGCAGCTTCAACCTCTGAGACAACATCATCACCCTCAACAGCAGCTGCAACATCTGAGACAACATCATCACCATCAACAGCAGCTGCAACCTCTGAAACAACATCATCACCCTCAACAGCAGCTTCAACCTCTGAGACAACATCATCACCCTCAACAGCAGCTGCAACAACTGAAACAACATCATCACCATCAACAGCAGCTTCAACCTCTGAAAAAACATCATCACCCTCAACAGCAGCTGCAACCTCTGAAACAACATCATCACCCTCAACAGCAGCTTCAACCTCAGAGACAACATCATCACCCTCAACACCAGCTGCAACCTCTGAAACAACAATATCACCCTCAACAGCAGCTTCAACCTCTGAAACAACATCATCACCCTCAACAGCAGCTTCAACCTCTGAAACAACATCATCACCATCAACAGCAGCTGCAACCTCTGAAACAACATCATCACCCTCAACAGCAGCTTCAACCTCTGAGACAACAGCGTCACCCTCAACAGCAACTTCAACCTCTCAGACAACATCATCACCCTCAACAGCAGCTGCAACCTCTGAAACAACATCATCACCCTCAACAACAGCTTCAACCTCTGAGACAACAGCGTCACCCTCAACAGCCGCTTCAACCTCAGAGACAACACCATCACCCTCAACGGCAGCTGCAACCTCTGAAACAACATCATCACCCTCAAAAGCATCTTCAACCTCTGAAACAACATCATCACCCTCAAGAGCAGCTTCAACCTCCGAGACAACATCATCACCCTCAACAGTAGCTGCAACCTCTGAAACAACATCATCACCCTCAACAGCAGCTTCATCCTCTGAGACAACAGCGTCACCCTCAACAGCAGCTTCAACCTCTCAGACAACATCATCACCCTCAACAGCAGCTGCAACCTCTGAAACAACATCATCACCCTCAACAACAGCTTCAACCTCTGAGACAACAGCGTCACCCTCAACAGCCGCTTCAACCTCAGAGACAACACCATCACCCTCAACGGCAGCTGCAACCTCTGAAACAACATCATCACCCTCAACAGCAGCTTCAACCTCTGAAACAACATCATCACCCTCAACAGCAGCTTCAACCTCAGAGACAACATCATCACCCTCAAAAGCAGCTGCAACCTCTGAAACAACATCATCACCCTCAACAGCAGCTTCAACCTCTGAGACAACAGCATCACCCTCAACAGCAGCTGCAACCTCTGAAACAACATCATCACCCTCAACAGCAGCTTCAAACTCTGAGACAACATCATCACCCTCAACAGCAGCTGCAACATCTGAAACAACATCATCACCCTCAACGGCAGCTGCAATCTCTGAAACAACATCATCACCCTCAACAACAGCTTCAACCTCTGAGACAACATCATCACCATCAACAGCAGCTGCAACCTCTGAAACAACATCATCACCCTCAACAGCAGCTTCAACCTCTGAGACAACAGCGTCACCCTCAACAGCAGCTTCAACCTCTCAGACAACATCATCACCCTCAACAGCAGCTGCAACCTCTGAAACAACATCATCACCCTCAACAGCAGCTTCAACTTCTGAAACAACAGCGTCACCCTCAACAGCCGCTTCAACCTCAGAGACAACATCATCACCCTCAACAGCAGCTGCAACCTCTGAAACAACAATATCACCCTCAACAGCAGCTTCAACCTCTGAAACAACATCATCACCTTCAACAGCAGCTTCAACCTCTGAGACAACATCATCACCATCAACAGCAGCTGCAACCTCTGAAACAACATCATCACCCTCAACAGCAGCTTCAACCTCTGAGACAACAGCGTCACCCTCAACAGCCGCTTCAACCTCTGAGACAACATCATCACCCTCAACAGCAGCTGCAACCTCTGAAACAACATCATCACCCTCAACAGCAGCGTCAACTTCTGAGACAACAGCGTCACTCTCAACAGCAGCTGTAACCTCTGAAACAACATCATCACCCTCAACAGCAGCTTCAACCTCTGAGACAACATCATCACCCTCAACAGCAGCTGCAACATCTGAAACAACATCATCACCATCAACAGCAGCTTCAACCTCTGAAACAACATCATCACCCTCAACAGCAGCTTCAACCTCTGAGACAACAGCGTCACCCTCAACAGCCGCTTCAACCTCACAGACAACATCATCACCCTCAACAGCAGCTGCAACCTCTGAAACAACATCATCACCCTCAACAGCAGCGTCAACTTCTGAGACAACAGCGTTACACTCAACAGCAGCTGTAACCTCTGAAACAACAATATCACCCTCAACAGCAGCTTCAACCTCTGAAACAACATCATCACCCTCAACAGCAGCTGCAACCTCTGAGACAACATCATCACCCTCAACAGCAGCTTCAACCTCTGAGACAACAGCGTCACCATCAACAGCAGCTTCAACCTCTCAGACAACATCATCACCCTCAACAGCAGCTGCAACCTCTGAAACAACATCATCACCCTCAACAGCAGCTTCAACCTCTGAGACAACAGCGTCACCCTCAACAGCCGCTTCAACCTCAGAGACAACATCATCACCCTCAACAGCAGCTGCAATCTCTGAAACAACATCATCACCCTCAACAGCAGCGACAACCTCTGAGACAACAGCGTCACTCTCAACAGCAGCTGTAACCTCTGAAACAACATCATCACCCTCAACAGCAGCTTCAACCTCTGAGACAACATCATCACCCTCAACAGCAGCTGCAACATCTGAAACAACATCATCAGCATCAACAGCAGCTTCAACCTCTGAAACAACATCATCACCCTCAACAGCAGCTTCAACCTCTGAGACAACATCATCACCATCAACAGCAGCTGCAACCTCTGAAACAACATCATCACCCTCAACAGCAGCTTCAACCTCTGAGACAACATCGTCACCCTCAACAGCAGCTTCAACCTCTCAAACAACATCATCACCCTCAACAGCAGCTGCAACCTCTGAAACAACATCATCACCCTCAACAACAGCTTCAAGCTCTGAGACAACAGCGTCACCCTCAACAGCCGCTTCAACCTCAGAGACAACAGCATCACCCTCAACAGCAGCTGCAACCTCTGAAACAACATCATCACCCTCAACAGCAGCTTCAACCTCTGAGACAACATCATCACCCTCAACAGCAGCTGCAACCTCTGAAACAACATCATCACCCTCAACAGCAGCTTCAACCTCTGAGACAACATCATCACCCTCAACAGCAGCTGCAACCTCTGAAACAACATCATCACCCTCAACAGCAGCTTCAACCTCTGAGACAACAGCGTCACCCTCAACAGCCGCTTCAACCTCAGAGACAACATCATCACCCTCAACAGCAGATGCAACCTCTGAAACAACATCATCACCCTCAACAGCAGCGTCAACCTCTGAGACAACAGCGTCACTCTCAACAGCAGCTGCAACCTCTGAAACAACATCATCACCCTCCACAGCAGCTTCAACCTCTGAGACAACATCATCACCATCAACAGCAGCTGCAACCTCTGAAACAACATCATCACCCTCAACAGCAGCTTCAACCTCTGAGACAACAGCGTCACTCTCAACAGCAGCTGTAACCTCTGAAACAACATCATCACCCTCAACAGCAGCTTCAACCTCTGAGACAACATCATCACCCTCAACGGCAGCTGCAACCTCTGAAACAACATCATCACCCTCAACAGCAGCTTCAACCTCTGAGACAACATCATCACCCTCAACAGCAGCTGCAACATCTGAAACAACATCATCAGCATCAACAGCAGCTGCAACCTCTGAAACAACATCACCACCCTCAACAGCAGCTTCAACCTCTGAGACAACATCATCACCATCAACAGCAGCTGCAACCTCTGAAACAACATCATCACCCTCAACAGCAGCTTCAACCTCTGAGACAACAGCGTCTCCCTCAACAGCAGCTTCAACCTCTCAGACAACATCATCACCCTCAACAGCAGCTGCAACCTCTGAAACAACATCATCACCCTCAACAGCAGCTTCAACCTCTGAGACAACAACGTCACCCTCAACAGCCGCTTCAACCTCAGAGACAACATCATCACCCTCTACAGCAGTTGCAACCTCTGAAACAACATCATCACCCTCAACAGCAGCTTCAACCTCTGAGACAACAGCGTCACCCTCAACAGCCGCTTCAACCTCAGAGACAACATCATCACCCTCAACAGCAGCTGCAACCTCTGAAACAACATCATCACCCTCAACAGCAGCGTCAACCTCTGAGACAACAGCGTCACCCTCAACAGCAGCTGTAACCTCTGAAACAACATCATCACCCTCAACAGCAGCTTCAACCTCTGAAACAACATCATCAGCAT
The DNA here is from genome assembly GCF_900747795.2 of Erpetoichthys calabaricus. Lineage (NCBI taxonomy): Eukaryota > Metazoa > Chordata > Cladistia > Polypteriformes > Polypteridae > Erpetoichthys > Erpetoichthys calabaricus. The sequence continues at coordinate 143,403,282 of NC_041405.2, forward strand.
CAACAGCAGCTGCAACCTCTGAAACAACATCATCAGCATCAACAGCAGCTGTAACCTCTGAAACAACATCATCACCCTCAACAGCAGCTTCAACCTCTGAAACAACATCATCACCCTCAACAGTAGCTGCAACCTCTGAAACAACATCATCACCCTCAACCTCAGAGACAACACCATCACCCTCAACAGCAGCTGCAACCTCTGAAACAACATCATCACCCTCAACAGCAGCTTCAACCTCAGAGACAACATCATCACCCTCAACGGTATCTGCAACCTCTGAAACAACATCATCACCCTCAACAGCAGCTTCAACCTCTCAGACAATATCATCACCCTCAACAGCAGCTGCAACCTCTGAAACAACATCATCACCCACAACAGCAGCGTCAACCTCTGAAACAACATCATCACCCTCAACAGCAGCTGCAACCTCTGAAACAACATCATCACCCTCAACCTCTGAGACAACATCATCACCATCAACAGCAGCTGCAACCTCTGAAACAACATCATCACCCTCAACAGCAGCTTCAACCTCTGAGACAACATCATCACCCTCAACAGCAGCTTCAACCTCTGAGACAACAGCGTCACCCTCAACAGCCGCTTCAACCTCAGAGACAACACCATCACCCTCAACAGCAGTTGCAACCTCTGAAACAACATCATCACCCTCAACAGCAGCTTCAACCTCTGAGACAACAGCGTCACCCCCAACAGCCGCTTCAACCTCAGAGACAACATCATCACCCTCAACAGCAGCTGCAACCTCTGAAACAACATCATCACCCTCAACAGCAGCGTCAACATCTGAGACAACAGCGTCACACTCAACAGCAGCTGTAACATCTGAAACAACATCATCACCCTCAACAGCAGCTTCAACCTCTGAGACAACATCATCACCCTCAACAGCAGCTGCAACATCTGAAACAACATCATCACCATCAACAGCAGCTTCAACCTCTGAAACAACATCATCACCCTCAACAGCAGCTGTAACCTCTGAAACAACATCATCACCCTCAACAGCAGCTTCAACCTCTGAAACAACATCAACACCCTCAACAGCAGCTTCAACCTCTGAGACAACAGCGTCACCCTCAACAGCCGCTTCAACCTCAGAGACAACATCATCACCCTCAACAGCAGCTGCAACCTCTGAAACAACATCATTACCCTCAACAGCAGCGTCAACCTCTGAGACAACAGCGTCACACTCAACAGCAGCTGTAACCTCTGAAACAACATCATCACCCTCAACAGCAGCTTCAACCTCTGAGACAACATCATCACCCTCAACAGCAGCTGCAACCTCTGAAACAACATCATCAGCATCAACAGCAGCTACAACCTCTGAAACAACATCATCACCCTCAACAGCAGCTGTAACCTCTGAAACAACATCATCACCCTCAACAGCAGCTTCAACCTCTGAAACAACATCATCACCCTCAACAGTAGCTGCAACCTCTGAAACAACATCATCACCCTCAACCTCAGAGACAACACCATCACCCTCAACAGCAGCTGCAACCTCTGAAACAACATCATCACCCTCAACAGCAGCTTCAACCTCAGAGACAACGTCATCACCCTCAACGGTATCTGCAACCTCTGAAACAACATCATCACCCTCAACCTCTGAGACAACATCATCACCATCAACAGCAGCTGCAACCTCTGAAACAACACCATCACCCTCAACAGCAGCTTCAACCTCTCAGACAACATCATCACCCTCAACAGCAGCTGCAACCTCTGAAACAACATCATCACCCAAAACAGCAGCGTCAACCTCTGAAACAACATCATCACCCTCAACAGCAGCTGCAACCTCTGAAACAACATCATCACCCTCAACCTCTGAGACAACATCATCACCCTCAACAGCAGCTGCAACCTCTGAAACAACACCATCACCCTCAACAGCAGCTTCAACCTCTGAGACAACATCATCACCCTCAACAGCAGCTTCAACCTCTGAGACAACAGCGTCACCCTCAACAGCCGCTTCAACCTCAGAGACAACATCATCACCCTCAACAGCAGTTGCAACCTCTGAAACAACATCATCACCCTCAACAGCAGCTGCAACCTCTGAGACAACAGCGTCACCCCCAACAGCAGCTGCAACCTCTGAAACAACATCATCACCCTCAACAGCAGCGTCAACCTCTGAGACAACAGCGTCACACTCAACAGCAGCTGCAACATCTGAAACAACATCATCACCCTCAACAGCAGCTTCAACCTCTGAGACAACATCATCACCCTCAACAGCAGCTTCAACCTCTGAACAACATCATCACCCTCAACAGCAGCTTCAACCTCTGAAACAACATCATCACCCTCAACAGCAGCTGTAACCTCTGAAACAACATCATCACCCTCAACAGCAGCTTCAACCTCTGAAACAACATCAACACCCTCAACAGCAGCTGTAACCTCTGAAACAACATCACCCTCAACAGCAGCTTCAACCTCTGAAACAACATCATCACCCTCAACAGCAGCTTCAACCTCTGAGACAACAGCATCACCCTCAACAGCAGCTGCAACCTCTGAAACAACATCATCACCCTCAACAGCAGCTTCAACCTCTGAGACAACATCATCACCCTCAACAGCAGCTTCAACCTCTGAGACAACATCATCACCCTCAACAGCAGCAGCAACCTCTGAAACAACATCATCACCCTCAACAGCAGGATCAACCTCTGAGACAACATCATCACCCTCAACAGTAGCTGCAACCTCTGAGACAACATCATCACCCTCAACCTCAGAAACAACATCATCACCCTCAACAGCAGCTTCAACCTCTGAAACAACATCATCACCCTCAACAGCAGCTTCAACCTCTGAAACAACATCATCACCCTCAACAGCAGCTTCAACCTCTGACAACATCATCACCCTCAACAGCAGCTTCAACCTCTGAAACAACATCATCACCCTCAACAGCAGCTTCAACCTCTGAGACAACATCATCACCCTCAACAGCAGCTGCAACCTCTGAAACAACATCATCACCCTCAACAGCAGCTGCAACCTCTGAAACAACATCATCACCCTCAACAGCAGCTTCAACCTCTGAGACAACATCATCACCATCAACAGCAGCTGCAACCTCTGAAACAACATCATCACCCTCAACAGCAGCTTCAACCTCTGAGACAACAGCGTCACCCTCAACAGCAGCTTCAACCTCTGAGACAACATCATCACCCTCAACAGCAGCTGCAACCTCTGAAACAACATCATCACCGTCAACAGCAGCTTCAACCTCTGAGACAACAGCGTCACCCTCAACAGCAGCTTCAACCTCAGAGACAACATCATCACCCTTAACAGCAGCTGCAACCTCTGAAACAACATCATCACCCTCAACAGCAGCGTCAACCTCTGAGACAACAGCGTCACTCTCAACAGCAGCTGTAACCTCTGAAACAACATCATCACCCTCAACAGCAGCTTCAACCTCTGAGACAACATCATCACCCTCAACAGCAGCTGCAACCTCTGAAACAACATCATCACCCTCAACAGCAGCTTCAACCTCTGAGACAACATCATCACCCTCAACAGCAGCTTCAACCTCTGAGACAACATCATCACCTCAACAGCAGCTGCAACCTCTGAAACAACATCATCACCCTCAACAGCAGCTTCAACCTCTGAGACAACATCATCACCCTCAACAGCAGCTGCAACCTCTGAGACAACATCATCACCCTCAACAGCAGCTGCAACCTCTGAAACAACATCATCACCCTCAACAGCAGCTTCAACCTCTGAGACAACAACATCACCCTCAACAGCAGCTGCAACCTCTGAGACAACATCATCACCCTCAACAGCAGCTTCAACCTCTGAGACAACATCATCACCCTCAACAGCAGCTGCAACCTCTGAAACAACATCATCACCCTCAACAGCAGCTTCAACCTCAGAGACAACATCATCACCCTCAACGACAGCTGCAACCTCTGAAACAACATCATCACCCTCAACAGCAGCTTCAACCTCTGAGACAACATCATCACCCTCAACAGCAGCTGCAACCTCTGAAACAACATCATCACCCACAACAGCAGCTTCAACCTCAGAAACAACATCATCACCCTCAACAGCAGCTGCACAACCTCTGAAACAACATCATCACCCTCAACAGCAGCTTCAACCTCTGAGACAACATCATCACCCTCAACAGCAGCTGCAACCTCTGAAACAACATCATCACCCACAACAGCAGCTTCAACCTCTGAGACAACATCATCACCCTCAACAGCAGCTTCAACCTCTGAAACAACATCATCACCCTCAACAGCAGCTTCAACCTCTGAGACAACATCATCACCATCAACAGCAGCTGCAACCTCTGAAATAACATCATCACCCTCAACAGCAGCTTCAACCTCTGAGACAACATCACCCTCAACAGCAGCTTCAACCTCTGAAACAACATCATCACCCTCAACAGCAGCTTCAACCTCTGAGACAACATCATCACCCTCAACAGCAGCTGCAACCTCTGAAACAACATCATCACCCTCAACAGCAGCTTCAACCTCTGAGACAACATCATCACCATCAACAGCAGCTGCAACCTCTGAAACAACATCATCACCCTCAACAGCACCTTCAACCTCTGAGACAACAGTGTCACCCTCAACAGCAGCTTCAACCTCTCAGACAACATCATCACCCTCAACAGCAGCTGCAACCTCTGAAACAACATCATCACCCTCAACAGCAGCTTCAACCTCTGAGACAACAGCGTCACCCTCAACAGCCGCTTCAACCTCAGAGACAACATCATCACCCTCAACAGCAGCTGCAACATCTGAAACAACATCATCACCCTCAACAGCAGCGTCAACCTCTGAGACAGCAGCGTCACTCTCAACAGCAGCTGTAACCTCTGAAACAACATCATCACCCTCAACAGCAGCTTCAACATCTGAGACAACATCATCACCCTCAACAGCAGCTGCAACCTCTGAAACAACAATATCACCCTCAACAGCAGCGTCAACCTCTGAGACAACAGCGTCACTCTCAACAGCAGCTGTAACCTCTGAGACAACATCATCATCCTCAACAGCAGCTGCAACATCTGAAACAACATCATCACCCTCAACAGCAGCTTCAACCTCTGAGACAACATCATCACCCTCAACAGCAGCTGCAACCTCTGAAACAACATCATCACCCTCAACAGCAGCTTCAACCTCAGAGACAACACCATCACCCTCAACGGCAGCTGCAACCTCTGAAACAACATCATCACCCTCAACAGCAGCTTCAACCTCTGAAACAACATCATCACCCTCAACAGCAGCTTCAACCTCTGAAACAACATCATCACCCTCAACAGCAGCTGCAACCTCTGAAACAACATCATCACCCTCAACAGCAGCTTCAACCTCTGAGACAACATCATCACACTCAACAGCAGTTGCAACATCTGAAACAACATCATCACCCTCAACGGCAGTTGCAACCTCTGAAACAACATCATCACCCTCAACAGCAGCTTCAACCTCTGAGACAACATCATCACCATCAACAGCAGCTGCAACCTCTGAAACAACATCATCACCCTCAACAGCAGCTTCAACCTCTGAGACAACAGCGTCACCCTCAACAGCAGCTTCAACCTCTCAGACAACATCATCACCCTCAACAGCAGCTGCAACCTCTGAAATAACATCATCACCCTCAACAGCAGCTTCAACCTCTGAGACAACAGCGTCACCCTCAACAGCCGCTTCAACCTCAGAGACAACATCATCACCCTCAACAGCAGCTGCAACCTCTGAAACAACATCATCACCCTCAACAGCAGCGTCAACCTCTGAGACAACAGCGTCACTCTCAACAGCAGCTGTAACCTCTGAAACAACATCATCACCCTCAACAGCAGCTTCAACCTCTGAGACAGCATCATCACCCTCAACAGCAGCTGCAACATCTGAAACAACATCATCACCATCAACAGCAGCTTCAACCTCTGAAACAACATCATCACCCTCAACAGCAGCTTCAACCTCAGAGACAACACCATCACCCTCAACAGCAGCTGCAACCTCTGAAACAACATCATCACCCTCAACAGCAGCTTCAACCTCAGAGACAACATCATCACCCTCAACAGCAGCTGCAACCTCTGAAACAACAACTTCAACCTCAACAGCAGCTGCATCCTCTGAAACAACATCATCACCCTCAACAGCAGCTTCAACCTCTGAGACAACAGCATCACCCTCAACAGCAGCTGCAACCTCTGAAACAACATCATCACTCTCAACAGCAGCTGCAACATCTGAAACAACATCATCACCCTCAACAGCAGGATCAACCTCTGAGACAACATCATCACCCTCAACAGTAGCTGCAACCTCTGAAACAACATCATCACCCTTAACAGCAGGATCAACCTCTGAGACAACACCATCACCCTCAACAGCAGCTGCAACCTCTGAAACAACATCATCACCCTTAACAACAACTTCAACCTCTGAGACAACATCATCACCCTCAACAGCAGCTGCAACATCTGAAACAACATCATCACCCTCAACAGCAGGATCAACCTCTGAGACAACATCATCACCCTCAACAGTAGCTGCAACCTCTGAAACAACATCATCACCCTCAACAGCAGCTTCAACCTCAGAGACAACACCATCACCCTCAACAGCAGCTGCAACCTCAGAGACAACATCATCACCCTTAACAACAGCTTCAACCTCTGAGACAACATCATCATCTTCAACAGCAGCTGCAACCTCTGAAACAACATCATCACCCTCAACAGCAGCTTCAACCTCAGAGACAACACTATCACCCTCAACAGCAGCTGCAACCTCTGAAACAACATCATCACCCTCAACAGCAGCTTCAACCTCTGAGACAACATCATCACCCTCAACAGCAGCTGCAACCTCTGAAACATCATCACCCTCAACAGCAGCTTCAACCTCTGAGACAACATCATCACCCTCAACAGCAGCTGCAACCTCTGAAACAACATCATCACCCTCAACAGCAGCTGCAACCTCTGAAACAACATCATCACCCTCAACAGCAGCTGCAACCTCTGAAACAACATCATCACCCTCAACAGCAGCTTCAACCTCTGAAACAACATCATCACCCTCAACAGCAGCTGCAACCTCTGAAACAACATCATCACCCTCAACAGCAGCTGCAACCTCTGAAACAACATCATCACCCTCAACAGCAGCTGCAACCTCTGAAACAACATCATCACCCTCAACAGCAGCTGTAACCTCTGAAACAACATCATCACCCTCAACAGCAGCTGCAACCTCTGAAACAACATCATCACCCTCATCATCAACTGCAACCTCTGAAACAACATCATCACCCTCATCATTAGCTGCAACCTCTGAAACAACATCATCACCCTTAACAGCAGCTGCAACCTCTGAAACAACATCATCACCCTCATCATCATCTGCACCATCTGAAACAACATCATCACCCTCATCATCAGCTGCAACCTCTGAAACAACATCATCACCCTCATCATCAGCTGCAACCTCTAAAACAACATCATCACCCTCATCATCAGCTGCAACCTCTGAAACAACATCATCACCTACCACGGCATCATCTAGTGAAGTATCAACTAGTATTACATCTGTTGAAACTACAGTAGGTCAAACAACAACTTCAGACTCAACATCTACAGTAACCACTCCAAGAACACTTCCAACAACCAGTGCATCATCTACTGAAGCATCAACTAGCACTTCATCTCCTGTTACCACAGAAAGTCAAACAACTTCAAGGTCAACACCAGCTGCAACCTTTAGTACTACACTAGGTCAAAGAAAGACTTTATCCTCAACTAGAACTGCATCATCTACTGACCTATCAACTTCCACTTTATCACTAGTAACTTCACTATCACAAAGAACTTTTTCTGCATCAACATCTATAGTAAGCTCCGTTACAACACTTTCAACTGCTAATACATCATCTACTGAAACATCTATCAATTCATCCTCTGCATCTGCACAAAATCAAATAGCTAATTCAGCATCTACAGCTAAAGATACCTCGCCCACATCTGCTTTATCTAGTACACAATCACATGTGTTAACTACTTCATTTGCATCACCTACCCATCTGTTATCTGCATCATCTTCATTATCCACACATCTGTTAACTACATCTTCTGTATCACCCACACATGTGTTAGCTACATCATCTGCGTCTCCCACACATTTATTAACTACATCATCTGCATCTCCCACACATCTATTAACTACATCATCTGCATCATCCAAACATGAGTTAATTACATCAGTTTTATCATCTACACATCTGTTAACTACATCTTCTGCATCACCTACACATGTGTTAACTACATTACCTGAACCACCCACACATATGTTAACTAATTCCACCACTAGCCTGCAATCTGTTTCATTGAATTCTGTTGGGTCATTCACCCATGGTCCAAGTACTTCAGCTAAACCACTTATTTATTCTTCATCCACTTTAACTTCATCATCTTTTAATGCTTCAACTTCCAAAGACTCCACCGGTCTTGTCCATGTGTCTTCACCTTCACAGTTGACTCCAGCTCCAAATAGTTTAAGTGTATCGCCTACTCATAAATCAACTTCATTTTCATCTTCGTCTACTCAAAGTTCCACCACCATATCTACAGGTAATCTTGATTTATCTTTTACATGTTTCATCCCTGAATAGTGAGTCTGAGTTGTAGACTCTTGATGTTTTGTTGCCATGTAGAGTATAGGTGTCTGAAATCTGTGTTGATGGAGTTTAGAAAATGTCATCTACTGCTTGGTTCTGTGAGTGTGTTTTTCTGTGTGTAGGGAAGGTGTTTTCTTAAGGCTTTTTAAAAGCTTACAGTATCTTGAGATTTAGTGCAATATTTGACACAACATTTAAAATATGTTTCTTTTGAATTCAGAGATGTGCTTGGACAAAAGAGGATTGTGGTTTTCTTTTTGACCCTCTGTGCTATCACGACCGTGATGGATTAAAATCTAAGTAATTAACATTGACCTTAGCCATAATTATATGCTATTTTGTATGGGATTCACAAAAGCAATGTTAATTTGTGTGATGTGCCATCTATTAAAATGAGAGAGCCATAGCAACCAGACAGACACAGACACATCCTTTTCTTAAGGTGGATTATTTCGTTTTTCAATATTTTATGAAGTAGGCTTTAAGACTTGGTGCTATAAATTAATATTCTTGAGTATCATCCTATGAGCAGAATGTAAAATTGCTATGTGGCACCTATTCATGTCAAGTCCCTCAAGTCCTAAGGAGCTGTGCTTTGTAATAGATAAAAATTGCATTAATATAAAGTAAGCATTTAAACAATATTTTCTTTGTGTCTGTAGGGTATATATGTAGAATGTTGGTTAGTGTTTGCAGAGAGTAAATTCCCAAAGCAGAGAATACCCACATCTTCCAAGATAAGGTGGAAGTTTATTCTGTATAAGAATAAAAATAGTACGATATACTGTAATTTTTTTTTCTTCCATTTTTCATATTATGGAAAACTGTTGAAATTATTCATCCATCCATCCATTATCCAACCTGCTATATCCTAACTACAGGGTCGGGTCACGGGGGTCTGCTGAAGCCAATCCCAGCCAACACACGGCGCCAGCGCACACACACACACACCAAGAACACAATAGGGACAATTTAGAATCGCCAATGCACCTAACCTGCATGTCTTTGGACTGTGGGAGGAAACCGGAGCGCCCGGAGGAAACCCACGCAGACACGGGGAGAACATGCAAACTCCACGCAGGGAGGTCCCGGGAAGCAAACCCCGGTTTCCTAACTGCGAGGCAGCAGCGCTACCCACTGCACCACCGTGCCGTCCTGTTGAAATTAGCATGTCCTTTATTGTCAGTACCAAAACAATAGTTTACAAAAAAAAGAAAAGCAAAATTAATGCCCCCCCCACACTATTTTTAAAATATTGCAACAACCACAACCAAGAACAATACAGGTATACCTGTTGGAGTGCTCCTGACCCACCAACCTGGCTACTGTCTCCTGACAACAAGCCCAAGCCCCCCTTCAATAAGGCCATGAGGCCATTTATTTCATTTTAGTTGCTTCCTGGCCTAATGACTTCCCTGTATAGTCTATCTCCTGCTTCAGCATGCTGCTCCCTCCTTAACTACCACCCACCCTTGAACTCTATGTCTCTCTCTTTCTCCTCTTGTATACATGTCCTGCTCCCTGCATATTCTTATTTTCTCCTGAATCCTCCAGGACATGTCCTGGCCTTCTTGCACCTTTCATTAACCGAACATGGATCCTCACGCTCCTTCCACTTTTATCCACCAGACTTTCATTCTCTATGCTTCCAGAGCTCACTGCGATGCTTCATTTGCATAACCCACCATTCCTTCAGAAATGGAGCTGCTTGGTTACTATCCAGCTACCTGGACCTCATAATTGCCAGCATGGTCACTGCCATATGTTTAGAATCTGAAATATTTAAACATAAAAAATGTTTCAAAGACACATGCAAAATTCAGTTGGAAAACCTTTCTTGACACCTTAATGTTAAATCTGTAACAAAGCACGCTCCAAAATATCCTTGGGGGCTAATAAATATTAGTGAAATGCACATTATTTAAAACAGTGTGTGAAATGCAAAGACTATATTGAGGGTTAATGCTATTTTATATGATGTTTTGCATCATATTTTACAGAGTTATAATGATTGGGCTTGAACTAGTTTTTTCATCTTTTTTCTTTGTCTTTTCATCAAACAAGGTCAGGAATGTGTTCTTTATGAACTCGTAATGTGTTAAAATACTGCATTTGTCAAACTACTGAAATACATTAACCTTTGTTTTTTTTTACTGTAAGTACCATTTCATGTCTGTTGGGTTCTGAGCCCCTGGAAGACATCGGGAGGAGCAAGGGAAAATTACTGGTAAAAAAATGATGTGCTGAGTCATTTGGCAAAACAATCCTTGTAAAACCTTTTGCAAACAGTCACTGTAAAATCTTCAGGTTCTGCTTTTCCATTTACGTTATAAGTAAGATACAACCATGTCTCACTTTGACATCTTTTTTATCAACAAATTGTGGATGACTTCCATTATCAATAATTTCCTTTTTTTTTTTGTATATGAATTGATGACTTAGTAACAAAGCTTACCTGGTATGATCTGGTTTCCCGCTAGTCTAACAGCTGCAGTGTTACTGTGTAGTTAGAGTACTGTGAAAAGCTGTATTAGCACCACACATTTTGCAAGCCTCTATCTCCATATGTCGCTTGCAGAGAATCACCTTGCCTATTTTTATTGCTCTTCTGCCTTTTTTGTAAACACAGAGCTTACTTTTAAGCTAGTTTAAAGCAAATTTTGTCTCATTTTCATGTAGTAAGATTATCAAATTTTGCACAATGCTGATATAGTACAAAAAATAAAAAACATTTTTCAGTTCAGTACTTTTTTTAGTATTGCTATACTCCTTAACACTAGTTTACAGTGCTAACTTGACATATACGGTGCTGTATGCAGATTTTTTTCATTATGCTAACAGCATTCATTTATTCATTATCCAAACCAACTAAATTCAACTTAGGACTGCGGGGCAACATCATATGCCTGAAGCCATGGACAAGATGCTTGAACTAAATTCTCGAGAGAATACAGTTCATTGCAGGGTAAAATTACAATTACCCCTACAGTCTCCCATACTGAGCCAGTTGAAGTTCACCAGTCAACCTAACATTCCCATCTTAGGGGAAATGTAATGTGGACATGAGAAGAATATGCAAAACAGGACACCTTTTATTAAAATATTGAAAAGATTAAAAAAAATGGAACTTTTGTGAACAATATTTTGAATTTTGCCTTTTACTACACATTAATAGTGAGTGAAATAAACTATTGACAATGCTATGAACCCACCTCGCAGTTTGAAAACACTGCTTAGGTAAAATGGTGCCCTTTGATGATAGTCGCATTAGACACACACTTATGGCCCATACAGAAGCCAGTTATTCAATTTTGCAGTTTTGATTTCAATTGATAATCTAAAATTGTTACACATTTTAAAACATAATAGATAGATAGATAGATAGATAGATAGATAGATAGATAGATAGATAGATAGATAGATAGATAGATAGATAGATAGATAGATAGATACTTTATTAATGAGGAAAGCACTACTTTGTTATTGACATAAATATTGTACGTGGCCCCCTCCTAGACTCCAGTGTGCTCATTTTGCCTGTGGATTTTCCTGGACATGTCACAGCAGCCTGAAAACCTAGTATCATTCTTTTTTGGTGAGGATTTATACTATCAAAGTACCACTGTTGTAACTGACTTCTTTTCTCTGTTATGTGATTTTTTTTTTGGAGATATATTTTTGTGCACAACACAGTTAACACCTGTCTTGAATAAAATCCTGTTCCCAGCAATCTTAAAATTGGAATAAACAGTTTCAGTAACACATTTTTGTGTTTATATGTTGTAGCCCACCATGCTGGCACAGCCAGCTAAACTCGACACAGACAACTGTGGGCCACAAGTTCAAGGCATACCAGGTTTATTTTTATTTTTCCCTTGTGAGAAACACCTTCTCCGTTCCCCACAAGTATAACACAGTCCAAAGCACAACACAATGCACAAACAATTAATCCCTTCCTTTACTCCTCCGGTCAATCTTCGTCACTCCTCCTCCCGACTCTGGCTCCTTTTAGAACGCACCCAGAAGTGCTCCAGGTGCTTGATTACTCATTTCCGGCAGCACTTCTGGGTGTGGTGGAAGAACTGCCCATAAGGGCTTAGCAGCTCCTGCTGCAGCAGACCCTGGCAGGGCTGCACCGCACTCCAAATCCCATGAAGCCCTGCAGGAGTCTGAGGCATCGCTGCAACCCAGGGGGTTGCCATCTAGCATCCCGGGAGAGGTAACGCTCTTGCCAAGCTTGCTCCCCTGGTCCTCCCAATGCGGAGGTGTCCCAGCCGGGCAAGAGTCCCGGCTGCACGCTACACTATCTACAGTATATCTGGAAAATTAACTACGTAAATTAACATAGACATTGATTAATAAAGATAACATCCAACCTTCAAGACAAAAAAGTGAGCTAATACGTAAATAAAATTATTTTGGCACTTTAAGGTACAAGGTAAAAAAAATTAAAAAATAGATGTCTTTAGGATGTGGAACTACCGTATACATACAGCATATATATATAATTATAATTTATAATTATATAAAATATGAAATATATATATATATATATATATATATATAACTTTTGTGTTTAATGCGACATGTTTAACATGTTAAAAATAGTCACACCCAAAGCATTACATCCAGTATTGTATTTATATACTACCTTTAAATTTTATTAAATAAAGGTTTCATTTAAAGGTTTAACATATTGTATTATATAGTTCACAGTGAAATGCCACATGTCAGCATGTAGTACTGTCGTTCATTTTCTTGATTTACACATACTGACATAGGTGTAAGGGAGTGGGAGGAAAGGAGGTGGGGAGAGGGCGGCAGTTTATAGTGGTCCTGGTGCAATGCTAGAGTAAAGTTGTGAAGGTAAAAATTACGCTCTCTCTGTTTTTTCATTTCATGTTTCTGGAAGAAGATCGAATCAATGTCAATAAGTGCTAAATAAGTTATCTTTGAGTGGCACTAAAACCAGAATAAATCTCTAGTATCTCTGTATTTAACCCGCCAGTCTGACAGCCGGCTTACAGCGCTGACTGCCCTAATATAATGACACAATTCTATGAAACAGAAGTGTAATGATTATCCATACCCTTGATTCAAGTTTGCAGTATCTTTGCTAATTTATGCAGAGAATGCAGCATAACCAAGTAATGCACAGTGTAAGTTTTTAAATGAGATAGTAGCTACACAGATCTTTTTTATCATGCCAGGAGCAAAGGTGTTGGTAACAGCAGTGTTTTCAAACTGTTTTTCTGTGGTGGCACTTTTTGTAATCCAAAAAATCCCAAGGCATGCCATGATTCTACCAACCACAAAGCATTAAACCTATACACTTACTAAATTATCACTTTACTTAGACATGTCTGTGCCTAATATGCTAAGTCAATTGGATAATACAGTGGCCTCATTTTCTTATTGCATTCTTTTCAGCTTGCTTTTTAAGAAGGCATTCAGATTCAGGTTGTACTTGCTCAAGTAATTTTTTGTTAAAAATTCAGGTTTAAGGTCATTGTTTAAGCTTAAACTATGACTTTATTTTTTCTTTAATTACTTTGTGTTGATTCTACATTAAATGTGTGATCCAGTGTGTATTTACTTCATGATTTATGTATTAATTTTATAATTACGTTTTATGTGATTCATTAATTTTTAAAAATTGTACTGTAGTTTGCAAACTTGTATTATTTCCTTTTTCAAAAGATGTTTTTAACAGGAAGAATGAGATGGAAAAGCCCATAACGCAGAGTTGCCATCTCCAGTTGAACTGATTCAAACTAACAGACTTCCTTTCTTTACCTACCCACAGTTCCACTAAAATTTACAGTCAACTTCACCCTGTCCAACCTTAACTTCAGCCAAGATTTTTTGCTTCCTAATACTTCAAATTACAAATCCACATCAAGTAAAATGACTGTTTTGGTAAGCATTTTATATAGATGAGTCTATGTAAATTTTCTTTAAAGAAATGTACATTTGTCTGTCAGTGTGCAGTAACTAGGTATTCTAGCACAGACAGTTAATTTCATGTATCTTCGCTTTGACAATTTTTCAGCTAAATCAGACCCTGAATGCAAGCAGCCTGTCAGTAGCTTTCTCTGGATGTAAGCTAAAATCACTAAGGTAAGAAGAACTATTCAGACTTTCATTTTCTTAAAAATGTGAGTTATAATAAGCATAGTACAGAAGTATTTATTAAGGAATGGAGTAGAACTGGATGAAGGTGAGATACCAGTTTAATTGTTTGGTTGCTGCCCGGAGACACACTAAAATGCAAAAGACCATAAATATGTACACAAAAAAATTAAAATAATCTAAAACATTCAGGTTTTTCTTTTTTCCTTTGCTAAACTATTTACTTTGTCTTTTAAAAAGCAAACTTCTGTTTGTACAAGGACATATCACAGCCTAAGGCTTGTGTTGAACTCAGCTATAGTGAATGTCCTGTCATTTACTTATGAAACTAAATTCATCCATCTAATGTCAGCATCAGAGAGTAAAAAAAGAAGTCTGAAGTAATGTCTGAGTATACATTATACAGCTTCACTTTATTAGAAACTCATGAAATAACAATATTTACTACATTTTATACATTTTGAGAAACTTCATGGGTTGGATCCTTGCTGCCTGTTAAGGAGTAACTTAAAAACTTGCATAGTAATACAGTGACATGTGCCTTAGGTCATGCCTTAGGTACAGACTTGCTACTGTATCAGTGTGTGTCATTGTGCATGGGCATTCAAAATTGAAGATTTACTACACCTCTGTAAGAAGTATCAATAACACTGATTACATTAGATTACTTCTTAAAACTCACCTAATGAATGGTTTGTTTCTTCTTTATTTCAGTCCAAGTCAGATCGTCGGCACGGCTGTGAACCTCAGCTGCACGTTTAAGAATAACACATCAGTGCCTCCCTTCAATAAAGTAGATGTCTTCAGACAGCTGAACCAAAAAACCAACAATGGAACTTCGTTAGGTCCATACAGCATGGCCAAAAACAGTCTCTATGTCAGCGGTAATTACCAATCCCACTACCTTGGAGGAGAAAAATTACAATTTATTTAAAACTCACTCTTACTTAGATTGGTTTGGATTGGATTTCTGGCAGAGCACACTGCTGTCCATAAAGGTGTATGCCTTGAACATGCATTTTGACAAACTGAGCAAATGTAATGCATAAGAGTGAGGCAGTACTCTGTAATGTGATGTGCTTTACTCTGTATTGTAACTTCATGTCAAGATGACTCAGCCGCTGCATATATCCAACAGGTCCAGGCTCTTCAATACATTCCTAATAAAATGGCGTTGAAAAAGATTTTCTGATCTGTAAACTGAACATACTGTGAAAAAAGGCTATTGTTAAAACAGAATGAGAGTATGCAAAGATGATAAACATGTTGACACAACCTAAATAAAATGTTATTTTTAGTATGCTTTAAATGTGACTCCTTTTCTTCTGCCTGTTTCAGGATACCATGAAATTACTCAACAACCTATTATTTGTAAGTAAATCTTTCTAAGCTTATAAACCGATTTTTAAAGATTAAAAATAAAGGGATAATACAGCATGAACATCTTCTTTGAGTTCATAAAATCTCCTTGGGATGCATAGTTTCTCGACTTTATCTTCTGCAATATACATGAAATTTCAACCCCTTTAAATTTCTTGGGAAGTTTATAGAACATTTCATTTTTTTCAATATCTTTCTCAATTTGTTACATTTTTGGAATGATTTGTTTGAGAATGACATGAAGACAAAATACATGAAACAGGCATTCAGTCTCATAACCATTTTATCTTTTTATATTTTTTCTTTCAGCATTACTTCACTTCACTATAAACTTCACCCTTCCTAATCTGCCATTCTCTCAGAACCTGTCTTCAGGAAACAGCCCTGCAAGTCGAAATGTGACGTCTCTGGTGAGTTTTCATTGCCAGTATATATGAAAAACTGGGACATATCCATGGAGCAGCGGTGATTTAAACAGTACAAATTATGCTCACTTTAAAATTGAATGTGAACAAGCTTTGTTTCAGGTCATGCTGACTTCAAACTTTGTTTCATTTTCTTACATTATGAGGTAATAACCAGATTCTCATTTTGATCTACAGATATCCCAAATGCTTCAAAACACCACCATGGGTTCAGAGTTTTCCTCATGTGTCCCCATCTCTTTTAGGTATGATTTTAAAGATGAGCTTAATTAAAATATGAACGTATGAGAAAATCCTCAACCTATGCTAAATTATGCAAATTCAAAATTGGAGATTTACTCCACCTCTGTAAGAAGTATCAAAATCATTCATAACATTAGATTTCTTCTTAAAACTCACCTAATGAATGGCTTGTTTCTTCTTTATTTCAGTCCAAGTCAGGTTGTCGGCACGGCTGTGAGCCTCAGCTGCACGTTCAAGAATGAAACATCAGTGCCTCACTTCAATAAAGTAGATGTATACAGACAGCTGAACCAAAAAACCAACAATGGCACCTTGTTAGGTCCATACAGCATGACCAAAAACAGTCTCTATGTCAGCGGTAAATATCCATCCCAATGAACCTGAGGGGGAAAAATGGCAAAGTTCTTAATGGTCACTGTTACTTGGTTTGATTAGATTTCTTGCAGAGCACAGAGCTGTCCTTAAGGGTATTTGCCTTGAACAAGCACTTTGATAGTTTTAGCAAATGTAAAGCATAAAAGTTAGGCAGTAGTCTGCAATGTGATGTGCTTTTCTCTGTATTATAACTTGATGTCAAGATGTCTCAGTGTTTGCATGTACCCAGTAAGACCATGCTCTTCCCAACATTCCTTACAATGCAGGGTGGAAAGAGTTCTTATGATTTGTAAAATGGAAGGAAGACATTATAATAACAAGTTATTAGTAAACAGAATGAAAGAATGCAACCAAGATAAACATTTTGACACAAGCAATGGAGAACTTTATTTATTAAGTATGTTTTAATTGCGACTCTTTTTCTTCTGCCTGTTTCAGGATACCGTGAAATTACTCCACAGCCTGTTATTCGTAAGTAAATCTTTGCACCTTATAAACCCGTGTATAATGATTTAAAATAAAAAGATTTTATACCATGAACAACCTCTTTGGATTCATAAAATCTCCTTGGGATGTATAGCATCTCATCAGCACCTTCTCTGCAACACCTCAATTTTCATCTCCTTTTAAATTCCTTAACAACTTTAGGCAACTTTTCTTATTTTTCAATAGCTTTCTGGATTTGCTACATTTTGGGAATGATTTGTGTCAGAATGAAGCATGAAGATGAAAAACATAAAACAGACTTTCAGTCTTGTAACCCTTTTATCTCTTTTTGTTTTTTCTTTCAGCCTTACTTCACTTCACTATAAACTTCACCCTTCCTAATCTGCCATTCTCTCAGAACCTGTCTTCAGTAAACAACCCTGCAAGTCAAAATGTGACATCTCTGGTGAGTTTTCATTGCCAGTATACAATATATGACGAACTGGGACATATCCATGGAGCAGCAGTGATTTAAACAGTACAAATTATGCTCACTTTAAAATTGAATGTGAACAAGCTTTGTTTCAGGTCATGCTGACTTCAAACTTTGTTTCATTTTCTTACATTATGAGGTAATAACCAGATTCTCATTTTGATCTACAGATATCCCAAATGCTTCAAAACACCACCATGGGTTCAGAGTTTTCCTCATGTGTCCCCATCTCTTTTAGGTATGATTTTAAAGATGAGCTTAATTAAAATATGAACATATGAGAAAATCCTCAACCTATGCTAAATTATGCAAATTCAAAATTGGAGATTTACTCCACCTCTGTAAGAAGTATCAATAACATTCATAACATTAGATTACTTCTTAAAACTCACCTAATGAATGGCTTGTTTCTTCTTTATTTCAGTGCAAGTCAGGTCATTGGCACAGCTGTGAGCCTCAGCTGCACGTTCAAGAATAACACATCAGTGCCTTCCTTCAATAAAGTAGACATCTACAGACTGCTGAACCAAAAAACCAACAATGGCACCTTATTAGGTCCATACAGCATGACCAAGAACAGTCTCTACGTCAGCGGTAAATATCCATCTCACTGAACCTGGGGGAGAAAAATGTCAAAGTTTTTAATGGTCACTGTTACTTGGTTTGATTAGATTTCTTGCATAGCACAGAGCTGTGCTTAAGGGTATTTGCCTTCAACAAGCACTTTAATAGTTTTAGCAAATGTAAAGCATAAAAGTTAGGCAGTAGTCTGCAATGTGATGTGCTTTTCTCTGTATTATAACTTGATGTCAAGATAGCTCAGAATTTGCATGTACCCAATAAGACCATGCTCTTCCCTACATTCCTTACAATGCAGGGTGGAAAGAGTTCTTGTGACTTGTAAAATGGAAGGAAAACATTATAATAACAAGTTATTAGTAAACAGAATGAGAGAATGCAAACAAGATAAACATGTTGACACAAGCAACGTAAAATTATGATTATTATTATTATTATTATATGTTATTTTTTAAGTATGTTTCAATTGTGACTCTTTTTCTTCTGCCTATATCAGGATACCATGAAATTACTCCACAGCCTGTTATTCGTAAGTAAATGTTTGCACCCTATAAACCTTTTAAAGATTCAAAATTAAAATATTATACAGCATGAACAACCTTTTTTAATCTATAAAATCTCCTTGAGAGGTATAGCATATCATAAGCACCTTCTCTACAACTTGTTGAAATTTTAATCCTTTTTAAATTTCTAAACAACTTTATGTAGCATTTTGTATTTTTCAATACCTTTCTCGATTTATTACATTTTTGGAATGATTTGTATGAGAATGAAACATGAAGATGAATTACATGAAACAGACTTTCAGTCTTGTAACCCTTTTATCCCGTTTTATTTTATCTTTCAGCATTACTTTACTTCACTATAAATTTCACCCTTCCTACTCTACCATTCTCTCACAACCTGTCTTCTGGAAACAACCCTGCAAGTAGAAACGTGACGTCTCTGGTGAGTTTTACTTACTAGTATATATGACAAACTGAAACATTTTGATGGGGCAGGGGTGATTTAAGCACTACATATACTGCTCACTTTAAAAATCAATGCAGCCGAGCTTTGTGTCAGGTAATGCTGAATTCAGTCTTTGTTTTATTTTCTTATATTCTGCGGTAATAACCGGCTCTTCATTTCTATCTACAGATATCGCTAACACTTCAGAACACCACCATGGGTTCAGAGTTTTCCTCATGTATTCCCATCTCTTTTAGGTATGATTCTAAAGATAAACTTAATTAAATGTGAATATATGAGAAATTCCTCAACCTATGTTAAATTATGCATATTCAAAATTGAAGATTTACTCCACCTCTGTAAGAAGTACAAATGACATTCATAACATTAGATTACTTCTTAAAACTCTCATAATGAATGGCTTGTTTTATCTTTATTGCAGTCCAAGTCAGGTTGTCGGCACGGCTGTGAACCTCAGCTGCACGTTTAAGAATGAAACATCAGTGCCTCCCTTCAATAAAGTAGACATCTACAGACAGCTGAACCAAAAAACCAACAATGGCACCTTGTTAGGTCCATACAGCATGACCCAGAACAGTCTCTACGTCAGCGGTAAATATCCATCTCACTGAACCTGGGGGAGAAAAATGTCAAAGTTTTTAATGGTCACTGTTACTTGGTTTGATAAGATTTCTTGCATAGCACAGAGCTGTGCTTAAGGGTATTTGCCTTCAACAAGCACTTTAATAGTTTTAGCAAATGTAAAGCATAAAAGTTAGGCAGTAGTCTGCAATGTGATGTGCTTTTCTCTGTATTATAACTTGATGTCAAGATAGCTCAGAATTTGCATGTACCCAATAAGACCATGCTCTTCCCTACATTCCTTACAATGCAGGGTGGAAAGAGTTCTTGTGATTTATAAAATGGAAGGAAAACATTATAATAACAAGTTATTAGTAAACAGAATGAGAGAATGCAAACAAGATAAACATGTTGACACAAGCAACGTAAAATTATGATTATTATTATATGTTATTTTTTAAGTATGTTTCAATTGTGACTCTTTTTCTTCTGCCTATATCAGGATACCATGAAATTACTCCACAGCCTGTTATTCGTAAGTAAATGTTTGCACCCTATAAACCTTTTAAAGATTCAAAATTAAAATATTATACAGCATGAACAACCTTTTTTAATCTATAAAATCTCCTTGAGAGGTATAGCATATCATAAGCACCTTCTCTACAACTTGTTGAAATTTTAATCCTTTTTAAATTTCTAAACAACTTTATGTAGCATTTTGTATTTTTCAATACCTTTCTCGATTTATTACATTTTTGGAATGATTTGTGTGAGAATGAAACGTGAAGATGAATTACATGAAACAGACTTTCAGTCTTGTAACCCTTTTATCCCGTTTTGTTTTTTCTTTCAGCATTACTTTACTTCACTATAAATTTCACCCTTCCTACTCTACCATTCTCTCAGAACCTGTCTTCTGGAAACAACCCTGCAAGTAGAAACGTGACGTCTCTGGTGAGTTTTACTTACTAGTATATATGACAAACTGAAACATTTTGATGGGGCAGGGGTGATTTAAGCACTACATATACTGCTCACTTTAAAAATCAATGCAGCCAAGCTTTGTGTCAGGTAATGCTGAATTCAGTCTTTGTTTTATTTTCTTATATTCTGCGGTAATAACCGGCTCTTCATTTCTATCTACAGATATCGCTAACACTTCAGAACACCACCATGGGTTCAGAGTTTTCCTCATGTATTCCCATCTCTTTTAGGTATGATTCTAAAGATAAACTTAATTAAATGTGAATATATGAGACATTCCTCAACCTATGTTAAATTATGCATATTCAAAATTGAAGATTTACTCCACATCTGTAAGAAGTACAAATGACATTCATAACATTAGATTACTTCTTAAAACTCTCATAATGAATGGCTTGTTTTTTCTTTATTGCAGTCCAAGTCAGGTTGTCGGCACGGCTGTGAACCTCAGCTGCACGTTTAAGAATGAAACATCAGTGCCTCCCTTCAATAAAGTAGACATCTACAGACAGCTGAACCAAAAAACCAACAATGGCACCTTGTTAGGTCCATACAGCATTACCATAAACAGTCTCTACGTCAGCGGTAATTATCCATACCAATGTACCTGAAGGAGAAAAATGGCAATTTTTTTAATGGTCACTATTACTTGGTTTGGTTTGGATTAGATTTCTTGCAGAGCAAGGGGTTTCCCTTAAGGGTATTTGCCTTTAATAAGCACTTTGACAGTTTGGAAAATGTAAAGCATAAAAGTGAGTCAGTATTCTAGTCTGCAATGTGATGTGCTTTTCTCTGTATTATAACTTGATGTCAAGATCGCTCAGTGTTTGCATGCATCTAGTAAGACCATGCTCTTCCATACATTACTTACAATGCAGGGTGGAAAGAGTTCTTCTGATTTGTAAAATGGAAGGAAGACATTATTATAACAAGTTATTAGTAAACAGAATGAGAGAATGCAAACAAGATGAACATGTTGACACAAGCAACGTAAAATTATGATTATGATTATTATTATTATATTTTATTTTTTAAGTATGTTTCAATTGTGACTCTTTTTCTTCTGCCTATTTCAGGATACCATGAAATTACTCCACAGCCTGTTATTCGTAAGTAAATGTTTGCACCCTATAAACCTTTTAAAGATTCAAAATTAAAATATTATACAGCATGAACAACCTTTTTTAATCTATAAAATCACCTTGAGAGGTATTGCATATCATTAGCACCTTCTCTACAGCCTGTTGAATTTTTATTCCTTTTTAAATTTCTAAACAACTTTGTATAACATTTTGTATTTTTCAATACCTTTCTCGATATGTTACATTTTTGGAATGATTTGTGTGAGAATGAAACATGAAGATGAATTACATGAAACAGACTTTCAGTCTTGTAACCCTTTTATCCCATTTTGTTTTTTCTTTCAGCATTACTTTACTTCACTATAAACTTCACCCTTCCTACTCTACCATTCTCTCAGAACCTGTCTTCAGGAAACAGCCCTGCAAGTCGAAACGTGACGTCTCTGGTGAGTTTTACTTACTAGTATACTGTATATGAAAAACTGGAACATTTTGATGGGGCAGGGGTGATTTAAGCACTACATATACTGCTCACTTTAAAAATCAATGAAGTCAAGCTTTGTGTCATGTAATGCTGAATTCAATCTTTGTTTCATTTTCTTACATTTTGCGGTAATAACCGGCTCTTCATTTCTATCTACAGATATCGCAAACACTTCAGAACACCACCATCGGTTCAGAGTTTTCCTCATGTATTCCCATCTCTTTTAGGTATGCTTTTAAAGATAAACTTATTTAAAATGTGAACATATGAGAACTTATTCTACTTATGCTAAATTATGCAAGTTCAACAATGGAGCTAAACTCCACCTCCGTGAGAAGTATCAATGACATTTTAACATTAGATTGCTTCTCAAAACTCATGTAGTGAATGGCTTGTTTCTTTTTTATTTCAGTCCAAGTCAGGTCATTGGCACGGCTGTGAACCTCAGCTGCACGTTCAAGAATGACACATCAGTGCCTCCATTCAACAAAGTTGATGTGTACAGACAGCTGAACCAGAAAACCAGCAATGGCACCTTGTTAGGTCCATACAGCATGGCCAAAGACAGTCTCTATGTCAGCGGTAATTATCCATCCCACTGTACCTGGGTAGAAAAATGACAATTTTTTAAAACGTCTATGATACTTGTTTGATTTAGATTGGAATTCTTGCAATGCACAGAGCTGTCCTTAAGGGTTTTTCCCCTGAACAGGCACTTATAATAAATATAAAGCATAAAAGTGAGACAGTAGTCTGTAATGTGATGTGCTTTTCTCTGTATTATAACTTGATGTCATCATGGCTCAGTGTTGCCATTAATCCAGTAAGACAATGCTCTTCCATACATTACTTCCAAAAAAGAAAGAATTTTTGTGATTTGTAAAATTGAAGAAATATTTGTGTTTAATAACAAGTTATTATTAAACAGAATGAGTGAATGCAACAAAGATGAACAGCATTGTTCTAGCAGGTATGGCTGCCCATGATTACCATGCACAATCACCCATACCTACTGAAGGACCGAAAAAACGGTTCTTATACTCTACATTCTACCCAATTAATCTCTTGTATTTGCTGACATACTTACATACTTTACTTTTTAACAGAATGAATAATGAAATATGACTTCGGATATTTCCATGTGGTGTTTGGGAGTTTAGCTTTTTTTTTGTGTCGTTGTACAGAATTTGAATTCTCTTACTTTCCAGAGGCATCATAATTGAAGCATTTTGCTTTTCATTTCTCATTTCAAAAATATGCATGTGTGTTAAATCAATAACTATAATTTTGCCTTGTTTAAGTGTGAGGTGATGTGTGAGCATCCTGTCCATTGTTCATGTGGTAGACAATCTTGCTTCCTACATGTTATCCACTACGATAGCCTTCAGATCTTTGTGTCACTTGATTGCAAGGAAGAAGTGGAACATTCAGAAAAGAATGAATGAATACTGACATTGTAATGTATAATAAAATACATGTTTTGTCATTAATGAACTAATATTTCTATAATTCTTTTCTGTTTCTTCAGGATACCATGAAGTTACACCCAGCCCTGTAGTTAGTAAGTAAAACTCTGTATAATGTAAACTCTGGTTTAACACTAATAAACTAAAAAAGAAGTTTCACAGCAATCAGCACCTCAAGGTTCATTAAGAGCTCTCTGGAAAGCATAGCTACTCATTGCCATGTACGGTGACTTCTCTGCCTCTATGGACATCTTTGCTAAAATACTTTACTTTTCTAATTCCATTCTTCCATCCATTGTCCACCGCTTATCCGTAAGTCGGGTCGTGGAGGGCAGCATCCTGAGCTGGGAAGCCCAGACCTCCCTCTCCCCGGCCACCTCCTCCAGCTTCTCTGGGGGGACCCCGAGGCGTTCCCAGGCCAGCTGGGAGATATAACCCCTCCAGCGTGTCCTGGGTCTGCCCCATGGCCTTCTCCCAGTGGGACATGCCCGGAACACCCCCCTAGGGAGGTCCAGGGGGCATCCTGACCAGATGCCCGAACCACCTCAAATGACTCCTCTCAATGCGGAGGAACAGAGACTCTACTCCGAGTCTCTCCTGGATAACTGAATTCCTCACCCTATCTCTAAGGGAAAGTCCAGCCACCCTGCGGAGAAAACTCATTTCGGCCGCTTGCAAACTACTTCTCAACCTGCACTTTGTAAGTAAAATTTGACTTTGTTTTAAAGTTTAAAGACACAGACAAAGGAAAATAATACTGTAGTAAGTGAAAGAAAAAGCAAACCAGTCCTCTGCAGGCTTAGAACCCTCTAAGGAGACCAGAGAACAATCGTCTCCCATTTCTCCACTTCCTGTCAATTGGAATTTAGATTCTTTGATACTCAGCAATAGAGTTAATGGCTTCTCTTACAAGAACTTGTGCTCTGGGATGGACCGACACCATGACCTTCATTGGTTCTTACCTTGTACCCATATTGAATGTATATTGAATTAATGACCGCAAATTAATTATTAAAAACTAATCCTGGAATATTTATATAGATGTAAAAATGCTATTGTGATGAATTTATTCATACAGAAACACTGAACAATATCAATTATTATTTTCTCTTTCTTTTGTTTTAGCAACTGAAACTACTACTCCACCTGCAATCCGTAAGTAAAACCTTTGTTTTAAAGTTATAAAAACTAGTAATGGAAAACAATACTGCAGCAAGTGAAAGAAAATGTAAACCAGTCCTGTGGAGACTTAGAATTCACCATGGACACCTGTGCACAATTGTCTCTCAGCACATAATTAATGACCTCTCTTTTTCTACAAGCGAGTGTGATCTGGGATAGGCCGACAACATGACCTGGTTCTTACCTTGTACCCACTTGATACTATGACAGGCTCCAGTGACTTACAGTAGAAACAAAGAAAAATATTGAATTAATGAATAAAAATGATTTATTAAAAATTCATCCTGTATTATCTATTCAGATGCAAAAATACTATTTTGATAAACTCGCTTACTGTATATAAGAAAACTAGCAGGAGTACCCGGCGTTGAAAGAAAGAAACACCAACATAGAAACCGAACAAACATTTTTCTGATTGACATTTTACTGTAATAGTTATTATAAGTGGTCATTTTAGAGGCTTTGGATACACTATTTTTTGTTTTACCTTGGGGTTCTGAAAATGAACAAATTGTGAGGATTGCCCACTCTAGAACATGCAACGTAGAGTTGTCCGTGTGAAAAGTATGGATTTTCCAAATTGATGCCTTTAACTTTGAGTGATTGCCCTTCAGGCTTATTGTAGACGTTTGAAATCAAAGGGTAAATCATTCGGAATTAGCGGAATTCTTGGTATGAAAACATCTTGACGCCTTGCGCAATGTTTGAGACAGCGTTGAAATAGATTTTTTTCTGGCATCGGAAGTAGTCTTTCTAATGTTATGTCTTTTTTTTTGGTGGCATTGGTATATTAGCGAAAAGCAGGATAATTATAATGTGTTACATGGTATTACGTACGAAATAAGCACTAGAGTGAGATGAATGTACGTTATTTACAATACATCGGAAAGCGAACAAATAGCACCAGTCAGTCAGAAAGTCCAAGACTGAAATCTTACTGTGAGTCAGAAAGCGAGCAAATAGCACCACAAATACGGAAAGCCAGTCCCGCGCACTGGGTCGTTCACATTTTACATCCATACAGCAGTTCCCCTTCGCGCAATGAAAGCAGTCGGCTTTCTCATACTTGAGAAACATTGGTAAAGAGGGATGCACAGAGACCAAACGTGCCGCTAGATGGCGCCGCCGGTGACGTCTGTTGCAATGTGCGGCTATCTTGTCGATGATAAGTACGGGGACGAGTGGTGAACGTTGTGTCAGTCAAAAGGTGTCCTGCGCTTCACCAAGGGCATTTTTCCAAACCAAACATACCCCATGACCTCCTCCTGGTCACAAAGCAGCCCCACGCCCAGTTTGGCAGCGACTGGAAGCCCAGTGCAGATTTATATGGAGGACAAACAAACATACATTGACTCTGCTTTATATATAAGATAGCACAATACCAATTACCTTCTGTCTCTCTCTTGTTTTATAAAGAGTTAAACTACTCCTCAACCTGTAATTCATAGTATAAACTTGACTCTGTTTTAAGGTTTAAAAAAGTAATAAAATAAAACAATACTGTAGAAAGTGAAAGAAAAAGCAAACCAGTCCTCTGGAGACTTATAACTCTCCAAGGAGACCGGAGCAAAATTGTCACTCATTTCTCCACTTGCTGTTAATTGGAATTTTGATTCTTCATTACTCAGCATACAACTAGTGATCTCTCTTGTTTAGGAGAGTGTGCTCTGGGATGAGCCGACATCATGTCCTTGATTGATTCTCATCTTGTACCCACGGCTTTTATGACAGGCTCCTGTTCCTCTGTGACCTACAGTAGAAATAAAGATTTATATTTAATTAATGAATGAAAATGAATTATTAACAATGAATCCTGGGATATACTGTATATTCAGATTTAAAAATGCTGTTGTGATAAATTCATTCATACAGAAAAACAGAACAATACCAATTATATTCTCTCTTTCTTGTATTTTAGAAAACAGTGAAACTACTACTCAATCTAGTTTGAATCCATTCCCTCTGAGTTTTACTGTCACTCAGCTTTCACCTAAATGTGCTCAAACACCTTCTAATTGTCCAACTATGTCAGGCACGTTTCACCAACTGGTAAGTTTCCTTCATGATACCCATCCATGCTCACAGTTGGCTAATTGGACTGCACTCCCTACAGCTGGACTTCTGGACTACGTCTGTGCTTTGCCATTTCCAAAACTTTTTTTTTTTTTTTTTTTTGCCAGTCTTAATGAAATTGTATAAATAGTATTTATTGCATTGTAATGTAAAAAATGTGAAACAAACACTAAGCAGAAGGAGCAGCTAACTCAGAAAACAGACAAAAATACATTCCACTTAAGTAGAAAACTCACTCAAAGCCTGACCTTGTTCTACTAACACAAATACATTAACACCTTCCAGTATAGAATGATGTTGCACAGTGGTTAATAATCCTGTTTGAGAGGGATTGACCCACTGTTTGTGTACAGTTTAGTTGTTCACCCTGTGTTCATGGGGGTATTCTTCCATATTGTAATGCTAATTTGGAAGCTCTTAATGGTTTATTGTGTTTTTTTGTGTGCCCGATAATAAACTAGCTTCCCACCACATAGATGGTGTTTGCCTTGCCAATGATGTTGCTGGAGCAGGCCTCACCTCCTCATAATATTGTGTGTGAAGATCTGTACTAATGAAAAGTATACAAATGCAGTAGCACAGACAAAAGCACCAGCACTCTTTTCCAAAAGTATCTAAATAATTTCCATTGAAAAGATTTTTCAAACTACACTTCAAATATACTTTGACTCCTGGCTTAAATACTTTATGTGAAGAGTTTACATTAATGAAGATGCCACTTGCTACACCTATTCTGTACTTATTTACTCTTTGGATTATTCAATACTTTGGTGGATGGCACAGTGCGGGCTCTGTTGGCTCCCTGCCCTAAGAGATGGTTTGTTCATCAATAGCCAGTTTCAGAATTCCATGCTGAGCAGCCATGTCTTGAATATATGATTTGCCAGGATGACAGTGACAGTAATGCACTTGTGATTGTTTGCATTTGAAATTCAATTAAAATAAAATTTACGTTAGCATAGTGCTCTTCACTGAATGTAGAATCAGAGCACTGTAGCCAGTGTTCAGTTTAGAAAAAAATCATTTCAAATATTCTAATGTTTTGAAATATTATTGTGTCAGTGTCCTCTGTTGCTTTAGAAGACAGTGCATTAAAATAACTTTGAAAATAATAAGCAGCTGTAAAAATAATTATCTGTAGCAAAAATGACTTACATGAAGCCTGTTCGAGTTGGTTTCCTTTATAAATATGGGTAAGAGGCTATTCTATGAACACTTTATTAATGGGTTAAATATATTAAGAGGCAATTATAAAAATAGGTGTTTTGAGGAATTTATTTTGGACTACTCCAGTTAGATATTTAATGCAAAATCAGTCTGTACATGGTTGGTATATATAAATATAGTAAGGTGTAAAATGTGGTCAAATACAAGATACACATGTGGGTTTTTTTTTGTTTGTTTTTTTAAATATCTTAATCAGTCATTCCTCTAGCTGCATAGCTCCTTGACAAAGGTGCTTACAGACTGCTTGTTATTAACCCATTCTGCTGGTAAATATATAACATAATTTTATAATTGTGTTTTTTAAACTGCTAGATACCACAACTAAACAGAAAAAATATATATAAATAGATGACAAGATCACAATAAGTAGCCTAACATCCATTTCTTCACCTTGTAGGTTGACAGCCTGTTCAGAAACAGTGTGATAAACTCATCATATGTGAGCTGCACAATGCCTGAATTAAGGTATCAATCTTTAATTTCTAATTCTAGTATTATGAGGATCGAATTATGCTTGACTATCAGACAGAGTGCCTACAGTATATGCCTGACGTTTTCATGGGTTGGGGGTTATCAGTTGTGAAAGTTGTAATTTTTCTATGTAAATACATTATGGCCTTGGGTGGTAATCCATTTGGCTACATGCAAGGCCGTTGTGTCTAATATATATGCACATATGAAATTTGACAAACAAGAGGAGACGTTCAGTCTATCAAGTCAATTTGTTTAGCTAATAGCTAAGCTGTCCTGAAATCTCATCCTGATTTTTCTTAAAGGTTAAGATTTCTGCTTCAACTCCACGTCTCTGTAGTTTGTTCCAGAGTCCCACAACTCTTTGCATAAAGAAGTGCTTCCTGGCCTCAACCTTAAATGCACTTCCCTTTAATTTCCACTGATGTCCTTGAATATGTGAATCACCCTTAAGATGAAAAAATGTTGCAGGATCAACTTTATCAATGCCTTTGATTATTTTAAATACCTGGATTAGGTCTTCATGCTGTCTCTTCTGCTTGAGACTAAACAGGGTGAATTCCCTGAGTCTGTCACTGTAGGACATGTCCTTAGGTCCTGGGATGCACTTGTTTGCTCACCTCTCCACAACTTCAAGTGCTTCTGTGTCTTTCTTGTAGTGTGGTGACCACAACTGTACACGTTACTCTAGATGTTGTTTTACTAGTGCATTATATAATCTAGTCTAAACTACTAATGATGGTTTGCTGTACTATCACCTCAAAGAAGGTCTTCATTATCTAATCTTCCTTCTCTCCTTAGCCCTGCTGGTGAAACAATGCTTAAAGTGAACATGTCTTGCCTGTTTAAACCTATTAACCAAATCGAGAGGTCAAATTCAGACAACATCTATATTTATGATGTCTTCAGAAACCAGACAAATGGACTTCAAGGTCTAGGCAACTTCACATTAGACAAAAACAGTCTTTTTGTTGATGGTGAGTATCTTTAGATGTAGTCTGTCTGTTGGCTCCATTCTTTGACTGGTTTCTATTTCACCTAGCCTTCACTCATTCTATAATTCCACATCCATGATACCATATTAGATATTTCAAGTACATCATATGAACTTCCATCCATTCATTTTCCAACCCCGCTGAATCTGAACACAGGGTCACAGGGGTCTGCTGGAGCCAATCCCAGCCAACACAGGGCACAAGGCAGGAACCAATCCTGGGCAGGGTGCCAACCCAACCGCAGGACACACACAAACACAAACCCACACACCAAGCACACACTAGGGCCAATTTAGAATCACCAATCCACCTAACCTGCATGTCTTTGAACTGTGGGAGGAAACCAGAGTGCCCAGAGGAAACCCACGCAGACACAGGGACAACATGCAAACTCCACACAGGGAGGACCCGGGAAGCGAACCCAGGTCTCCTAACTACAAGGCAGCAGCGCTACCCACTGCGCCAATCATATGAACAGTTTGAAGGAATTTTCTCATTCCCTAAAATCACAATTTGTTTAACGGAATGTAGATATGTTTTTGGAAATTTCCTAGTGCTTCTAATTTCTCAATAGGTAATCTCAGCTCACCTATAGAGTTCTGGCCAAAAACTATACAGCTGAAGGCACTACTGTCATCTTCTGTCTATACCCACCTGCCTGGCTCCCCACCAATGTCACCATAAATCAACTATAGCAATGGTTGTCAATGTCAACCACATTAACTAGTGAAATGGCAAATTGCATGTGAAGAAGCAACTTGCACTTTATTTGCAAGATGCACAGCATTGCCTTTTATGTTACACAGTACTACCTTTAAGTGCTTAAATAAACACAATAACAAATGTGTAAAGAAAATATTTGCTTACGAACTACATCAAAAATTGTGCAAAGGACAAGAAACTTGGAATTAGTAAAGAGTGATCCCAAAGTGTCTATTCACATATTTACTTAAATTACTTGGCCTGGTGAGGACAAATGTGTGTGTGTGTGTGTGTGCTTCCGGTGAATGACTGTTGCTCTTCTCAAGGGTGGTTTACCCATATAAACAAAGTCATACTGGCTCTCTATGATTGTGGCCTAGGTAATCAGGCTTGAAAACGGCTGGGTGGAGTTTTACCAGCACTATAAACACTGGTGCACCATCAATGCCCTCTATACTTTAACTCCCTACCACTCTTCTTATGTTACACTGTGCTTGCAATTTGGGTTCACCTACAACCAATACCTTTTTCATTTTATCACCTAGGTTACACAATGTATAATAAAATACATGTTTTGTCATTAATGAACTAATATTTCTATAATTCTTTTCTGTTTCTTCAGGATACCATGAAGTTACACCCAGCCCTGCAGTTAGTAAGTAAAACTCTGCATAATGTAAACTCTGGTTTAACACTAATAAACTAAAAAAGAAGTTTCACAGCAATCAGCACCTCAAGGTTCATTAAAAGCTCTCTGGATAGCATAGCTACTCATTGCCATGTACGGTGACTTCTCTGCCTCTATGGACATCTTTGCTAAAATACTTTACTTTTCTAATTCCATTCTTCCATCCATTGTCCACCGCTTATCCGAAGTCGGGTCGTGGGGGGCAGCATCCTAAGCAGGGAAGCCCAGACCTCCCTCTCCCCGGCCACCTCCTCCAGCTTCTCTGGGGGGGACCCCGAGGCGTTCCCAGGCCAGCCGGGAGATATAAGCCCTCCAGCGTGTCCTGGGTCTGCCCCATGGCCTTCTCCCAGTGGGACATGCCCGGAACACCCCCCTAGGGAGACGTCCAGGGAGCATCCTGACCAGATGCCCGAACCACCTCAACTGACTCCTCTCAATGCAGAGGAGCAGAGACTCTACTCCGAGTCTCTCCTGGATAACTGAATTCCTCACCCTATCTCTAAGGGAAAGTCCAGCCACCCTGCGGAGAAAACTCATTTCGGCCGCTTGCAAACTACTTCTCAACCTGCACTTTGTAAGTAAAATTTGACTTTGTTTTAAAGTTTAAAGACACAGACAAAGGAAAATAATACTGTAGTAAGTGAAAGAAAAAGCAAACCAGTCCTCTGCAGGCTTAGAACCCTCTAAGGAGACCAGAGAACAATCGTCTCCCATTTCTCCACTTCCTGTCAATTGGAATTTAGATTCTTTGATACTCAGCAATAGAGTTAATGGCTTCTCTTACAAGAACTTGTGCTCTGGGATGGACCGACACCATGACCTTCATTGGTTCTTACCTTGTACCCATATTGAATGTATATTGAATTAATGACCGCAAATTAATTATTAAAAACTAATCCTGGAATATTTATATAGATGTAAAAATGCTATTGTGATGAATTTATTCATACAGAAACACTGAACAATATCAATTATTATTTTCTCTTTCTTTTGTTTTAGCAACTGAAACTACTACTCCACCTGCAATCCGTAAGTAAAACCTTTGTTTTAAAGTTATAAAAACTAGTAATGGAAAACAATACTGCAGCAAGTGAAAGAAAATGTAAACCAGTCCTGTGGAGACTTAGAATTCACCATGGACACCTGTGCACAATTGTCTCTCAGCACATAATTAATGACCTCTCTTTTTCTACAAGCGAGTGTGATCTGGGATAGGCCGACAACATGACCTGGTTCTTACCTTGTACCCACTTGATACTATGACAGGCTCCAGTGACTTACAGTAGAAACAAAGAAAAATATTGAATTAATGAATAAAAATGATTTATTAAAAATTCATCCTGTATTATCTATTCAGATGCAAAAATACTATTTTGATAAACTCGCTTACTGTATATAAGAAAACTAGCAGGAGTACCCGGCGTTGAAAGAAAGAAACACCAACATAGAAACCGAACAAACATTTTTTCTGATTGACATTTTACTGTAATAGTTATTATAAGTGGTCATTTTAGAGGCTTTGGATACACTATTTTTTGTTTTACCTTGGGGTTCTGAAAATGAACAAATTGTGAGGATTGCCCACTCTAGAACATGCAACGTAGAGTTGTCCGTGTGAAAAGTATGGATTTTCCAAATTGATGCCTTTAACTTTGAGTGATTGCCCTTCAGGCTTATTGTAGACGTTTGAAATCAAAGGGTAAATCATTCGGAATTAGCGGAATTCTTGGTATGAAAACATCTTGACGCCTTGCGCAATGTTTGAGACAGCGTTGAAATAGATTTTTTTCTGGCATCGGAAGTAGTCTTTCTAATGTTATGTCTTTTTTTTGGTGGCATTGGTATATTAGCGAAAAGCAGGATAATTATAATGTGTTACATGGTATTACGTACGGAATAAGCACTAGAGTGAGATGAATGTACGTTATTTACAATACATCGGAAAGCGAACAAATAGCACCAGTCAGTCAGAAAGTCCAAGACTGAAATCTTACTGTGAGTCAGAAAGCGAGCAAATAGCACCACAAATACGGAAAGCCAGTCCCGCGCACTGGGTCGTTCACATTTTACATCCATACAGCAGTTCCCCTTCGCGCAATGAAAGCAGTCGGCTTTCTCATACTTGAGAAACATTGGTAAAGAGGGATGCACAGAGACCAAACGTGCCGCTAGATGGCGCCGCCGGTGACGTCTGTTGCAATGTGCGGCTATCTTGTCGATGATAAGTACGGGGACGAGTGGTGAACGTTGTGTCAGTCAAAAGGTGTCCTGCGCTTCACCAAGGGCATTTTTCCAAACCAAACATACCCCATGACCTCCTCCTGGTCACAAAGCAGCCCCACGCCCAGTTTGGCAGCGACTGGAAGCCCAGTGCAGATTTATATGGAGGACAAACAAACATACATTGACTCTGCTTTATATATAAGATAGCACAATACCAATTACCTTCTGTCTCTCTCTTGTTTTATAAAGAGTTAAACTACTCCTCAACCTGTAATTCATAGTATAAACTTGACTCTGTTTTAAGGTTTAAAAAAGTAATAAAATAAAACAATACTGTAGAAAGTGAAAGAAAAAGCAAACCAGTCCTCTGGAGACTTATAACTCTCCAAGGAGACCGGAGCAAAATTGTCACTCATTTCTCCACTTGCTGTTAATTGGAATTTTGATTCTTCATTACTCAGCATACAACTAGTGATCTCTCTTGTTTAGGAGAGTGTGCTCTGGGATGAGCCGACATCATGTCCTTGATTGGTTCTCATCTTGTACCCACGGCTTTTATGACAGGCTCCTGTTCCTCTGTGACCTACAGTAGAAATAAAGATTTATATTTAATTAATGAATGAAAATGAATTATTAACAATGAATCCTGGGATATACTGTATATTCAGATTTAAAAATGCTGTTGTGATAAATTCATTCATACAGAAAAACAGAACAATACCAATTATATTCTCTCTTTCTTGTATTTTAGAAAACAGTGAAACTACTACTCAATCTAGTTTGAATCCATTCCCTCTGAGTTTTACTGTCACTCAGCTTTCACCTAAATGTGCTCAAACACCTTCTAATTGTCCAACTATGTCAGGCACGTTTCACCAACTGGTAAGTTTCCTTCATGATACCCATCCATGCTCACAGTTGGCTAATTGGACTGCACTCCCTACAGCTGGACTTCTGGACTATGTCTGTGCTTTGCCATTTCCAAAACTTTTTTTTTTTTTTTTTTTGCCAGTCTTAATGAAATTGTATAAATAGTATTTATTGCATTGTAATGTAAAAAATGTGAAACAAACACTAAGCAGAAGGAGCAGCTAACTCAGAAAACAGACAAAAATACATTCCACTTAAGTAGAAAACTCACTCAAAGCCTGACCTTGTTCTACTAACACAAATACATTAACACCTTCCAGTATAGAATGATGTTGCACAGTGGTTAATAATCCTGTTTGAGAGGGATTGACCCACTGTTTGTGTACAGTTTAGTTGTTCACCCTGTGTTCATGGGGGTATTCTTCCATATTGTAATGCTAATTTGGAAGCTCTTAATGGTTTATTGTGTTTTTTTGTGTGCCCGATAATAAACTAGCTTCCCACCATATAGATGGTGTTTGCCTTGCCAATGATGTTGCTGGAGCAGGCCTCACCTCCTCATAATATTGTGTGTGAAGATCTGTACTAATGAAAAGTATACAAATGCAGTAGCACAGACAAAAGCACCAGCACTCTTTTCCAAAAGTATCTAAATAATTTCCATTGAAAAGATTTTTCAAACTACACTTCAAATATACTTTGACTCCTGGCTTAAATACTTTATGTGAAGAGTTTACATTGATGAAGATGCCACTTGCTACACCTATTCTGTACTTATTTACTCTTTGGATTATTCAATACTTTGGTGGATGGCACAGTGCGGGCTCTGTTGGCTCCCTGCCCTAAGAGATGGTTTGTTCATCAATAGCCAGTTTCAGAATTCCATGCTGAGCAGCCATGTCTTGAATATATGATTTGCCAGGATGACAGTGACAGTAATGCACTTGTGATTGTTTGCATTTGAAATTCAATTAAAATAAAATTTACGTTAGCATAGTGCTCTTCACTGAATGTAGAATCAGAGCACTGTAGCCAGTGTTCAGTTTAGAAAAAATCATTTCAAATATTCTAATGTTTTGAAATATTATTGTGTCAGTGTCCTCTGTTGCTTTAGAAGACAGTGCATTAAAATAACTTTGAAAATAATAAGCAGCTGTAAAAATAATTATCTGTAGCAAAAATGACTTACATGAAGCCTGTTCGAGTTGGTTTTCCTTTATAAATGTGGGTAAGAGGCTATTCTATGAACACTTTATTAATGGGTTAAATATATTAAGAGGCAATTATAAAAATAGGTGTTTTGAGGAATTTATTTTGGACTACTCCAGTTAGATATTTAATGCAAAATCAGTCTGTACATGGTTGGTATATATAAATATAGTAAGGTGTAAAATGTGGTCAAATACAAGATACACATGTTTTTTTTTTTTTGTTTGTTTTTTTTAAATATCTTAATCAGTCATTCCTCTAGCTGCATAGCTCCTTGACAAAGGTGCTTACAGACTGCTTGTTATTAACCCATTCTGCTGGTAAATATATAACATAATTTTATAATTGTGTTTTTTAAACTGCTAGATACCACAACTACACAGAAAAAATATATATAAATAGATGACAAGATCACAATAAGTAGCCTAACATCCATTTCTTCACCTTGTAGGTTGACAGCCTGTTCAGAAACAGTGTGATAAACTCATCATATGTGAACTGCTCAATGCCTGAATTAAGGTATCAATCTTTAATTTCTAATTCTAGTATTATGAGGATCGAATTATGCTTGACTATCAGACAGAGTGCCTACAGTATATGCCTGACGTTTTCATGGGTTGGGGGTTATCAGTTGTGAAAGTTGTAATTTTTCTATGTAAATACATTATGGCCTTGGGTGGTAATCCATTTGGCTACATGCAAGGCTGTTGTGTCTAATATATATGCACATATGAAATTTGACAAACAAGAGGAGACGTTCAGTCTATCAAGTCAATTTGTTTAGCTAATAGCTAAGCTGTCCTGAAATCTCATCCTGATTTTTCTTAAAGGTTGTCAAGATTTCTGCTTCAACTCCACGTCTCTGTAGTTTGTTCCAGAGTCCCACAACTCTTTGCATAAAGAAGTGCTTCCTGGCCTCAACCTTAAATGCACTTCCATTTAATTTCCACTGATGTCCTTGAATATGTGAATCACCCTTAAGATGAAAAAATGTTGCAGGATCAACTTTATCAATGCCTTTGATTATTTTAAATACCTGGATTAGGTCTTCATGCTGTCTCTTCTGCTTGAGACTAAACAGGGTGAATTCCCTGAGTCTGTCACTGTAGGACATGTCCTTAGGTCCTGGGATGCACTTGTTTGCTCACCTCTCCACAACTTCAAGTGCTTCTGTGTCTTTCTTGTAGTGTGGTGACCACAACTGTACACATTACTCTAGATGTTGTTTTACTAGTGCATTATATAATCTAGTCTAAACTACTAATGATGGTTTGCTGTACTATCACCTCAAAGAAGGTCTTCATTATCTAATCTTCCTTCTCTCCTTAGCCCTGCTGGTGAAACAATGCTTAAAGTGAACATGTCTTGCCTGTTTAAACCTATTAACCAAATCGAGAGGTCAAATTCAGACAACATCTATATTTATGATGTCTTCAGAAACCAGACAAATGGACTTCAAGGTCTAGGCAACTTCACATTAGACAAAAACAGTCTTTTGTTGATGGTGAGTATCTTTAGATGTAGTCTGTCTGTTGGCTCCATTCTTTGACTGGTTTCTATTTCACCTAGCCTTCACTCATTCTATAATTCCACATCCATGATACCATATTAGATATTTCAAGTACATCATATGAACTTCCATCCATTCATTTTCCAACCCGCTGAATCTGAACAGAGGGTCACGGGGGTCTGCTGGAGCCAATCCCAGCCAACACAGGGCACAAGGCAGGAACCCAATCCTGGGCAGGGTGCCAACCCACCGCAGACACACACAAACACAAACCCACACACCAAGCACACACTAGGGCCAATTTAGAATCACCAATCCACCTAACCTGCATGTCTTTGAACTGTGGGAGGAAACCAGAGTGCCCAGAGGAAACCCACGCAGACACAGGGACAACATGCAAACTCCACACAGGGAGGACCTGGGAAGCGAACCCAGGTCTCCTAACTACAAGGCAGCAGCGCTACCCACTGCGCCAATCATATGAACAGTTTGAAGGAATTTTCTCATTCCCTAAAATCACAATTTGTTTAACGGAATGTAGATATGTTTTTGGAAATTTCCTAGTGCTTCTAATTTCCCAATAGGTAATCTCAGCTCACCTATAGAGTTCTGGCCAAAAAACTACATAGCTGAAGGCACTACTGTCATCTTCTGTCTATACCCACCTGCCTGGCTCCCCACCAATGTCACCATAAATCAACTATAGCAATGGTTGTCAATGTCAACCACATTAACTAGTGACATGGCAAATTGCATGTGAAGAAGCAACTTGCACTTTATTTGCAAGATGCACAGCATTGCCTTTTATGTTACACAGTACTACCTTTAAGTGCTTAAATAAACACAATAACAAATGTGTAAAGAAAATATTTGCTTACGAACTACATCAAAAATTGTGCAAAGGACAAGAAACTTGGAATTAGTAAAGAGTGATCCCAAAGTGTCTATTCACATATTTACTTAAATTACTTGGCCTGGTGAGGACAAATGTGTGTGTGTGTGTGTGTGTGTGTGCTTCCGGTGAATGACTGTTGCTCTTCTC
Organism: Erpetoichthys calabaricus; assembly: GCF_900747795.2. Lineage (NCBI taxonomy): Eukaryota > Metazoa > Chordata > Cladistia > Polypteriformes > Polypteridae > Erpetoichthys > Erpetoichthys calabaricus. The sequence goes on from NC_041405.2 coordinate 143,441,839, forward strand.
AAGGGTGGTTTACCCATATAAACAAAGTCATACTGGCTCTCTATGATTGTGGCCTAGATAAGCAGGCTTGAGAACGGCTGGGTGGAGTTTTACCAGCACTATAAACACTGGTGCACCATCAATGCCCTCTATACTTTAACTCCCTACCACTCTTCTTATGTTACACTGTGCTTGCAATTTGGGTTCACCTACAACCAATACCTTTTTCATTTTATCACCTAGGTTACACAATGTATAATAAAATACATGTTTTGTCATTAATGAACTAATATTTCTATAATTCTTTTCTGTTTCTTCAGGATACCATGAAGTTACACCCAGCCCTGCAGTTAGTAAGTAAAACTCTGTATAATGTAAACTCTGGTTTAACACTAATAAACTAAAAAAGAAGTTTCACAGCAATCAGCACCTCAAGGTTCATTAAGAGCTCTCTGGAAAGCATAGCTACTCATTGCCATGTACGGTGACTTCTCTGCCTCTATGGACATCTTTGCTAAAATACTTTACTTTTCTAATTCCATTCTTCCATCCATTGTCCACCGCTTATCCGAAGTCGGGTCGTGGGGGGCAGCATCCTAAGCAGGGAAGCCCAGACCTCCCTCTCCCCGGCCACCTCCTCCAGCTTCTCTGGGGGGACCCCGAGGCGTTCCCAGGCCAGCCGGGAGATATAAGCCCTCCAGCGTGTCCTGGGTCTGCCCCATGGCCTTCTCCCAGTGGGACATGCCCGGAACACCCCCCTAGGGAGGCGTCCAGGGAGCATCCTGACCAGATGCCCGAACCACCTCAACTGACTCCTCTCAATGCGGAGGAGCAGAGACTCTACTCTGAGTCTCTCCTGGATAACTGAATTCCTCACCCTATCTCTAAGGGAAAGTCCAGCCACCCTGCAGAGAAAACTCATTTCGGCCGCTTGCAAACTACTTCTCAACCTGCACTTTGTAAGTAAAATTTGACTTTGTTTTAAAGTTTAAAGACACAGACAAAGGAAAATAATACTGTAGTAAGTGAAAGAAAAAGCAAACCAGTCCTCTGCAGGCTTAGAACCCTCTAAGGAGACCAGAGAACAATCGTCTCCCATTTCTCCACTTCCTGTCAATTGGAATTTAGATTATTTGATACTCAGCAATAGAGTTAATGACTTCTCTTACAAGAACTTGTGCTCTGGGATGGACCGACACCATGACCTTCATTGGTTCTTACCTTGTACCCATATTGAATGTATATTGAATTAATGACCGCAAATTAATTATTAAAAACTAATCCTGGAATATTTATATAAATGTAAAAATGCTATTGTGATGAATTTATTCATACAGAAACACTGAACAATATCAATTATTATTTTCTCTTTCTTTTGTTTTAGCAACTGAAACTACTACTCCACCTGCAATCCGTAAGTAAAACCTTTGTTTTAAAGTTATAAAAACTAGTAATGGAAAACAATACTGCAGCAAGTGAAAGAAAATGTAAACCAGTCCTGTGGAGACTTAGAATTCACCATGGACACCTGTGCACAATCGTCTCTCAGCACATAATTAATGACCTCTCTTTTTCTACAAGCGAGTGTGATCTGGGATAGGCCGACAACATGACCTGGTTCTTACCTTGTACCCACTTAATACTATGACAGGCTCCTGTGACTTACAGTAGAAACAAAGAAAAATATTGAATTAATGAATAAAAATGATTTATTAAAAATTCATCCTGTATTATCTATTCAGATGCAAAAATACTATTTTGATAAACTCACTTACTGTATATAAGAAAACTAGCAGGAGTACCCGGCGTTGAAAGAAAGAAACACCAACATAGATACCGAACAAACATTTTTCTGATTGACATTTTACTGTAATAGTTATTATAAGTGGTCATTTTAGAGGCTTTGGATACACTATTTTTTGTTTTACCTTGGGGTTCTGAAAATGAACAAATTGTGAGGATTGCCCACTCTAGAACATGCAACGTAGAGTTGTCCGTGTGAAAAGTATGGATTTTCCAAATTGATGCCTTTAACTTTGAGTGATTGCCCTTCAGGCTTATTGTAGACGTTTGAAATCAAAGGGTAAATCATTCGGAATTAGCGGAATTCTTGGTATGAAAACATCTTGACGCCTTGCGCAATGTTTGAGACAGCGTTGAAATAGATTTTTTTCTGGCATCAGAAGTAGACTTTCTAATGTTATGTCTTTTTTTTGGTGGCATTGGTATATTAGCGAAAAGCAGGATAATTATAATGTGTTACATGGTATTACGTACAGAATAAGCACTAGAGTGAGATGAATGTACGTTATTTACAATACATCGAAAAGCGAACAAATAGCACCAGTCAGTCAGAAAGTCCAAGACTGAAATCTTACTGTGAGTCAGAAAGCGAGCAAATAGCACCACAACTACGGAAAGCCAGTCCCGCGCACTGGGTCGTTCACGTTTTACATCCATACAGCAGTTCCCCTTCGCGCAATGAAAGCAGTCGGCTTTCTCATACTTGAGAAACATTGGTAAAGAGGGATGCACAGAGACCAAACGTGCCGCTAGATGGCGCCGCCGGTGACGTCTGTTGCAATGTGCGGCTATCTTGTCGATGATAAGTACGGGGACGAGTGGTGAACGTTGTGTCGGTCAAAAGGTGTCCTGCGCTTCACCAAGGGCATTTTTCCAAACCAAACATACCCCATGACCTCCTCCTGGTCACAAAGCAGCCCCATGCCCAGTTTGGCAACGATTGGAAGCCCAGTGCAGATTTATATGGAGGACAAACAAACATACATTGACTCTGCTTTATATATAAGATAGCACAATACCAATTACCTTCTGTCTCTCTCTTGTTTTATAAAGAGTTAAACTACTCCTCAACCTGTAATTCATAGTATAAATTTGACTCTGTTTTAAGGTTTAAACAAGTAATAAAATAAAACAATACTGCAGAAAGTGAAAGGAAAAGCAAACCAGTCCTCTGGAGACTTATAACTCTCCAAGGAGACCGGACCAAAATTGTCACTCATTTCTCCACTTGCTGTTAATTGGAATTTTGATTCTTCATTACTCAGCATACAACTAGTGATCTCTCTTGTTTAGGAGAGTCTGCTCTGGGATGAGCCGACATCATGTCCTTGATTGGTTCTCATCTTGTACCCACTGCTTCTATGACAGGCTCCTGTTCCTCTGTGACCTACAGTAGAAATAAAGATTTATATTTAATTAATGAATGAAAATGAATTATTAACAATGAATCCTGGGATATACTGTATATTCAGATTTAAAAATGCTGTTGTGATAAATTCATTCATACAGAAAAACAGAACAATACCAATTATATTCTCTCTTTCTTGTATTTTAGAAAACAGTGAAACTACTACTCAATCTAGTTTGAATCCATTCCCTCTGAGTTTTACTGTCACTCAGCTTTCACCTAAATGTGCTCAAACACCTTCTAATTGTCCAGCTATGTCAGGCACGTTTCACCAACTGGTAAGTTTCCTTCATGATACCCATCCATGCTCACAGTTGGCTAATTGGACTGCACTCCCTACAGCTGGACTTCTGGACTACGTCTGTGCTTTGCCATTTCCAAAACTTTTTTTTTTTTGCCAGTCTTAATGAAATTGTATAAATAGTATTTATTGCATTGTAATGTAAAAAATGTGAAACAAACACTAAGCAGAAGGAGCAGCTAACTCAGAAAACAGACAAAAATACATTCCACTTAAGTAGAGAACTCAATCAAAGCCTGACCTTGTTCTACTAACACAAATACATTAACACCTTCCAGTATAGAATGATGTTGCACAGTGGTTAATAATCCTGTTTGAGAGGGATTGACCCACTGTTTGTGTACAGTTTAGTTGTTCACCCTGTGTTCATGGGGGTATTCTTCCATATTGTAATGCTAATTTGGAAGCTCTTAATGGTTTATTGTGTTTTTTTGTGTGCCCGATAATAAACTAGCTTCCCACCATATAGATGGTGTTTGCCTTGCCAATGATGTTGCTGGAGCAGGCCTCACCTCCTCATAATATTGTGTGTGAAGATCTGTACTAATGAAAAGTATACAAATACAGTAGCACAGACAAAAGCACCAGCACTGTTTTCCAAAATTATCTAAATAATTTCCATTGAAAAGATTTTTCAAACTACACTTCAAATATACTTTGACTCCTGGCTTAAATACTTTTGTGAAGAGTTTACATTGATGAAGATGCCACTTGCTACACCTATTCTGTACTTATTTACTCTTTGGATTATTCAATACTTTGGTGGATGGCACAGTGCGGGCTCTGTTGGCTTCCTGCCCTAAGAGATGGTTTGTTCATCAGTAGCCAGTTTCAGAATTCCATGCTAAGCAGCCATGTCTTGAATATATGATTTGCCAGGATGACAGTGACAGTAATGCACTTGTGATTGTTTGCATTTGAAATTCAATTAAAATAAAATTTACGTTAGCATAGTGCTCTTCACTGAATGTAGAATCAGAGCACTGTAGCCAGTGTTCAGTTTAGAAAAAATCATTTCAAATATTCTAATGTTTTGAACTATTATTGTGTCAGTGTCCTCTGTTGCTTTAGAAGACAGTGCATTAAAATAACTTTGAAAATAATAAGCAGCTTTAAAAGTAATTATCTGTAGCAAAAATGACTTACATGAAGCCTGTTCGAGTTGGTTTCCTTTATAAATATGGGTAAGAGGCTATTCTATGAACACTTTATTAATGGGTTAAATATATTAAGAGGCAATTATAAAAATAGGTGTTTTGAGGAATTTATTTTGGACTACTCCAGTTAGATATTTAATGCAAAATCAGTCTGTACATGGTTGGTATATATAAATATAGTAAGGTGTAAAATGTGGTCAAATACAAGATACACGTTTTGTTTTTTTTGTTTGTTTTTTTTAAATATCTTAATCAGTCATTCCTCTAGCTGCATAGCTCCTTGACAAAGGTGCTTACAGACTGCTTGTTATTAACCCATTCTGCTGGTAAATATATAACATAATTTTATAATTGTGTTTTTTAAACTGCTAGATATCACAACTACACAGAAAAAAAATATATAAATAGATGACAAGATCACAATAAGTAGCCTAACATCCATTTCTTCACCTTGTAGGTTGACAGCCTGTTCAGAAACAGTGTGATAAACTCATCATATGTGAGCTGCACAATGCCTGAATTAAGGTATCAATCTTTAATTTCTAATTCTAGTATTATGAGGATCGAATTATGCTTGACTATCAGACAGAGTGCCTACAGTATATGCCTGATGTTTTCATGGGTTGGGGGTTATCAGTTGTGAAAGTTGTAATTTTTCTATGTAAATACATTATGGCCTTGGGTGGTAATCCATTTGGCTACATGCAAGGCCGTTGTGTCTAATATATATGCACATATGAAATTTGACAAACAAGAGGAGACGTTCAGTCTATCAAGTCAATTTGTTTAGCTAATAGCTAAGCTGTCCTGAAATCTCATCCTGATTTTTCTTAAAGGTTGTCAAGATTTCTGCTTCAACTCCACGTCTCTGTAGTTTGTTCCAGAGTCCCACAACTCTTTGCATAAAGAAGTGCTGCCTGGCCTCAACCTTAAATGCACTTCCATTTAATTTCCACTGATGTCCTTGAATATGTGAATCACCCTTAAGATGAAAAAATGTTGCAGGATCTACTTTATCAATGCTTTTGAGGATTTTAAATACCTGGATTAGGTCTTCATGCTGTCTCTTCTGCTTGAGACTAAACAGGGTGAATTCCCTGAGTCTGTCACTGTAGGACATGTCCTTAGGTCCTGGGATGCACTTGTTTGCTCACCTCTCTTCAACTTCAAGTGCTTCTGTGTTTTTCTTGTAGTGTGGTGACCACAACTGTACACAGTACTCTAGATGTTGTTTTACTAGTGCATTATATAATCTAGTCTAAACTACTAATGATGGTTTGCTGTACTATCAGCTCAAAGAAGGTCTTCATTATCTGATCTTCCCTCTCTCCTTAGCCCTGCTGGTGAAACAATGCTTAAAGTGAACATGTCTTGCCTGTTTAAACCTATTAACCAAATCGAGAGGTCAAATTCAGACAACATCTATATTTATAATGTCTTCAAAAACCAGACAAATGAACTTCAAGGTCTAGGCCCCTTCACATTAGACAAAAACAGTCTTTTTGTTGATGGTGAGTATCTTTAGATGTAGTCTGTCTGTTGGCTCCATTCTTTGACTGGTTTCTATTTCACCTAGCCTTCACTCATTCTATAATTCCACATCCATGATACCATATTAGATATTTCAAGTACATCATATGAACATCCATCCATCCATTTACCAACCCGCTGAATCTGAACACAGGGTCGCGGGAGTCTGCTGGAGCCAATCCCAGCCAACACAGGGCACAAGGTAGGAACCAATCCTGGGCAGGGTGCCAACCCAGCGCAGGACACACACAAACACAAACCCACACACCAAGCACACACTAGGGCCAATTTAGAATCACCAATCCACCTAACCTGCATGTCTTTGAACTGTGGGAGGAAACCGGAGTGCCCAGAGGAAACCCACGCAGACACAGGGACAACATGCAAACTCCACATAGGGAGGACCCGGGAAGCGAACCCAGGTCTCCTAACTACGAGGCAGCAGCGCTACCCACTGCGCCAATCATATGAACAGTTTGAAGGAATTTTCTCATTCCCTAAAATCACAATTTGTTTAACGGAATGTAGATATGTTTCTGGAAATTTCCTAGTGCTTCTAATTTCCCAATAGGTAATCTCAGCTCACCTATAGAGTTCTGGCCAAAAACTATACAGCTGAAGGCACTACTGTCATCTTCTGTCTATACCCACCTGCCTGGCTCCCCACCAATGTCACCATAAATCAACCATAGCAATGGTTGTCAATGTCAACCACATTAACTAGTGAAATGGCAAATTGCATGTGAAGAAGCAACTTGCACTTTATTTGCAAGATGCACAGCATTGCCTTTTATGTTACACAGTACTACCTTTAAGTGCTTAAATAAACACAATAACAAATGTGTAAAGAAAATATTTGCTTACAAACTACATCAAAAATTGTGCAAAGGACAAGAAACTTGGAATTAGTAAAGAGTGATCCCAAAGTGTCTATTCACATATTTACTTAAATTACTCAGTCTGGTGAGGACAAATGTGTGTGTGTGTGTGTGTGCTTCCAGTGAATGACTGTTGCTCTTCTCAAGGGTGGTTTACCCATATTAACAAAGTCATACTGGCTCTCTATGATTGTGGCCTAGATAAGCAGGCTTGAGAACGGCTGGGTGGAGTTTTACCAGCACTATAAACACTGGTGCACCATCAATGCCCTCTATACTTTAACTCCCTACCACTCTTCTTATGTTACACTGTGCTTGCAATTTGGGTTCACCTACAACCAATACCTTTTTCATTTTATCACCTAGGTTACACAAGGGTGTACACAACCACAGCCTGGCCTGTGACAGCAGCCTTCACCACAACCTCAACCTATGGGACAACTCCAGTGATTTCCCTGCCTGGTGACAGAAGCTTCAGTTTGAACTTTACTATCATCAACAGAAATTTCACTTCAGAACTAAATGACCCCAACTCAGACATGTATAAGGAGATAGTGGCCAATATCACAAATAAGGTGAGGCACTGTTCCTAGAAGTGAATGTCAGGTAAGATTTAAAGGATGACTCATCAGAATTTACAGTCGGCAGGCAAGCAGGTTGAGTACTGCTTTAGGGAGACTTCTTTAGAATGGCACTAGAGGATATGAAAGTAGGCAAACTGATAAAGATGGTGACAGCCTGTTTAGTAAGACCAAGTAAGTACGTTTTAATGTCACCTTTTATTTGTTCTGTTTCTCTTTATCCCTCACTGTTTCATAAGCTGGTTCATTGGGTTAGTATTATCACATGCACAGTGTACATTGAAATTCTTAGTTGTATGTCCTAATCAACATGCAACATATTGCCACTTGCTGGTACTATGATCAGCAAGTATAACTTATCTCAAAACTTCTATCTTCCTTAACTTTATCAAAAATAACCACCTTATTTTGAAGTTACCATTATATAGAATGTAAAGTCAAAGTATTCACCCCATTAAACTTTTCCATATTATATTGATATACAATGGAAACATATTCAACAGTCCTAAAAGAACTTGTCTTGAGTAAAATCTGGGTTATTTGGGTCAAGGAGGATGAGGTGGTTAGCGGCGTGCACTGATATAGCACGTTGCTGCACCCACCACACGACAAACCACCTCAGGATCCCAAATTAGAGGAATTTTCACGAAAAGATTAGCTTCTCAAAGCAGGGAAAGCATGTGCTGATTTTGGGATAATTTTCGATATACTGGATTCTTGTCATATTGAAATAACCACTGGAGTAATACTTGTATTATAATGGAGTGTGGGTATATTTGTAAATGTACCTCGAGATGGACTGGAGGCTTTTCCAGGATTGGATACTTCAGGGATGGTCACTGGTCCCATGTGATTCTTGAGTCAGTGGGCAGGTTAGAAACTGGATAGATGAATCTTCATGTACTAATATTATGATCCTCTCTGTTAAGGATTAAAAAGTGTGACATTTCTTTTTTGCCATTACAGCTTGCAGTTGTGTACAGAAATAGCTCTTTAGCTAATAACTTCAGGTACTGCAAAGTGACAGGTTTAAGGTAAGTATTTCTTCCAGACACACTGAATGTTAAGAATTAAAAGTTTATCCTAAACTGCCAATTTCATTTCTGCTTTTTGTTGCTCAATTTACTCTAGGCTTGGCTCTGTAAAGGTGAGCTGCAACTGTATCTTCAATGCACCCAGTGGAACCACAGCACTGAATGAAAGTATTGTAGAAAACATCTTTGCCAAGCAAACAAATAACACCACACTATTAGGTGGTTTATATCAACTTCAACCAGACAGTCTTCAAGTAAAAGGTATAATGGCTTCTTTAAGTCTGCAGATATTTTTCAGATCTTTGTCTGTCTGCATATAGCCATGCTATCATTTGTATTCCACCTTCTGTATCTTAAGGGTCATTCCAGTAGTTGTGACTCTGAACTGCCTTCAAAGGCAGTCTGACTTCCTAGACTGGTTGGCTGTTTAAAAATGTCAACTAGATGATCTGCGGATGTGTTATCATTATCTGAACCAAAGACCTAAGGAAATTAACTATTACAAAATAACTCACTGTGTACTTCTTTTATTAGACTCACCTATTTATGCTGCTCCATCGAACTGGGAGCTGTCTTTTTGGGCAATCATTCTTATTGTTATTGGAATCTTCGTGGGACTACTGTTGCTCTGTCTTCTCTGTTTCCTGGTAAGGCTTATCACCTCTGCTTCCTTCTATTTTTTATATACTGTACTTTGTATAAAATGTGGTATCATCATGTGACCACATATTTATTCATATAATTTCTCCAAAAAACTGGAAGGCTACAAAAGAGCCACTTAGTACTCTAAATAATTATGTCAATTATGCTTACATAGAACTTAGAGATGCTAGGGCTGTTATTTACATGTGCCATGTATCTGTCTTGCAAATTCAAACACAAATACATGAAATTTTACTTTGTTTCAGTAACAGCAGCATAGTGTTTAGCACTTCTACCTTACAACTACAATTCCGGGACACAGTTCAAATCTGGTCCCTCTTTATGTCAAATTTGCTAATTTTTCTAATGTTTGTGTGGCTTATTTCAGGCTCATAAGTTATCTCTTAAATGCTAACAATATTTGCATTTGGTTGATTGGAAGCACATAAACTACATTAGGTATCTTGAGTAAAAGCATAGGTTTTTTATTATTATTATTAATTGATTAAAGGCACTAGTAGGTGTGTATATGCAATCAGTGGAATTAGGACCAATAGATAGATAGATAGATAGATAGATAGATAGATAGATAGATAGATAGATAGATAGATAGATAGATAGATAGATAGATAGATAGATAGATAGATAGATAGATAGATAGAACTAAAATTTATTTGGGCTTATAAGTATATCTGAAACTAAGATAATTTCAATTGTACAGGGGCAGAACAGTGTCCTGGGATAGAATGGCCCATGTGCCTGTGAATAGGATTAAATAGGACTATAACTATTATGAAAGTGCTATGAAAGCTCTCTAATAAAGGAAGAAGTACTAGTATACTGTATATAGTACTACTAAATTCTGAGCAGCTTGTTAAACAGCCTGACAAGTCTGATCATCCACAGAGCCACAGATGATGGCAGCTTTTAGTGCACTCCTGAATGTTTTAGAATTGCATGACATTTTCTCTCTTTTATCTTTCCACAGGCCTCACTGCTGAGACGTCAGAAGCTCATGGAGTCATATAATGTAATGAATCTCCCCTATGGCCAGTATTATTCTCATCTGAAATGAGTTATGTACCTCCAGGAATGTGGACTCATCAGGCTGGACTAGATTTCAGTCTGTTTCTAGTTGTCCTGTTTAAATGCATTTACTTTCTTGCTTCCAAGAGCAACAAATGACTGTCTCATAACCCTGTTCTTTGTTGATTACATAATCCAAGATTGAAAACCTGAAAGGATTTTTAAAACAACAGATATCACATATCAATTGAATGAAAATCAATATTTACCAGGATGAATTCTTAGAAATAAGAAGAACTAAATCTTTCTAATTGTGGACTACAAAACCAATGGAATTTCATAGTCAACGAAACTTTGCAGTAGAGTCTGAGCCCCTTAAAATTTAAGGATTGTAATTTGACATGCCCCCATGGCCACAGACTTGAGACCAACAGGTTTCAAAATAAAACTTGAATGGCCTTCACTCCAAAGTAATTGAAACGCTAAGGGAACAACATTTGAAACCATTGTACCTTGAAGACATTAAATTTGAAACCTTTCTTTTAATGTGCTCTTACTTTTAATATCATTATTATTGCTACAATATGTTAATGACATATTTTTCCACAATTGTTTTTAACATGCTACACAGTTTTATTGAGATACTGCAAGAAAGCATTTAGCCCAAGAATATTTTAAATTTTAATTTATAAAATTATTGCAAATGTATCTTTTCTTTTTCTTTTTATCAATACCTTTATCATTTATGTTAGTATGATTGTAAAAATAGCAAAAATTTAAATAAATTATTATATGCAAGTATTTTAAAATGCAGCCATTGTCTGTTTTTTTCAGAGGCAAACTGAGATAACAACTACTAGTTGCCTCTTGTCTTTATTTAGTTTAGTGTATTGTTTCAAGTACAAAATAACAACAATATATAAGCACCTCTGCATTCTCTCTTGTATTTGGCTTCTACCCACATGCCTTGGTGGATTTCGTTATGAACAAGTGGACTTGTAGGCCTAAGATCCTACAAGAAGAGAGATCGTTTGGAGGGACTGAGCCCTGTTAGCCACTGTTACTGAGTGTCAAACAGGAGAATAAGATCAGCAAAAGGCGAGGTGGATGCTTAAGCAGAATAAAAATATACACTTGGTTATTTCATTCAGTGTCTATTATTATCTTAGAACACTTAGCAAGAAATCTGTTTTCAATCTGACATTAACGGGTCTTTTAATGTTGATCAAAAGCCAAATTAAGTTCACCACGATTCAGACTTCCAAGGGGTGAACGCCTCTTATAGGCACTTTATGTAAAGGAGAAAATTATATCATATTGACTACTGAAATAACCATAGCAGCTGTGATAAAATAGACAAAAAGAGAGCAAGCAAAAGTGAATCTTCACCTAAATACAGTGGATGCTCTAGGCAGGAAAGAGAGAAATGACATCTTGGGGCCTTTTCAGCCTTTCGTCTGATGACCCTGGCGGAGGCTCCAGCCTTCTGTGACCCTGTATTGGAATAAATGGCTTAGCAAATGGATGACTGCCTAGCTGGGCAAATGTGTTTTTAAATGAGTATAGCATATTTGGGTTATAAATGTATATATCAAAGGGCAGAGCAACAGCAATTTGCTGCTGTACTTGTAACAGACAATCAACATGTTTATGGCAAACTGCAGATTGCAAACATTTCATGTGTAATTTTTATAAGCAACCTTAATCTCTACACCAACTTTCAAAAAATTCTAATCAAGTTCTTTGAAACCTCTAAAGCACAAATATGACTTGTTTGCTAAGTGTGAATGTGTTCCTTAACCAGTAGGGTGCACCATACTGCTGCTCTCCTTTCTGAAGTCAGTCTGCAAAAATGACTTATACTTTAGAAAACTCATAATTACATGGACTGCGTTATTACTGTATGGTGCAATTGTACTCCAGTGAGACAACATAACACCTTCAAATTTGTTTTATTTTTGCAGGAGGTACAATAGATTTCTTATTCATGGCACATCAGTCACAGAAAACAGGTGGTAAAGTCATAACCTATGGTGGTCCAATGAATATGTTAGCTGCATTCCATTCAATTTCATTACACCTCTGGATTCTGTACTGGGACTTTGTTTGCTATGATTACCTTTCATTTTTAGGCAATCCTTTGAGCTCTTCAGAGCTTCATCTATAGCAGAACCTTTTGATAAAATAAACTTTTTATTTTATAAAGATCTTTCAAGACCCTTTTTGGTGTCTAGTCAGAGTTTTGATGGTATTTCCCTCCCTAGAGGGTAATTTTTGAAAATGCTTTTGGGAGTCCCCAGTCACAACACCCACCTCCAACAGAGCAAATGAAGTGACTCTCAGGTTGTCAAAGTTAAAGCAAATTTTATTGTCATCTCAACCGTATATAGTATACAGATAGACGGGTCCACTGCGTAACAACATGAAGTGTAAATAAAAAATGTAAATTAAATTAAAAATAGAAATTTAAAATTAAAATTAAAACACAAACAAGACAAGACACTGTGCAAAGACAAGATTGATGCAATGTATGGTATTATGCAATCTAGATACATAAATATAGTCAAAAAATATGTAATATAATAAATAAATAATAGATATAGATAATACAGAAATTATCAATGTATGATAATAGTTGTTTAAGACAAGTGTAAACAATGACAGGTCAGAATGTTTCAAAGAATGTCAAAGTGCAGTGTGCAAAATACTTAAAGGCCAGTATTAGATTTTCAGTAGTCCATCCTAACCTCTTGAGGACCCTGCTAGAGCTGAAACATATACTCTTGCTTCCAAGACCATTTCTATGGCTAGCAGGCCACTAAAAGTCTATTGTGAGCTACTGTCCTCTAGAGCAGTGGTCCCCAACCTTCTTGACAGCAAGGACCACTTTATTAGATGCAAATTTTTCCACGGACCGGTCGGTGGGGGGGGCAGTTTTATACACAATTTACATAACATTTCTATTATTATTAAGTTATTAAGCAGTTCGCATATGTTTGCAACCCAAGATTTTTCTTTTTTTTTTTTTTTGCATATAACAGAGACATATGCTTTGCATTTGTCATTCCAACAGATTGCACATCACAGACATTAACACTGCTATCTTTCTTTCGTGTCTGCCGTTTCTATAGGAGGATGACAATGAGTTAAATTCCAATGGATGTTTTTCAAATGTTGACAAGCAATAAGCAAAAGGTATCACTGAAAACCACAGACAACAAAAACAGAAAAAAAAAAAAAAAAAAACAGTACGAGGAAAGTTCGAAGAAAGAATTTTTTTTACAATGTTTCTGTTTGGGGATCGTTGTGCAAACGTGCACATCTGAGCTGCGACCACAGATCTAACTGCTCTGTGGATGATTCGTTCAAGCATTTCAAGGTCACTTCGTTGTAATGAAAGCATCTGCTGAATGTACTTCGTAGTAATGCGATTTCTATAGACTCGTGTCATATGGGGAAACTATCGGGACCATAAAAATAACTTTGTTGTAATACTCTCTCACCTTGGTCTCTCTCCTCTCTCTGCACTGCTGCAAAGCCCTGCCCGCCAAGCGTTCTGAAAAGTCTGAGTGAGTCTCCGTTGCCAGCAGTTCTCTCGCGGCCCGGCTGTCAGACGGCTGCAGCCCGGTAGTGGGCCGCGGACCGGGGGTTGGGGACCCCTGCTCTAGAGCTCTGGAAGCATAATGCAGTTTTGCTTCTTATCCATTGCTGAGATTCACTAACCAGAAATGACCAAAGTGATGTGTTGCCTCCAAGAATATCCGGGGAGGCATACCAGAATACCTGTGTGCCTCCCCAGTTAAGGTGCACACAAAGGCAGCCTGACCTCACACTTTAATGGCTGGCTTTGACTGGCATCAAGCCAAAATGCGCTTGGCTTCAAAAGTTCGAAAAAATAAGTAAAGCTTACAAAATAGAGTCAAAGCCTAATCAGTGTGAGGATTACCATAAATGTCCATCTTATGGATAAAGGGGAAAACAAAGAATCATTACAAAAGGGTAATTATTTCACAAAAATCAGAAAATATAACAGAATGCTCTAAAGACCGAAAAAGGTTAAAAGGAATAGCCAACATGCCCAATGCCACTATCTAGAAATAGAATCCCAAAAACAGAAGCAAAAGATTTGAAAACCCAGTAAATGCAAGAAATAGCAATAGCAAAAAGAAAAAACTCACCAACAACCAAGCTCATACAATGTAATCTGAAGCACTTATACAAATAGTAAACATCAACAATAATATACAGTGCATCCAGAAAGTATTCACAGCGCATCACTTTTTCCACCTTTTGTTATGTTACAGCCTTATTCCAAAATGGATTAAATTCATTTTTTTCCTCAGAATTCTACACACAACACCCCATAATGACAACGTGAAAAAAGTTTACTTGAGGTTTCTGCAAATTTATTAAAAATAAAAAACTGAGATATCACATGTACATAAGTATTCACAGCCTTTGCTCAATACTTTGTCGATGCTCCTTTGGCAGCAATTACAGCCTCAAGTCTTGTTGAATATGATGCCACAAGCTTGGCACACCTATCCTTGGCCAGTTTCGCCCATTCCTCTTTGCAGCACCTCTCAAGCTCCATCAGGTTGGATGGGAAGCGTCGGTGCACAGCCATTTTAAGATCTCTCCAGAGATGATCAATCGGATTCAAGTCTAGGCTCTGGCTGGGCCACTCAAAGACATTCACAGAGTTGTCCTGAAGCCACTCCTTTGATATCTTGGCTGTGTGCTTAGGGTTGTTGTCCTGCTGAAAGATGAACCGTCGCCCCAGTCGGAGGTCAAGAGCACTCTGGAGCAGGTTTTCATCCAAGATATGTCTGTACATTGCTGCAGTCATCTTTCCCTTTATCCTGACTAGTCTCCCAGTCCCTGCCGCTGAAAAACATCCCCACAGCATGATGCTGCCACCACCATGCTTCACTGTAGGGATGGTGCCAGGTTTCCTCCAAACGTGACGCCTGGCATTCACACCAAAGAGTTCAATCTTTGTTTCATCAGACCAGAGAATTTTCTCTCTCATGGTCTGAGAGTCCTTCAGGTGCCTTTTGGCAAACTCCAGGCGGGCTGCCATGTGCCTTTTACTAAGGAGTGGCTTCCGTCTGGCCACTCTACCATACAGGAATGATTGGTGGATTGCTGCAGAGATGGTTGTCCTTCTGGAACGTTCTCCTCTCTCCATAACAGACCTCTGGAGCTCTGACAGAGTGACCATCGGGTTCTTGGTCACCTCCCTGACTAAGGCCCTTCTCCCCCAGTCGCTCAGTTTAGATGGCCGGCCAGCTCTAGGAAGAGTCCTGGTGGTTTCAAACTTCTTCCACTTACAGATGATGGAGGCCACTGTGCTCATTGGGACCTTCAAAGCAGCAGAATTTTTTCTGTAACCTTCCCCCAGATTTGTGCCTCGAGACAATCCTGTCTCAGAGGTCTACAGACAATTCCTTTGACTTCATGCTTGGTTTGTGCTCTGACATGAACTGTCAACTGTAGGACCTTATATAGACAGGTGTGTGCCTTTCCAAATCCTGTCCAATCAACTGAATTTACCACAGGTGGACTCCAATTAAGCTGCAGAAACATCTCAAGGATGATCAGGGGAAACAGGATGCACCTGAACTCAATTTCAAGCTTTACGGCAAAGGCTGTGAATACTTATGTTCATGTGTTTTCTCAATTTTTTTATTTTTAATAAATTTGCAAAAACCTCAAGTAAACTTTTTTCATGTTGTCATTATGGGGTGTTGTGTGTAGAATTCTGAGGAAAAAAATGAATGTAATCCATTTTGGAATAAGGCTGTAACATAACAAAATGTGGAAAAAGTGATGCACTGTGAATATTTTCCGGATGCACTGTATAGTAAATGATAATAACTAAAGGACCAATACATAAACAATAAACGCAAAAATAAGGAATTTACATTTAATTCAGGGTAGTGGACCTGCTTAAACATGACATCCACTCTCTATGGTTCATCTCGAGGAAATTTCCTAGTGCCACCTGGATGCTCCATGTATAAAAGTGGCATGCAGAGGGGGTTCATATTGGCAAATAGAATATCAGCTGTAAATACAAGATGGGAGACAATACCCTAAAGGAAGTAACCTCTGAAAAGGGACTTGAGGGTTTATTTTGACACAACATTTTCATCATATAAGCAATAAGTTATGCCGTAAAAATTGTCATGTAATGATATGCTCAGATGATATAATGCAGGGGTCCCCAACCCCCGGTCCGTGGCCCACTACCGGTCCGCAGCCGTCTGACAGCCGGGCCGCGAGAGAACTGCCAGCAATGGCGACTTACTCAGACTTTTCAGAGCGCTTGGCGGGCGGGGCTTTGCAGCGGCGCAGAGAGAGGAGAGAGACCGAGGTGACAGAGTATTACAACAAAGTATTTTTATGGTCCCGACAGTTTCCCCATATGACACGAGTCTATAGAAATCACGTTACTACGAAGTACATTCAACAGATGCTTTCATTACAACGAAGTGACCTTGAAATGCTTGAACGAATCATCCACAGAGCAGTTAGATCTGTGGTCGCATTTCAGTTGTGCACGTTTGCACAACGATCCCCAAACAGAAACATTGTAAAAAAATCTCTTTCTTCGAACTTTCCTCGTACCGTTTTTTTTTTTTTTTTTACTGTTTTTGTTGTCTGTGGTTTTCATTGATTCCTTTTGCTTATTGCTTGTCAACATTTGAAAAACATCCATTGGAATTTAACTCATTGTCACCCTCCTATAGAAACGGCAGACACGAAAAAAAGATTGCAGTATTAATGTTTGTGATGTGCAATCTGTTGGATTGGCAAATGTAAAGCATATGTCTTTGTTATATGCAAAAAAAAGAAGAAAAATCTCAGATTGCAAACGTATGCGAACTGCTTAATAACTTTAATAATAATAGAAATGTTATGTAAATTGTGTATAAATTGCCCTGTCAGGGTCCTTTGCATTCCACCAGAGAGCACTGCAGGGAGAAGGTGCCGCCAGAAGCACTCCCGGGTCTGACACAGAAGTGAGCTGTCCAGCCCCCTCCAGTTGAGTCAGGAGGCAGAAGGCAAAGCTCACATAAAAGAGGAAAAGGAAGGTTGTGGACTGGAAAAAGGTATTTTTGTTAACTCTTTCAGGGCTGATGTCGACTTTTGTCCAAAGGAGGAGTTGACGATGATGGTAATCAACTGTAAACTGTGACAAAACCAATCGTTATCTTGGAATCTCGTTGCTAGAAAGAAAGTTAGATTCATTGGTTTGACCGAGATTCCCTGAGCTCACGTGAGTAGCAAGGTGCACACAACGGCAAAAATAGCACTGAGATCTGGCAAGAGATCAAAGCGAATACGTAAAGCAAAATGCTCCGTGGACAACGTCTTGCCTATCATTTCTGAACTGGACTATGACTTGTTGGACTCAGATTTTGATACAAGTGATCGAAAATGAATGTTAGGTTCCAGCTTCAGCTGATCGGTTACTGACAATGTTCGCCAGGGAGGACTGCCACTTAAAAATGACAAGAGGTAGAATCTGGATTGTAACGCACTGCGACCGTGACCGCCGCCGTTGCTATCCCAGCCATGTGAAGACAGCCTGGCAGCAAGCCTGCCGCTCATTCTTGGCAAACTGGCAGCCGCAGCATGTAGCAACAGACGTTTTATGTTGATGTCTGTGTGAAAGCATCATTTTTTGGAAAAAATATTCAGCCCTCAAAGAGTTAAAAAAAACAGTTTATTTTGCACCTGAGATTGTTTGGCATTTTGTATCTGGGATTTTGGGGCTAGGTGATGCCCCCTGTCTTTTATAGCATTTTACAGTCAATCAAGATGGCAAACAGTGAGGTGCTCTTCATAATAAATAAATAATCCATAAAAATAAGGTAAAATGTAGAGGTAAAAAACAATGCAGAAATAATCTATAAAAAATGTGGGGAAAACTTCTGGCAGATCCTTCTTTTTAAAACATGAGCCCCAATGTCTCTTTGTAAACTCTGGTGCCTGCTGACAAGTGCAGTCAACTTTTTACCCTGGGTTCTACCAGTCCCTCAGTGCCTGTGAGACACCACTTTTAACCCACTCACATCTCTCTCAGCCAGTCCTTCTGTGTGTAAAGGGAGACACTGCATAATGGGGTCACTCCTATTTCCGCATGTAGTTCAGTCCCCTTCTTGAGCACAGGCCTGCCGCCAGCATCCACAAGACCATACTCCTGACCATTTGCTCCCACTCCTTACTGCACGCACTCCTCACCATTCTGTCTCTTGCTCTCTCTTTCCTTCATGCCAATTTTTTTTTCTCGACTCTCTACTCAGGCTCCCTTTTCTATCTGTGGGTGTAGGTGTTCCACCTACCGAGACATTGAGCATCAAGGGGGAACAGCTGATTGGACTGCATGGACGCTAGAAACAATCAACATTGCTGCCCCCACCAAATTTCTCGCTACTGTGCAGAGAACAGCCAAGTGTATTTCAGGACTTAAGGACATGTCCTTCTGTGACTGACTCAGTGAATTAAACCTGTCTCGAGCAGAGAAGACTGTGTGGGGAGCTAATCCAGTTCTTTAAAATCCTCAGAGGTGTTGGATAAAGTAGATCCAACAACATTCTTTCAGCTTAAGGGTGAATCACATACTTGAGGACACCTAGTGGAAATTAAGAGGAAGTGCATTTAAAACTGAAGCCAGGAAACACTTCTTTGCACAAAGAGCTGTGAGAATATGAAATAAACTACAGAGACATGGAGTTGAAGAAGAAACCTTGACCTTTAAGAAGTCTCTGAATGAGATATTGGGGCAGCTTGGATGATAGCTAATCAAACAAGCTTAATGGACTGAGTGATCTCCTCTCATTTGTCAGATTTCTTATGTTTCTTTCTTTTCAGCTGGCCTATTCCTCTACCTTTTCAACCTAAGATGACAAGAACAGCAGGTATGACAACTTTAATCAAGTAGTGATCAGGAGCTTCCTCCATTTGTAAGAGAATACTGAAGGATTCCTGCTGACAGACCACCTTAGGAAGCACTCAAGTTTAATGTTTGCTTTCTTGTAGTAGTCTGGTAGCTCTGAATTAAAATTTAAATGGTCTCCACTACTAGACTACTAGCATGTTTTACACACCTCTTAGAACTCCCAGGTGATATTTTTCCGCATAAAATGTAAATAAATGATGTGACACTTTGGAATAAAATGTAAGCCATTAATGACCTCTAAAAAACACAAGCTGAACTGAGACTGGGACAAATGACACAAACTGAATGACGCAGGTCCTACAAGGAAAAAAGAGATCAGTCATGTGCTGTAATGAGTAATGACAAGCATTCAGGACAGGAAAGGGTGATTGAAAGGCATCCTTGTCAAAACAAAAAACAAAACAAATAAAAAATAAAAAATCAAACAGAAGAGAAACCTTCTGGAAGAAAGGACAAGACCTGCAACTTAACACAAAGAACAGGGGTAAACAAATTTGACACACATTTTGGGTCTCAGCATTAAGCAGGTTGCTTACAGGCAACACCTGTCACCAGGGAACGGCACCATTAAAGTAGGTAGGGTGAGCTGAATCACAAGGACGCCAGGATGACCTAAGTGACGCTAACAGATGAACATGTCGCTCATGCCTGACACCTTGACACGACCTGCAGGTTTCTTGATGATTTTTTTGATGGCCAGATGACATCATAACACCAAGATTAACCTGAGTTGCCTAAAGTCTTGCTGCTTAAGCTGCATGTCTGCACAAGCCTTTTTGGTCTAAACAGCTATTGTCTTTCAGGTGAAAGAGAAGCACGCCCACTGGAAGGCACAGTCACTAAGCCAACTGTTGATTCCAAAAAAATAAGATACGTTAAAACATCCTGGCAGAGTATCAGAAAAAAGTGAGGAAAAACGTCAACAACCATCAGGCACATGTAAACTCCCTGAGGCCTTAGGATGACAGGCCAGCCTCCTAGTTAGGAGCTGCTCCTTAGAGGTGTGGCAGGCAGAAGAGACCAGAAAAATGGAAAAATGGATGGATGGATAGGAGAAAATACAACACATATGGGGGGGGGGGGGGGTTTGCAGAGGGACGGGGGCTAAAAATTCCTGGGATTCCTAGTCACCGTCAAAGTACATCTGATACAATCCACTTGTCCCAGCACTAATCCTATTCCTAGAATCATTTCCTGTACTCATCTGTTGTTACCATGTCTAGAGCCTCCTGCAGTTTTTTTCTGAATTTCTAACACAATAGCAATTTGTCTTCCTTTCAGCCTCAGTTTTAATTTCAGGAACACAAATACATCACAGGGAGCAGGACCTGTCAAAGAAGGCGGGATGCGAAGCAACAACCACATTTTGTTTGATTCAGAAAGTCTTTGAACAACACTCTATCATGGTGCAGCAGTGTGTGCAGGTGCGCCGTCTTTATGCAGAATGCATATTTGTTTTTTTTTTTGTTTTTTTATGCCTTCCCGAAGACGCAGTTTAGTGGAATGATGACTTAGGACAGTGCCACTTCGCAGATGGATTAAAAAGACTGCAGGCATACAATATCTAATAACATAGCCAATTATTATATCCATGTCCACATTATTGACTGTTTCTGGGAATTTTTGGGCCCCACTTCATATGCTAATTTATAGTCTATCTATCTATCTATCTATCTATCTATATATCTATCTATCTATCTATCTATCTATCTATCTATCTATCTATTATATAGTGCCTTTCACATCTTTCTGTCTGTCTATCTATTATATAGTTCTGTTTCTATCTATCTATTTATCTACTATATAGTGCTTTCTTTACATATCTATTATTCAGTTCAAATAGGAGTTACGCTAGGGAGATGCTGCCAACCAGCATCCTAGGGAAACACATGGCCCTGGAAGGCAGTTTTCCTCTGTCCTTTCATAATACTGGCCTCCTGACCAAAAAATGGAATAGCAACTGTTCATCCAAGGCATCCACCTTAATTTATTTATTCAAATATATACTAGCCACAATACCTGTTAAAATATTTGCTATCTCTTGCCCTATTTGTACTTTCAGTGCCTTCCTTCTGTATTTGCGAGTGTGTTCCCGTAAAGCCTGTTTCTCAGACTCTGTAATTATTTTCAAGGTGTCATTCTTGCATCCTGTCTGCGTTTATACTTGAGGTGACTCTCTGTGTGCCTCCTATGCTGTTTCTCCTACTCATGGGTCTCACACTTGCACACCCGTATCAACCAAAGCCATAAAATACTTAAGTATTTTATTTTAAAGTCTATACAGATAGATAGATAGATAGATAGATAGATAGATAGATAGATAGATAGATAGATAGATAGATAGATAGATAGATAGATAGATAGATAGATAGATAGATAGATAGATAGATAGATAGATAGATAGATAGAATTTTATTTGTCCCTACATATAACACGACTAACATGTTGAAAACAGGCATTGATGTGGCAAGAACATAGGTTCTGGGTCATTAGAGAGTGCCAGAAGTGACATCAACAGGGGCCAGATCGGTGTTAAGTCATTGAGAGGCAGGTTCTTCGGCTGGTCTGCCGAGGGACAAAAGGATAAAGGATCGGGTGACATATATGATATATATACATGGCCGGGAAGCCAACCAATTGGATTATGAGGAAGAAAGGCCAGGAACACCATACCTTGACCAGATGGCTGGCAGGAGATGGCCATGTGGAAATGGGTATGCTGGACCTGATTCTTTTCCCCTTCACACCATTATACTGGCCTCCTGGCTGGGTAATTATCTTCTGTTCAGGGAACAGAAATCAGCTCTTACTCGTTCCAGCTTTCACCAAATGCTGCTCAGAGAGGCTTCAGCCTCCACAACTGTGAAGTGAATTGAAAAGGGGACCTAGGACAGTCATTGTTTTTGTAACAGTGAAATTCGTAATAAAATATCCATTATCCTTTATAAAGATTTGACAGGTGGCCAGACCTCTTGGGAACCATTCACAAAACACAAGGGGCATGTCAGTGCAAGCATCCACACAAAGAAATCTGAAATGAATATCTCATGTGCTCCTTTTAATTGCACAACCTTAAGTTTTCTTTAAAGATAACATATTAAAGAGCTGTTTTAAATGAACACTTCTACAAAAATAAAGTATGAGGACAGATCCACTGGGCACTGGGAGATGACTATTAAGGCTTCCATTCCTTACAATACTAAAAATGTGATGTTTAACTCTCCCTGTATACACTGATGGCTATGTAAAAACAGTTCCTAATTTGCACTTTAGTGATTTAGCAGCAACTTCAATTGGTTATTTAATCCTGAAGCTTTGTAGTATGTGTATTTTTTTGTACAAGTGTATCTTGCAAGGAAGGCCTTTACTTTACATTTTGCAACATTTTATGTGAATCATGTATAACTGTTTAACATGTTTAACCTGTATAACTATTTATGAGAAACTTACTTCTAATAATTACAGCAACCTTTATGTCTTTGGTAAAGATTATCATAAGATGAGACAGCCACAATGACCCCAAAATCTGAAGGTATACTAAACTAATAAGAATAACATCTTTAGTAAGTTTTATCTTTTTTGATTAGTTTTTTCCTGCATTTGATTTTAACAACAGCAAGTCCTTTATCGAGAAGACAGAAGCGATAATGAAAGGGTTATCAGTGTTTTACATGACAAAACCTGAATAAGCCTAGCTGTTCTTCTCTGAAATTTTCTAGTGCTGCTATGTCCTTTTTGTAGTCTGGAGACCAAAACTGCACACAGGACTCCAGATTAGGCCTCTCCAATGCATTTAAAGCTTAAGACTAATTTCAATCCCTTCTGTAATGATTTAACAGATTAGAAATTATTTGCCTTTTTTAAGTGCCTTTCAGACAGCCTTGGTATTACAATCCCTCCTAACCCATTAACAGCTGTGTTCGGTGTTCTTCCAGACGGACTTGAAATGGAGAAGGACAAGCAAACTGTGATTGCATTCAGTACACTTTTGGCACGCAGACTTATTTTGTTAAATTGGAAGAATCCTAACCCTCCTCTGATAAGTCAGTGGGAAACTGATGTTTTATATTACTTGAAATTGGAAAAAATCAAATTCTCAGTTAGTGGAACTGTACAGAATTTTTTCAAAATCTGGCAGGATCTAATCAATAATATTTTAGAATAAGAAGAAATAATTATTTCCGCATTTCTTTCCTTTCTCCATTTTTTATTTATATATATATATATATATATATATATATATATATATATATATATATATATATATATATATATATATATATACTAATTAATAAAAGGCAAAGCCCTCACTGACTCACTGACTGACTGACTGACTCATCACTAATTCTGCAACTTCCCGTGTAGGTGGAAGGCTGAAATTTGGCAGGCTGATTCCTTACAGCTTACTTACAAAAGTTAGGCAGATTTCATTTCGAAATTCAACGCGCAATGGTCATAACTGGAACCTCTTTTTTCACAATATACCGTAATGGACGGCAGCTCGATGGCCGTGGGAGGAGGAGTTGAGTGTCACGTCATCACACCTCCCACGTAATCACGTGAAAAGACTGTGAACGCAGTAGGGAGAAATGAAGGAGGAGCCGCAAACAGCGAAGAACAAAAAATTCATTAAACAATTGAGAAGGGAGCGAAACAATAAGAAGCGAGCGAGTGAAGCATACAAGCATCTTCATAAGGGAAAAAAGCACGGTGTAAAACGTAAGTTTAAATTAAGTTTATAGAAACGCTCCAGCTGCGGATTGCAATAACATATTCACGAGATAAAAGTTTAATGAGAAGACACGAGGTATAAACGAACCACACGCCATAGCGCAACGTTAAGGGCTTCACCTCTGGCGCTGACGTTCGAGATTCGATTCCCGAGAGGGGATGCAGTGAGTGTGTACGCCTGATGAGCCCAGAATTAGGGAGAAACACATGTCGCAAACTCTTTGCATTATTTGAAAGTAAACTATTAAAACCATTCTATGATCTGCTTCTGGGAACAGAAAGAGGGCATGTGGCAGACGTAAGGCGACTTGCTGACAAACCACAAGCGTGACCTGGCAGGTAACCACCCATACAATCAGATTGTGATTCAGAAAACGAATGCCATGAATGTAATTACCACGATCTACATACTGTCAAATAAACGAAATACACGCCGTAGCGCGACAGCTGTGAAAAAGGAGCTTCACAAAAAAACAGATAAACAGATCCTTAACAAATTGTTATTGGTATATTTTCGATCCGTTTAAAAAGGTTTTCTTTTCTTCTTAATAAAAAATTAAAAGCAGTACTTCGCCGCAACGAAGCGCGAGAATTTGGCTATATATATCTGCTTCTCGCAATTAAAAGAGGGCACGTAGCGGATGTTAGACGACTTGATGACCAAGCATAAGCGTTACCTGCCAGGTAACCACCCATACAATCAGATTGTGATTCAGACTAGGAATGCAATGAATGTAATTACCCTGATCTACATACAAGGCGAAAGTCTTCCAACATTCAAAGATGATGGTTTGGGATAAATACACCATGGAACATAAAAGAGCTTATGAAGCCATGAACCGAAAAAAGCAAGATCTCAGAGATCATAAAAAAAAAAAAAAAGGACGTAATGTCGTTTTACTCGCTGTAGATTTTAGTCAAACATTACCAGTTATTCCACAAGGGAGACCAGCAGATGAACTCAACGCGTGTTTAAAATCCATGCTTCTCCCACGGTCGGTTATATGTCGCGTGTTCTCGGGTAGGTACACCAAAAAATGTATACATTTAAGCATGTAATGGGCAAAGAAAAAATGAGGTATACCCGAAGGCACTGCAGTAGTACTCAATGTAACTTTACTTCTTAAATGTTAATGTTTTACTGTTTAATAATTTATACGCTTCTTATATGTTGTTCAAATTCTTTTATCAAAATACCAGTGACAGCGCAATGCACGATAACATGGAGTGAATACACCATACGCATCCGCCCACGGCCGCCCTGGTATGCGCAGATAGGAGTTGATTCTACAATAAAATAAAATAAAGATAAAAAGAGTAATACAATCATCACCCATAAAGCGGATAGCAGACGTGACGTACTATATGTGTACCAGATTTCAAGTCAATAGGTGAAACGGTTTGCGAGCTACAAGTGATTTAAAATCCTGGACAGACAAACGAATAGCCACGGTAGCAAATTATAGAAGAAGATTTTACTGTTTAATAATTTATATTTATATGAAATGTGCTTCTTATATATTACTTCATATTCTCATATGATAATGATGTTAATGTTGTTTATATTGATTTCTATGTTATTGTAAGTGCATGTATGTGTGTATATGTATGTATGTATATATATATATATACTAGCAAAATACCCGCGCTTCGCAGCGGAGAAGTAGTGTGTTAAAGAGGTTATGAAAAAAAAAAGGAAACATTTTAAAAATAACGTAACATGATTGTCAATGTAATTGTGTTGTCATTGTTATGAGTGTTGCTGTGTTTTATATATATAAAATACACACAGACACACATATAAACATATATATACATATACATATACACATATATATACATATCTACATATATATATATATATATATATATATACATATACACATCCACATATCAACATATATATATACACATATATACACACACACACGCTTTATGGGTGATGATTGTTTTACTCTTTTTATCTTTATTTTATTTTATTGTAGAATCAACTCCTATCTGCGCACAGCAGGGCAGCCATGGGCGGATGCGTATGGTGTATTCACTCCATGTTATCGTACATTGCGCTGTCAGTGGTATTTTGATAAAAGAATTTGAACAACATATAAGAAGCGTATAAATTATTAAACAGTAAAACATTAACATTTAAGAAGTAAAGTTACATTAAGTACTACTGCAGTGCCTTCGGGTATACCTCATTTTTTGTTTGCCCATTACATGCTTAAATGTATACATTTTTTGGTGCACCTACCCGAGAACACGCGACATATAACCGAGCGTGGGAGAAGCATGGATTTTAAACACGCGTTGAGTTCATCTGCTGGTCTCCCTCATGGAATAACTGGTAATGTTTGACTAAAATCTACAGCGAGTAAAACGACATTACCTCCTATTTTTTTTTTTACGATCTCTGAGATCTTGCTTTTTTCGGTTCAAGGCTTCATAAGCTCTTTTATGTTGTATGGTGTACTTATCCCAAACCATCATCTTTGAATGTTGCAAGACTTTCGCCTTGTATGTAGATCGGGTAATTACATTCATTGCATTCCTAGTCTGAATCACAATCTGATTGTATGGGTGGTTACCTGGCACTGTAGGGTTGCCACCCGTCCTTTAAAATACGGAATCGTGCCGCGTTTGAGAATGAAATTGCGCGTCCCGTTTTGAATCAATACTGGACGGGATTTATCCCGTATTTTTTTTATCATTTTTTTTTTAAAGCAGCGTCTCATGCAAATCATCCCACACGCATTTTATGAAGATGCCTCCTTTCCTACTTTTGATTGGGTAATACTTGATGTCATCGTTAGTTTGATTGGTGTTTTTAACTGTCCAGTGAGGAGGGCGTGTCTTTTAAGTACAGTCTGCAAAGTGTTGGCACTGAGATGTGGCGTCAGCGCCATAGTTGAAGCCCCTAACGTTGCGGTCAGCAAGTCGGCTAACATCCGCCATGTGCCGTCTTTCAGTTGCGAGAAGCAGATCATAGAATGGTTGAAACTGTTGCCCCTAACGTTGCGCCACGGCGTGTGGTTCGTTTATACCTCGTGTCTTCTCATTAAACTTTTATCTCGCGAATATGTTATTGCAATCCGCAGCGGAAGCGTTTCTATAAACTTAATTTAAACTTACGTTTTACACCGTGCTTTGTTTCCTTATGAACATGCTTGTATGCTTAACTCGCTCCGTTCTCAATTGTTTAATTAATTTTTTGCTCTTCGCTGTTTGCGGCTGTTCCTCCATTTCCCCCTACTTCGTTCTTTTATCTCGCGAATATGTTATTGCAATCCTTAACGGGAGCGTTTCAATAAACTGATTGAAAATAGTTTTGCATTTACCTTTTTAGTAAAAGGATTGAAAATAGTTTTGCATTTACCTTTTTAGTAAAAGGCGAGCTTTTAAGCCTGAGAAATCACCCCGTAAATGCACACGTTTAATTGCACATGTGTTAATATGTATGCTTACACAGTATTAAAAGACAGTCAAAAATTAACGTCATTTACCTTTGTTCCCGCGTGTGACTCGTGCTGTAAATGTCTTCCTTGTTTTTAGTTCACGTGATTACGTAGGAGGCGTGATGACGCGTACGTGACTCCGCCTCCTCCATTAGAGTGTATGGACAAAAAATATGTTCCAGTTATGACCATTACGCTTTGAATTTTGAAATGAAACCTGCCTAACTTTTGTAAGTAAGCTGTAAGGAATGAGCCTACCAAATTTCAGCCTTCCACCTACACGGGGAAGTTGGAGAATTAGTGATGAGTGAGTCAGTCAGTGAGTGAGTGAGTGAGTGAGTGAGTGAGTGAGTGAGTGAGTGAGTGAGTGAGTGAGTGAGTGAGTGAGTGAGTCAGTGAGGGCTTTGCCTTTTATTAGTATAGATATATATAAAATATATGTGTATATGTATATATAATATATGTATATATATATGATATATCTGTATTTGTATATATATATATATATATATATATATATATATATATATATATATATATATATATATATATATAATATATGTGTATATGTGTGTGTGTATATATATAATATATATTATATATATAATATATGTGTATATGTGTGTGTGTATATATATATACAGTGCATCTGGAAAGTTTTCATAGCGCATCACTCTTTCCACATTTTGTTATGTTACAGCCTTATTCCAAAATGGATTAAATTCATTTTTTTCCTCAGAATTCTACACACAACATCCCATAGTGACAATGTGAAAAAAGTTTACTTGAGGTTTTTAAAAATTTATTAAAAATAAAAAAATTGAGAAAGCACATGTACATAAGTATTCACAGCCTTTGCCGTGAAGCTCAAAATTGAGCTCAGGTGCATCCTATTTCCCCAGATCATCCTTGAGATGTTTTTGCAGCTTAATTGGAGTCCACCTGTGGTAAATTCAGTTGACTGGACATGATTTGGAAAGGCACACACCTGTCTATATAAGGTCCCACAGTTAATAGTTCATGTCAGAGCACAAACCAAGCATGAAGTCAAAGGAATTGTCTGCAGACCTCTGAGACAGGATTGTCTCGAGGCACATATCTGGGGAAGGTTACAGAAAAATTTCTGCTGCTTTGAAGGTCCCAATGAGCACAGTGGCCTCCATCATCCGTAAGTGGAATAAGTTCGAAACCACCAGTACTCTTCCTAGAGCTGGCCAGCCATCTAAACTGAGCGATCGGGGGAGAAGGGCCTTAGTCAGGGAGGTGACCAAGAACCCGATGGTCACTCTGTCAGAGCTCCAGAGGTCCTCTGTGGAGAGAGGAGAACCTTCCAGAAGGACAACCATCTCTGCAGCAATCCACCAATCAGGCCTGTATGGTAGAGTGGCCAGACGGAAGACACTCCTTAGTAAAAGGCACATGGCAGCCCACCTGGAGTTTGCCAAAAGGCACCTGAAGGACTCTCAGACCATGAGAAAGAAAATTCTCTGGTCTGATGAGACAAAGCTTGAACTCTTTGGTGTGAATGCCAGGCGTCACGTTTGGAGGAAACTTTGCACCATCCCTACAGTGAAGCATGGTGGTGGCAGCATCATGCTGTGGGGATATTTTTCAGCGGCAGGAACTGGGAGACTAGTCAGGATAAAGGGAAAGATGACTGCAGCAATACAGAGACACATTCTGGATGAAAACCTGCTCCAAAGCGCTCTTGACCTCAGACTGGGGCAACGGTTCATCTTTCAGCAGGACAACGACCCTAAGCACACAGCCAAGATATCAAAGGAGTGGCTTCAGGACAATTCTGTGAATGTCCTTGAGTGGCCCAGCCAGAGCCCAGATTTGAATCCGATTGAACATCTCTGGAGAGATCTTAAAATGGTTGTGCACCGACGCTTCCCATCCAACCTGATGGAGCTTGAGAGGTGCTGCAAAGAGGAATGGGCGAAACTGGCCAAGGATAGATGTGCCAAGCTTGTGGCATCATATTCAAAAAGACTTGAGGCTGTAATTGCTGCCAAAGGTGCATCGACAAAGTTTTGAGCAAAAGCTGTGAATACTTATGTACATGTGATTTCTCAGTTTTTTTATTTTTAAGAAATTTGCAAAAACCTCAAGTAAACTTTTTTCACGTTGTCATTATGGGGTGTTGTGTGCAGAATTCTGAGGAAAAAAATGAATTTAATCCATTTTGGAATAAGGCTGTAACATAACAAAATGTGGAAAAAGTGATGCGCTGTGAATACTTTCTGGATGCACTGTATATATATATATATATATATATATATATATAATATATGTGTATATGTGTGTGTGTGTATATATATAATATATGTGTATATGTATATGTATATATATATGACAGCAACACTCATAACAATGACAACACAATTACATTGACAACCATGTTACGTTATTTTTAAAATATTTCCTTTACTTTTTCATAACCTCTTTAACACACTACTTCTCCGCTGCGAAGCGCGGGTATTTTGCTAGTATATATATATACAGTGATCCCTCGCTATATCGCGCTTCGCCTTTCGCGGCTTCACTCCATCGCGGGATTTTATATGTAAGCATATTTAAATATATATCGCGGATTTTTCGCTGCTTCGCGGGTTTCTGCGGACAATGGGTCTTTTAATTTCTGGTACATGCTTCCTCAGTTGGTTTGCCCCAGTTGATTTCATACAAGGGACGCTATTGGCAGATGGCTGAGAAGCTACCCAACTTACTCTCTCTCTCTCTCTCTCTCTTGCGCTGACGTAGGGGGGGTGTGAGCAGGGGGGGTGTTCGCACACCTAGACGATAGGGACGTTTCTACCTTCTGTGTGCAGCTGCTTCCTGAAGGACATGCTGCACGGTGCTTCGCATACTTAAAAGCTCAAAGGGCACGTATTGATTTTTGACTTTGTTTAACTCTGGCTCTCTCTCTCTCTCTCTCTATTTCTCTGCTCCTGACGGAGGGGGTGTGAGCTGCCGCCTTCAACAGCTTTGTGCCGTGGTGCTTCGCATACTTAAAAGCAAACAGCCCTATTGATTTGTTTGCTTTACTCTCTGTCTTTCTGACAGACTCTGCTCCTGACGGGCACTCCTTTGAAGAGGAAAATATGTTTGCATTCTTTTAATTGTGAGACGGAACTGTCATCTCTGTCTTGTCATGGAGCACAGTTTAAACTTTTGAAAAAGTGACAAATGTTTGTTTGCAGTGTTTGAATAACGTTCCTGTCTCTCTACAACCTCCTGTGTTTCTGCGCAAATCTGTGACCCAAGCATGACAATATAAAAATAACCATATAAACATATGGTTTCTACTTCGCGGATTTTCTTATTTCGCGGGTGGCTCTGGAACGCAACCCCCGCGATGGAGGAAGGATTACTGTATATATATTGGCCATGCTCTCCTTCTCAAGGGTGGGGTTCGATTTGTTTTCAATTCTTTTTTGTATAAATGGATCTACAGTATTTGTATGGAATGATTACAATAAAATGAATAAATAAAAAAAAAAAAATGATTTGCCAATCCACCTATCTTGGTATCATCCGCAAACTTAACCTGCTTGTTATTTATATTCCTATGTAAATCATTTATATATATTAAAAATAGCAATGGCCTTACCACTGACCCCTGCTGGATACAACTCTTAACATCAGCCAATTCTGATGAGGTTCCTCGCACCATCACCCTCTGCTTCCGGTGTCTGAGCCAACTCTGCACCCATCTAAAAACATCACCCTGAACTCCAACTTCTTTTAGTTTGATGCCCAACCTCTCATGTGGCACCTTATCAAATGCATTCTGAAAGTCAAGATAAATAATATCATAAGCTCCACTTTGATCATATGCTTTGTTGCTTCCTCATAGAATTCCAGCATGTTAGTAAAACATGACCTCCCTCTTCTGAACCCATGCTGACTGTTCATAAAAATTTCTGTACATGCTACATGTTGCTCAATCTTATCATTAATAATTCCTTCCATTCATTTTCCTGTGATGCATGTTAAGTTTATTGGCCTATAGTTGCTTGGATCTGCCCAGTGACCCTTGATGGGATAATATTTGCCACTTTCCAGTTCTTCAGAATCTCCCCAGTGTGCAGTGATTTCCTAAACATATGAGTTAAGAGTTTATATCTGTACTTGCTAGCCGCCTTAAGAACTCGAAGGTAAATATTATCTGGTCCTGGTGATTTGTTTGATTTCAGCCAATTTAATCTGAGTCCCTCTACAATTTCTAAATCCTTCAGTTACCTCCTTAGTAGTCCTGTTTACCGCTGAGAGGTTATCCACTTCCTCGCTTCAGAAAAATGCAACTTTAGAGCGTCCGCTATTTCACTGTCTGTATCTTTTAATTCCCCTTGAATTTTCCTGATGCACTTCACCTCCTCCTTGACTGTTCTTTTACTACTAAAATACTGAAAGAATCTCTTAGGGTCATCTTTCACCTTATCTGCTATATTCCTCTCCAACTGTTTTTCAGCCTCTCTACTATCCTTCTTAACACTAGAATTACCAAAGCCTACGAAAAAACTCATAATCCCGGCCCGCCTTAAATTCATTTGCACCTCTCCGTCAGCATTCTTTGTGTTGTAAATGTGTCTATGTCACTGTACTTTGTGAGCATGCCCATGTCAATCAAACACGGGAAGCTCTGCAGTCTACTTGTGACTTTACGCTGTAGGAACATAAGTAAATAAATCAAGGTAAATAGGTAAATAACATTAAGTCTGATTTTTATATATAAAGTGCAGTGACGGCAAAAGTGTGACGGCAGCTTCCACCTGCAGCTATAGACTCTTCAGTATGCGAGCGACACTCCACACTAGAGTTTAGATCTGGATAGTGTATGTGCCCAAAAATGAAGTCTGACTGCATTCTTGTACCACTGCTTGCGAACAGAAGTGTCAGCACACACTTTTTATGGCATTTCACATGCATTTTTTGAGCATGCCTGTGTCGATCAAACATAGGAAGCTCTATAGTCTACTTGTGACTTTACGCTGTAGGAAGAGAAGTAAATAAATCAAGGTAAATAGGTAAATAATATTCAATCTGGCTTTTATATACAAAGTACAGCGATAGCAAAAGTGCGATGTGCATTCTTTCTCCAATGTAGAACCCTCATCATCATCTGAGTTCACCTCTGTTATAGCACATCTTTATGTGAAAACAGCAGTGTCAGATCAGGGGGAGCGTGAATGTGACTGGGAGAATAAAACTGAATTAAAAAAAAAAGCTAACCTTTACAAGTAATATAAATTTACACTGGCTGTTACAGACTCAAATCAAATGTATGTTTTTATTCTGTAATAGTAAGAATGAGAGCAGCACACTTCTCAAAAAGGAGGCATACGGGGTCAAACCGGTGACCTTTTGATTACCAGTCAGCAGTTCTTACCACTGCTGTATTAAGGTGTGTCAATGTCGCACCCTAAAGCGGGTTCTTTTTCTGCAGTTATATTCCTGAATAAAAGGGCACTTGTTTTGTTAAACTTGTACCTTTGTGAAAGTTTTTACTTCATATTTGGACTTCAGGCTTCACGCATTATATACTTTATGTCTACATTTTGTCCATTATTATTAAAACATGAAAAACATTTGTTTTAACGATTTGCCTACATAGATTGTTATAGACACAGAACACACATGAAATGCATGTACAGTGGTACCTCTGGTCACGACCGTAATTTGTTCCAAAACTCTGGACACGACCCGAACGTAATTTCCCCCATAAGATTGTATGTAAATACAAATAATCCATTCCAGACAGTACGAATTGTATGTAAATATATTTTTTTAAAGATTTTTAAGCACAAAAATAGTTAATTATACCATGGAATGCACAGTGTAATAGTTAACTAACGTAAAAACATTGAATAACACTGAGAAAACCTTGAACAACAGAGAAAACTAATATTGCAAGAGTTCGCGCTACACCCTTCAGGGCTCCAGATGGCGACTAAAATGGTCGCCATTGCGACTTGATTTTCTATTTTGCGACTAGTTTTTTCATTCCAGTCGCCGGTGGCGACTCTCTCTCTCTCAATCTAAGAAAAGTTTTAAATTTAAAGCAGCAGAAACGGCTTTTAATTATGTGCGAACACTCTCAGCCGGCGTCTGCCTTTCCTATTACACTATCACATGATTAAAGCCAAACCGAAGCGAGGCATCATCTGACACGCCCACTCTGCTTCAAATGTCATCTTGCTAACTGCTGCGGATAGGGATCTGAAATAGAAGAGAATTGGGCCACAGCTACTCCTCGAATTCCGTCCTAACTTTCCATGTAACACACAAAATGGCCAAACGAAAAATTTCCAACTTTTTCTCAATGCCCACTCGTCCAAATCCTGCCTTGTCTACTTCTGAATGAACCGAAGATAATTCAGTCAGTGGGTTATCTGAGGTACAGCCACCGGCGTCCGGAAATGTACAGTTATTAAAGGATGACAATACAGTCCCGTTAGCAAAGTCTTCTGCGACCGCGGCTCCAACGCCTGGAAGACAGTTTAAAGCGGCTTGGTTACAGGAGTTTGCTTGGTTACGGTATGACAAGGGAAAGATGTATTGCAGCTTTTGTGCACAAGCCGGACAAGAAATTGCTGGTAAAACAGAATTCATTTGTGGTACAAGTCATTTTAAAAAGGAAACTGTGAAAAAGCATGGTGAAAGTAAGAAACACAAGAATGCCAGAGACTGTGTGATCGCTAGGTCTGCTCCTCATGACACCCCCATAGCAAAGGCAGTGCTTATGAGAAAGTGACAGAAAATGAGATGAAAGAATTAAAAATAAAATTCAATGCAGCATATATGATTGCACTGGAAGAAATACCATTCCCAAAGTTTAAATCACAAATTCTGCTGATGAAGAAGAATGGCATGGATGTGTCAAAAACATATGATAATGATACAGCATGTGCAGAGTTTGTAGGTTGCTTTGCAGATGAATTAAAAAGTAATGTGCTGGAAGAAGCTTTAAAGGCAAACTACATCTCTGTTATAACTGATTGTGGAACAGATGTCTCAGGGAAAGACAATGTTATCACATACTGTAGGTATGTATCTGATGGAACACCAAAGACTCATCTAGTAGGTTGGGCTGAGATTGATTATGGTCATTCAGAAGGGATTCAAAACACCATTAAATCACTGCTTCAGAATGCTGACCCAACCAACCCAAATTGGTGGGTACATAAAATGAGTGCTTTTGGAGCAGATGGTGCAAGCGTGAACATGGGTGCAACAGGGGGAATAGGGGCACTTTTCAGAAAAGAGATAGGTGAACATGCTCTGTCTTTCCACTGTCTACCCCATCGGCTGGAACTGGCAATGCTAAACACACAAAGGTCAGTGCCAATGATTGAAAAAGTTTATGACCTTCTACAACTAGTGTGGAAAACGTATCATTTCAGTCCCAAAAGCAAGCAGGAGCTGAAGGCTATAGTAGCAGAGTCAGGATACACAGTACGAAACCCATCAGCAGTAAAAACTCAGCGATGGTTGCCACACATTTATTGGGCACTCTCAGTTTTTCTCCATTCAATCTATGCAACAGGTCAGGGGCAGTACACTGTTGTGCATCATCATATGGAGCACCTTGCAGTCATGTCCAAAAGCATAGACATAAAGGGAAGAGCCAAACACATTGTTCAGCAAATGGAAAGCCTGTCTTTCGTTGCCTTTTGTCACTTTTTACATGACTTTTTTTCAGAGGTCTCAAAGCTGAGCCTTACACTTCAAAAAAATTCTCTTCCTCAGGCAGTTGCTGCATTTGTGGGCTGTGTGGTAACAATTAAAGGATTGAAGGAAAATGCTTTGAGAGAAGGGAAGCTGCAGGAATTCTTACAGCACATAGGTTCTCAGCCTGAAGGTTCAGTGCAACAGGAAGGGCCATCAACAAGCAGGAGTGAGAGGGTTGCAAGTAGCCACACAGTCATAACCTTCCAAAATGTTAAATTGAAAGGCCCCCAAAATCAGGCCACATGCAGAAGTGATCTAAAGGCCGCAATTGAAAAAACAGTTGACATTACTGTTAAAGAATTGGAGATCAGGTTTGCAAACATGATGTCAAGTGTTACACAGCACGGACATTCAAAGGGATCAGAAATCATCAAGTCATTTTCAGCGTTTTGTCATGATGCATGGCCAGAGGACATTGATAGCTATGGCAAGTGTGAGATAGACACACTTGTTAAATGGTACAGTTAGCTCTTATCAAACAATGGCTGTGATGTCACAGCTGTGCAGAAGGAATGGCTAATGTTGAAAATATTAGTGAAGGGTCAGTTTATGGATAAGACTTACGGATGACCTATGGACAGTGATGCTGAGCAAGGAGCCGTTCTGCACAGATTTTAAAAATCTGCTTCACTTAGTTGAAAATAATGCTGGTGCTTCCGATATCTGCAGCTCAGTGCGAGCGAGGATTTTCAGCACAAAACAGAATAAAATCAAAAGTGTGCAACTCCCTAAGTGTAGAAACACTGGAAGACTTGGTAAGGATCAGTACAGAGGGCCCTACATTTGAACTTTTTGACCCAGAGCCCAGTGTAAAGCGCTGGTTGTCAGCCAGCAAAAAAAAAGCGCAGACCAAAGTATACTGGCTGGCCTAATGATGACATTGTAATGGTTAGTGACAGTGAACTTGAAGTGTAATTAATTTCTTTATATTTGTACACTCATTGCGAAATGATTATTTCAGAAATAATTGTTTATAATGTTTGTTATTGTGTTAATTCTTGTGTTATTATGTGTAAGACATTTTCAGTGTTTGTATTTGTAGTGTTCCTTACACATGTTGTGTATAAGACTCTGGACTTGAAGTATTACTTATTAGTAAACATTTGCACTGTTCACATTTATATGTCATTTATTCTTCTGTTATTATTATCTATAAGACCTTGCAGAGAACACTAGTAGGCAGGTCAAATAGCTCAGATAGGAGAAAGGAAAGGCAGTGTGAGGTAGACCGAAGAAACAAATAAACAATACAAGTAAATATTATTTGTTCATTTCACATTTGGCATGCGGTAGAGATTATGGCTCCCAAAAAAAGCATTTGGCTCCTAAATATTTTGGGATTAGG
The DNA here is from genome assembly GCF_900747795.2 of Erpetoichthys calabaricus. Taxonomy (NCBI): domain Eukaryota; kingdom Metazoa; phylum Chordata; class Cladistia; order Polypteriformes; family Polypteridae; genus Erpetoichthys; species Erpetoichthys calabaricus. The sequence goes on from NC_041405.2 coordinate 143,478,414, forward strand.
AGCCAATGGCTCCCAAATTCTTTTTTCTGTCTGGAGCCCTGCCCTTATGAACCGCTGAGAAAACCTTGAACAACAGAGAAAACTAAGATTGCAAGAGTTCGCCCTATACCCTTACGAACCGCTCGCTGTAAACACTTTTTTTAATGAGTTTTAAGTACAGGGAAAAAAAATGAAAGTTTGAAAAATCCTTAATTTATACAAAAACTAACCATAAACAACCAAGAAAACTAACCTTGCGTGAGTCGAGTTCTGGCGTGAAGGAAGTGAGGAGGAAGCTGGGTGGAGAGGAGGTTACAGTTTTGAGGGAGAGTCCGGCACTGCAATGGAGGGATCTTCTCCTTCAGGTGTTTTCTCTCTTGTGATTTCTTGGGTTTCTGGTGTTTTTAGCCATTTAGCTGGTGGACCAGACTTCACAAAATAGCGGTCTAATGTGACTTGCCTTTTCCTGTGCATTAAAATTTTTCGGAAATGCGAGATGACATGGTCGTTCATAATGTTTATCACTCTGTTCGCAACAGCTTTGTCAGGGTGGTGCTTCTCGAAAAAATCCTGCCACTCGTTCTATTTTTCCATGACGGCTTTTATTGCATCACTTTTTATAACTGCCCTTTCCTCTTCTTCCCCTGAGGACTGCTCCTCGATGTCCTCATTGTCCACTTCAAGACCCATGCTCTTGCCCATGGACACAATCTCATCCACAACAGGAGGCTCAAATCTTTTGAAATCCCGTTCCAGGCCGAGTTCAAGGTCCAGTATGTGACATCTTCCCAGGCTTTGTCAATGAGGTTGATGCAATGAACAATATTAAAATGGTTCTTCCAGAACTCCTTCAGGGTCAAAGACGTCTTCTCGGTCACATTGAAACACCTGGCGAATAGTCCTTTGGTGTACAGCTTCTTAAAATTTGAGATAACCTGCTGCAGAAGAGGAGTCGTGTTGGGAGGGAGGAACACGACCTTAATAAAGTCGTACTCCTTGACCATATCGTCAACCAAATTTGGAGGGTGTGCCAGTGCATTGTCCATCAGAAGAAGGCATTTTTCAGGCAGATTATTCCCTTCAAGATATCGCTTCACGGCGGGAGCGAAAGCCTCGTGCAGCCATTCCAAAAACAAGTTCCTTGTGACCGAACCCTTCGTGTTTGCCCTCCACATCACGGGCAGTCTGGCCTTGTTTACATTGTGCTGCTTGAAAGCACGAGGATTCTCAAATTGGTAAACGACTAGCGGCTTGATTTTTACGTCGCCACTAGCGTTAGCACACATCAAAACAGTTAAGTTCTTCTTCATTGGTTTATGGCCGGGCATAGCCTTCTCTTCCTGGGTGATGTAGGTCCTCTTCGGCATCTTCTTCCAGAACAATTCGGTATCGTCGCAGTTGAACATTTCTTGCGGGATGTAGCCTTCATACTCCACGAATTTTGTGAAATTTTTCACGACTTCTTCTGCAGCTGCAGCATTGGAACTAGCAGCCTCTTCATGACTTACCACACTATCAATGCCAATTCTATATAGCATAATACCATCCCTATGTTGAAGTTTGGTGGTGCGGGGAAAGGGAGACTGGTCAGAATTGAGGTAAAAATTAATGTAATCAAATACAGAGAGGTTCTTAAAGAAAACCTGCTCCAGAGTAACCTCAGGCTGGGGCAATGGTTCAACTTTTAACATAACAATGACACAAAGTGTACAGCCAAGACAATACTGGAAAGGCTTACTGTCTTTGAGTGGCCTGCCCAAAATTAAACATCTAAAGATGTGTGGAGGGACCTAAAGATGGCAGTTTACAGATGCTTTCGATCCAAATCTAACAAAGCTTGAAAGAATCTGTCAAGAAGAATAGAATAAACTGCCCATAAGGAAATGTTCAAAGCTTGTAGAGAATGGCCCAAGAATACTTGAAACTCTAGTTGCTGTCAACTGGGCTTCTATAAAAGGTCTAACTTATGTGCCTGTATACTTTTATGAATGAGAGATTTCAGCTTTTGATTATTAACACATTTGCAAACTTTTCTGAAAATATGTCTTCACTTAGTCATTATGGGTTATTGAGTTTAGACTGGTGTGCAAAAATGGCACAATTACCCATTTAAAATAAAATCTACAACACAAAAAGTGTGCAGAAAGTGATGTGTCTGAAAACTTTATACACCGTATAAACATTATTTGAATTTTTATGACATTCTGCTCAGCAACTTTACCACTTCTGAGTAGAAACTGTCCCTGAATCAATTTGTGCGAGTGCCAATGGCCCTGAAAGGAGGAGTGAGAAAGCGGACTACACAGGATGGCTGAACTCTTTAATTATCTTGTTTGTGTTTCAGAAACTGTGAGTGTTGTATATAACCTGAAGAGAAGGCGGCTCGGTGCCAGTATATTCTGTGCCACCTTCACCACCCTCTGCATGTGAGGTACCAAAAGCTTCCTCTTAGTTTAGTTATCACTGAAAGATGTCAACTGGCCACAGCTCAGTTAAAATTATAGGACTTACAGGACATGGTCAGAATTTGTTTATGACAATGAATTTGAAATTATGCTCCTTTCGCTTCCAGTTTTAACCTGCTTTTTATTATAATTCGGTGCTCTGAGAATGAGATTAATAAAATAACTTGACTGAAATTCTACCCATATCCAGCTTCATTACCTGAAAATGCCCAACTCCATCAAGTACTCTTCTTGCGTGTTTAAAGTTCAGAAGTGCTTTACACCAGGTGTTTATGTGGATAAACCTATGACCATGGAGTGGTAGAGTAACTCCCGTGCCACAGTGATTTTTAAAGCTAAGAGCTCAGTATAGACCCCTTGTTGTTCCGCCCCAAATGGAAGAGGGCAAATTTAAACAGAAAATGATCAGGAGATGATATTATATGTACCCAAAATAAATGTGCAAAGATTGGTAATGGAAGATCTAAATGTACTGTTGTCCAAACCAAAAAAAAACTAAATCAAAATCAGAAGTCATAGATAAAGTACTTTTACCCAGAAAACTGAGATAGAATAAATTTGCATGCAGAGTCTCAAATGATGTATCCGCAATCTTGGATACAAGGAAGTACATCTTGCCAGTCTTTAACATCACAGGTTGTAACCTCTCAGCATGAATCCCTAGTAATGGAGTAGAAATCACTCCACAAAATTCCACACTAAACAAAATGGTGATGGGAAGTGGTGCAAAAACTTTAAAACTATTTTTCAATAAATTTAAAAAAATGAAAATTATCAATAAAACTAAATTATACATAGTACAAAACCCAAAATGGGTAAGAGAAAATCAGAAAAACATAACAGCAAAAGAAGAAAAAACTTCATAATTTCATAACACTTATAAGGATACTCATGGTAAACTGAACTGAACTGAAAAGGGTAGGAAAACAGCAACTAAAAATAAAACTGCCACAAACACTTTTGTAATATCCCCAGATATATCATGCATGACTGGGGGTTGTACTTGCCAACAAGTGACTGGTTGCTGGTCAGACTCAGACTCAGACAAGCCCCCATGTGAGAAGTGGAAGAAGAGTGATGCCACACAGGGCATGTTTGGAGAAACATATGGAAGCAATGAAACTAGCTGCTGGGGAATAGCCAAGAGCTCTATTGGGAAGTTAAAAAAAATTTTAAAAAATTAAAAAAAGGCCAAGAGGACAAGACAGTTACCTGGATGTATCTTTAGAGCACTGTTTGCGCATATGCTACTGAGACCTGAAAAGAACAGGTATGCAAGTACCATAAATTTACACCGGCTGTTACAGACTCAGATCAAATGTATGTTTTTCCATCCATCCATTATCCAACCCACTATATCCTAACTACAGGGTCACAGGGGTCAATTGCAGCTCACTAATTAAAACAGTAAATGCAGGGAGGACCTGGGATCGAACCCGCAACTGCTTGATTATGAGGCAGCAGTTCTTACCTCTGCACTAGCCAAGCCGACATGTCTACTTTCTTTCTGTTGATTGATAAGGTTTTTACACATTGACAGCAACATGTAAATTGAATAATTTCTTTTTCTTTGGTTATATTCTTGGATAAATGTGCACTTGTTTCGCTATATCTTTTGTGAAAGTGTTAATTTGATGCTTGGACTTTGGTCTTCACACATTATACACTTCTCATGAACATTTTGTCATTATTACTCCATCCATCCATCCTCGTTCCGAGATCGGGTCTCGGGGGCAGCAGCTTGAGCAGAGATGCCCAGACTTCCCTCTCCCCGGCGACTTCTACTAGCACTTCCAGGGGAATTCCGAGGCGTTCCCAGGCCAGCCGAAAGACATAGTCCCTCCAGCATTTCTTGGGTATTCCCCGGGGCCTCCTCCCGATTAGACATGCCCAGAACACCTCACCAGGGAGGCATCCGGGTGGCATCCTGATCAGATGCCCGAGACACCTTATCTGACTCCTCTCGATGCGGAGGAGCAGTGGCTCTACTCTGAGTTCCTCCCGGATGACTGAGCTTCTCACCTGATCTTTAAGGGAAAGCCCAGACACCCTGCGGAGGAAACTCATTTCAGCCACTTATATTTACGATCTTGTTCTTTCGGTCACTACCCACAGCTCATGACCATAGGTGAGGGTAGGAACGTAGATCGACTGGTATGGTTATTACTATAACATGAAAAAAGTTTGCTTTAGATATGTGTTCAACATTTCTTGCATCACATTTCCTATCATCCTGCATTTACATAGGTCGTTGTAGACATGGAAAACACATGAAATGTATGTATTCCAAATAATGATATGTTATTTACCAATACTGCCATGTGAGGAACCTGACAGAGAGGTGGGAAGAGAAAAGTGGAGACAACTCAAGAAGGCTATTAAAAGAGTTAGGTGTGTCTCATGGTTCGGTGGTCAGTTTATGTTGCAGCAGTTACTGTATGCTATTGTCTATTACACTATTCCAGAAAAAGATTGTTCCTATGTTTGTAAATTACCTGCTCTTACTTTGGGAACCTTGGACAATAGAAAAAGTATAAAATCTCTGGCAATTGACTGAGATACCATCTTCTGGTAGCTCTCAGATTTATGCCATCCCGACTAGAAGAGGCATGGCTTAGGTGTCATCACTGTGAGGCTTATGGAACTACAGAGGAGAAAAAAAAAGATGACAATGTCAGCATTGTAGCCCCTTCTTGTTCTAGTGGGGTGTTGCATACCTTGTCTGAGCCTAGAAGGTGACACTAGTAGGAAGGTGAATGTGTGATTAGGAGAGCTGGCATGTGCAACTTAAAAGTTCAAATCCATTATGAACAGTACAAAACATGCTTTTAAGAAAGAGAAATCTGACTATTTGGAGAGGCTACTTTTGTAATAGTTCAAAATGGTCCAATAAAACTAAAACAGGCCCAGATGTTCACTGGCAAACTTAACATGGGCCTGTACATGTGCCTTCTTGAACACGGGTACCATGCAGGTGCTGCAAGATTTCAATCCATTACGGCATAGTGTGTTACGAATGGTGTTCTTGGTGACTGTGGTCCCAACTGCCTTTAGATCATTAACAATCTCTTCCTGTGTAGTTTTGGGCTGATCCTTCACCTTTCCCATGATCATCCTCACCCCATGAGGCAGGATCCTGCATGGAGCTCCAGACCGACAGTGATTGGTGGTCATTTTGTATTTCTTCCAACAGTTGTCGCCTTCTCACCAAACTTCTTGCTGATGGTCTTGTAGCCCATTCCAGCCTTGTGCAGGTCTACAATCTTTTCCTTGACATCCTTCGACAGCTCTTTGGTCTTACTCATGTTGGTGGAGAGGTTGGAATGAAAGAAATTGATTCCATGGACCGGTCTGCTTTATACACATAACGAGTTGATATCAGGAGTATCATTGATTGATCGATTGATTGATTGACTGTAATGCACACATCCAATCTGTGGGAGCCAGAATTCTGGCTGGGTTATAGGGAATCAAATACTTATTTCTCTCAATGACATGAAAATCAATTTATAATTTTTATGTAATGTGTTTTTTCTGGATTTTTGGTTGATATTCTGTCTCTCTCCATTAAAATGAAACTATCATAAAATTAGAGACTGTTCATTTTTTTGTAAGTAAGTGAACTTACAAATTCAGCAGGGGATTAAATATTTATTTCCCCCACTATAGATAGGCTTTGGCATGTGTGCTGTAAAAACACATGTTAAATACATGTCTGCAAGATGTTAACCAGCCGCAGTGCTGCTGAACACATGTCTTACCCCAAACACATGAAGGTAAGTCAATAGATATAGAAAAAGAAAAAAAAAAAACAGCAATCATATCATGCACATACCTTACAAAGTGCTATGCAGCACAATTCCTGGAATGATTCACCTGAAAACTCCATTACACTTCTTCACAATCACTTTGACATATTTGTCACAACAAAAACACAAGTTCTTGAAAACACCAGAGCACCACTCCATTTTGTCTCTGCTCACTGACAGTTGTTCATTGTTTTCACACAAACTGCAAATACAAACACACATACTGCACAACTCTGAACACATTTCTCATTGAATGGTGCATTTCTCATTTGACTCTCACAAGCTAATCAAAACAATGGAACAATTATCGATTAACTCAATAAACTTCACTCATTGCATATCATCATAGCATGTAAAACATTTCATACATGTAGCATTTGTAGTCTGTAATGTATTTTACACAGACCAAGATGGTGTGCACAATGTTTATAGTATGGTAATGGTTCCTCCTTTTGAAACAATTGAAAGCACTTTCTATCAAGATCACCGTTTAGGTGCATATCATGAAACTACTTACTCCTATGCAATAATATGATGCCCCTGTGTTACCTACTGTAGTGTGTAGCTCTAACATAGAGTGGTAGGATGCGGTTCAAAGGCAATCACAAGACTTTTTGAGAGGAAGGGGTGCACAATTGTATGTTGGGCATGGGGATGGAGGAAAGGCAGAGACAGAGGAAAAAGAAGTCAAAGAAATCATAAAGTACTTCCTGAAATAACACCATTGTTGACCACTTAATAGACCAGTGCTTCCCAACCTCTCCCAATCCATGGCACCTTTAGTGAAATCTTTTCAGCTAACGGCACCCCTTCACTCTGATATGTAACTACTCAAATTAACAATTTAATCTTAACTCATCAGTTGACTAGAATGAGATTCCTATTTTTATAAGGCGTACCAACTACACATTTTTGCATTTACAAAGGTAACAAAAATAACTTGCCAGTAAACCAGTCTCAAATGAAAAACTTGAACACAACACAAACATGAAAAGTTCTATAAGTCACAAGGCACAAAGCAGACTATAATGTCATAATTAATGCGAAGGCTGGCTTCGAAGAGAATTTGAAAGTTTGTCAATACGAGCTCGAATTGCAGTTTTACGTTTACGACTTTCACTACAGTCGGCCATTTTCAGCGCAAAAAAACAAACAGACAACAGGAAGCAACGTCACTTACCCTGTGGCAAGTAAGTAAATTAGAGCTAATATTTATTAATTCGTCAGACTGCAGTTGAAATAGGATGCACGCTGGACTGTATTAAAGCACACAGGTAGCATGACTTTAGTCTTGAGGTGTAACTGGTATTATTATTATCAGTTCAAATCAAATTTTTTTATGTTCTGACACCTGGCAACAGCACCCTTAGTCCGTGCTCACGGCATACCAGGGTGCCGCGGCACACGGGTTGGGAAGCACTGTAGTAGACCATCGCCTAAGTATGGCTGAGGCAGGCAGAGGGGTGCAGCCTCAGGTGAGCATGTCAGCTATGGCAGCAAAAATGCAAACGTTTTGAAGTGAAAACAGGTATTACATATACTGTAAATCCATGTACAATGCTAAACAAACACTGGACCTTTACAACACTACTTTGTATTGCTTTTGAGCATTATAAGCTAGGTTGTTATTTATTATTTTTATATTTTATCATTATAAAACTAATTCCCCACCCCCCCCCCCCCAGGACAAACAATGCTGTATCTATCTATCTATCTATCTATCTATCTATCTATCTATCTATCTATCTATCTATCTATCTATCTATCTATCTATCTATCTATCTATCGTATTCAGTTTAGGGAGATATTGCCATCTTCACTAACATCTGCAATGGTACTGAACAAAATTGACAACGAAAATTCTGTAATGTATAAGATTTGTGATATTCTTTATTACCACAGTTGAACCACTGCCTAGAAGGGGTACCAGAGGCCCATTATTTATAGCTGACCAAAAAATGGAGGTACTAAACATGGTGAGGGCAAATAATGCCATTACACAGTTTTTCAGAACATCGTCTCTGTGAGCCTGGTCAAATACTGACCAGGTATTGAGATGTAATGCACATGTCAATAAAACAACTGTACAAAGTTCTTTTCAAATTGAATAGTGATGAGGTAAAAGAGCCAAGTCATCGATATGTACAGCTAAAACTACACAGTGCTGTGTTGTCTAAACACATCCCTGCATGCTGCCAGACATTTTGACTGAACAACATGGCATGTATTTGAAAGCAATTTTGTGCTTAAAGTTGTTGTTTGTTATCCATTCAGTCGCATCCAACTCTTGGTGATTCTCTAGGCCATCTCTTGCGTTGCTACCCAATCTTGGACTTTCCTTATTACTTGTTCCATGCTTAGGCCAATGTCCGTTTTGATGTCATCAAACCAACATCTTTTTAGGTGCCCTTGTCTCCTAGTTCCACTGACCTACCCTTCATGTGTGTAGTTTTGTCATTCTCCCTGTGTCCATGTTGGATTCCTCCTGCATTCAAAGTCATGTCAGGATGATGCCCAGATATAAACTGATGTAGCATGAGTGAGTGGATATGGGTGCGGAATGATGAATGTCCTTGGCCTGCACCTTGGGAAAACTGGGTGTCATCACCATTTAGCAGAAGCAGGTTACAGCTTAGGTGAACTTATATTCTAAGGACAATTTCAGGAAACTAAAACCTTAACAAGCAAATAAATGACGTAATACAGAAAAAGGAATGAATAGAACCAAACCACTCTTTAGATTACTCATTCTCCTAAATGCCTTAGAAACGTAAAACGCCTGCACCTTGGTATAGCCCTAAGTCCTCAGGAGCCAATGGATGCTTGAAACACAATTTGGCATGCAAAGGTCTCCCTGGAAACTAGGGCTAGGCATGTCTTCCCAAAAGTGCATGCTAAACATTCCTCTTAGCTGAGGCATACTGAGTAATGAACTTGTGTTTCTTTACATGTGTGTCATAGACAAAGACTCCAGCCAGTATTGTGGGTTTTCAAGTATTGCACTAAACTGCACTATATTACAGCCACTGGACGAATGTACTGTGCACTCCCACCCAAATTTTCAAACAAGATATACAGCTGGCTGAATCTTTTCACACATCAGTTTGCTGTTGTGTCGTCTGTTATCATATTTTCTTTGCCTTATACTTTTTTGCAAAGTTAACTTCATATTCCACAACTGCTTATTTTCTGTTTTAACCCATTCATTTTTTGAGAAGCATAATCCTTTCTTTCACAGAAATACAATTAAAGTGACAAAATAGAGAAAAAGAACTCTGGAAAGAAAAGAAACAAACAAAACAAATATGACATAACACAACATGAGATTGTACATTTCATAACCATCATAGTCTAGTATGGGGGGCATGCTGGACTCAAGCCTGAACCACCCCTGGACTGAACATCAGCCAAACAATTAACCCAGCTTTAATCTGCATATCGCCTTGTCATAGAGGACACCATCATAGGCAGTGGTCAGGGTGGACAAGGAGAAAAGGTGGTATTCAAGGTTTAGAGAACAGAGGTCAGAGGTTAGGGCATGAAGTTTAGGTATGAGGGCTATATGAGGGCTCCTCTTGGTACAATTCCCAGAAGACAGCAGCCATGTGGCATTACGATACCAAGAGGTGGCCAGCACCACATACTAATGATCACCGGCTGTTCTTTGATTTTTCTGTCTTATGTTCTGGGTTTAATTTATTAGATTCTTGCTCTTTTGGTTACAACTTTCAACTGCATGCCTGACTGCACTCTAACTCCCGATTCCATTACTAAAACTAATTGCCAGTCAGTACATGTGTTTTTTCAAATATTATTTTGATTCTTTTGTTAATTCTGTTTGTGGCAGTGTTCTGTTTGTTTTAAATTTATGTAATATTGTGGTGTTCATTAATAGTTTTGCTATTTTGTGTTATGTTTAGAATATGCACCGTTTCATTTGTTATCTGCCCTGCTCCATAGTTGAAGAACCTGGGAAGGCAAGGTCATGTGATAATGAAGATTGGGCCTGCAATCACAACAAATACGTAAGAGAAAAACATTAAAAAGCATACCATTAAGTCGCTTAACTAAGAAACTAAGTTTTCACACACAAGGACTTTCCTTCGTTTTTTATTTTTAAGTTTTTTAAATAAGCTAGGACATTGTTCCCCAGATTGTGGTAGCTTATAAGGCATCACAATAATGCTGCCACAACAAACCAGGACTGAAGCCATGTCCCTAACAATGATACCAATGGTAAAGAAATCTCTTGTGAAGAAATCTCTTACATTTTCCAAAGTTTCTGTTCATGTGTTTTAATAAGAAAAACAGGAATAATGTTTTCAGAAGGGTACCATGGAGGATACCACTGCTCCCAAAAACGAACATTGCCGCATGTCTCAAGTTTACAAAAGGGTTTCTGGTGATTCCATAATGCTGAAAAAAAGTTGAAATCTCTTGGCAAACATATGCAATGTTCCAAGGGAAACAAAACATGAACACCAACACCAAAACCTCATGGTAGAGAAATTGTTATGGTTTAGGGCTGCTTTGATGTCTCAAGGTCAGGATTGCTTACTCGCAAAGAGAAACAGGAATTTAAAATTACATCAAGAGATTTTTCAGGAGAATTTGAACAAATATTAAAAAGTTTTTCTTCTCACAAAGAACTATGGAATAAAATATCAAGTAGTGTGGTAAAAAGTAGGCCTTAAAGATGCATCAAAATTCTGCTTGATGTTATTTTGGAGAATCTAGAAGAATAGAATTGACAAGCTTGTTGGGTAAAATAGTCTTCACCCAAAGTTTTAGAGCAGTTGGATGATAGAACAAGACAATGAATTGCAACTCAGTCACAAATCAACAACAGGATGGCTTGAACAGGAGAAAATTTAAGTTCTGGAATGGAAAAGACAGACTCCAGACCTCAGCCCAATGAAGATGCTATGGCCTGACTTGAAGAGCGCTGCTCACACAAGCAATCCAAGAAATGTCAATAATCTGAAACAGTTTTGTAAGGAGAAATTGTCTACAATTTCCTCCTAACTGTTGTGAAAGTCAGATTAGCAGCTACACAAAACATTTGATATTGATTATTCAAGCTAAAGACATTCTACCTGTTACAAAAGATAAGTATTCACAAAACAATATGTTAAATATTAGGAAGTACAATTTATTTATCTTTTATATTTATTTTATGTAAGATAGCAAAACACATACAGTAACAGAATTCAGTTAAAGATGCAATCAACAGTATAGTTTTCCAAAAAAGAAAAAAAAAAAAATCCGTCAAAAACACACACACACACACACACACAGGATCCTTCACAGGGGAGAAGCCCGACCAGCAAGGAAAGAGAGCCATTCCTTTAAATCAGTAGGATTGAAGAAAAATGTCAAGAGACTTTTATAGAAAACACATAAATCAGAGCTCCATGCAGGCTGTGCAATGTGCCTGCTTAAGGGCATTGTCACATTGAAAATGAAGTGATGGCAATTTATGATACCATGATACTGACAGTGTTCATGCTACAAACAGTGTGAGGTTAGCCATGCATTGTTCCCATCTCTTATTTGTTTTTTTGTTATTTCCTGTGGCCTGTAAAAGCAAACAAACAAAAAAAGAAGTCATCACGGTTTTTCTGTCAATTGTTATTCAGTAAACAAGCTAGTTAATGGGGTGAACCTGTGGTACTGCTGAGAGGACTACAATTCCCAGCAGTCAGTAGGAGGAAACCTTGATCAGTGTGCACCTTAAAAGGGAACAGAATGAAGCTGCAGCAGTCTTTCACATACAGTGACTAAAAGCCCTGTAACTTTATACATATTTTCCAACGATTTTCAGTTGCAGACTTCATTCACATAACTGGATGAGGTGTTGTCACAGCATGCTCCTCTGACTACTAGTCTTGTAGTATGAGATACCTAGTGACTCATTCCAACCAGTCTGCTACCCTCCCTGACAAAATTTGTGAGAATTAAGAAACAATGAACCCTCAGCCAGATGTAAAATGCATATAATGTAGCCAAAAGAAATAAATAACATGGGTATTTTCTCGCAAATAGGCAGAAGAGAGACTCGTCTGTCTGAGGTCTCGTGCAGTTGAACTCGTCATACCTGGAAAGTATTCATAGAGCACCAAATTTGTCAGGAAGCATGCTATTGGCTGTCAGTATGCTTTGGAAATGTGAAATTGTCCTGGAAAATCATCACAGAGTTGTTTAATTTGTCATGCACTGTGATTTATTTTATGTAGTCTGACACCCTAAACTGACAAGATCAGGAAGTGATGTTGTCAAGTCTGACATCCCCTTAGACTAGAAGCTGGGTTACTGTATGTGCCACTCACTTATGTTAATATGGGCTATGAAAAGTGGCTATTCTATGTGATGCTAATCATAAGAGGTGAACTCTTTACCCTAGAATTACTACAACTACAAATTACAGTTTCATCAAAACAACTCACTATTGCTTTGAAAACAGACAGTGTAACATCCTTTTAGCCTTCCTAAACACATCTGCCCACTCTCTGGCTGTGGACAGAGATGAGGCCACTCTAACTCCCAAATCATTCTAATGATCTGTAATTTCAATGTTCAATCACTTATTCCCAAATCACCCAACCCTCAGTTCCATGTTACAGGGATTCTGAAACCTATCCTGGGTGCAAGACAGGGATTAAATTTGGACTCGTCACCAGTCCCTTAATGGCCACACTTAATCACACACTCACAATAACTAACACATGTTCAGTTTCTCTCTTTAGACACCACATTGTTAATTTCCATTATTTAAGTTCATAGTGGTTGTCAGAAGTAGAAACAACTGTAAGTCAAGAAAGCCATCTTGTCATCCATAGCACACACTAAGGATGCAAAGGGACCTAAAAGATTACCTTTGCACTGTCTGAGACCGTTTGAGCCCTCACATTCAGTGAGCATGGGCACTATACGGCAGCAAACACTTTGTTTTAATTAGTTTTATATTATCTCATCTCACAATAGGAATGCTGTTTCATTTTTATTTTGAATACATAAAGCTATGTTTTTAATTGCATTCATGGCATTTGAAGTGTGCCATCTGGTTAAAAATCACATTCTGCAGTGGTTGATCACATAACCTGTAAAGCTACAATTACCAAGCTGACGCAGAAGTAACACCTGGCAAAAGGTTAGGTAAAATGGAGTTACTGATGAAAACAAGAAACATGTCTGAATCAGTGATATCTTCAAGTAAACACCATCTTTCAAAATATGCTGAACTTTTATGAGAAATGTGTAAGAAATCACAGCTGATAATGAATACAGACAGAAAGAAAACAAAAGCAAATACAATCAGATAAAATCCTTTAACACAGCATGTAAGCAACAATACATATTTTAGTAGCAGCACACCTGCAAATGCCCTAAGGATGAATAATTAAAATACAATAAATGCTATGAAAAAATAAAATGCACTGGTTAAAAAAAACCTTTTGAGAAATCATACACCTTAGTAAGCTATACCTGGCAGTGCAAGAAATTGTTCAGAATGGCCATCTATTTCATCAAACTGTGCAATGAAGAAAATACTATACATTTAATCTGTCTGGAGCACATTCACAGCAAGCACACATGTGCTACATACTCTGGCAATATTAATAAAATAAAGGATCCCAAGCTCCCAAATGATGGAATATCTACCCATTCCTTTTTTGGAACCTGCTTTATACAGAGGCATTCAGACATGATCAAGCCAGAAACCAAATGTGAATGGAGTGCCAATCTACTGAGCAGCACACAAACTCACTCATCCCCTACACCAGGGGTCGGCAACCCGCGGCTCTGGAGCCGCATGTGGCTCTTCAGCCTCCTTGTAATGGCTCCTTTTGGCCTTGACAAAAAAAAAAAAAAAAACATGAAAATGAATAACGGCAATTTCTTAATTTAATTTGTATATAATATATGTAATATATATATAATGTTTATTTACTACTACTACTGTTATACACTTTAACATCTAATTTTTATTTTTATTTATAATTTGTCAACTAAAATATGCGTCACATCTACGTCTATAGCCCTCGCCTTTACCTGCAGGTGGCTTCTGGAGTGTGCGACCCCTGCACTAACCATGAATAAATCCCAAATATGAAAAATCCCAGAAGAGAACAGAGAGTTTAATTCTGCGTGGACAGAAGCATTTGCCTTCACCGCCAACGACGCTGGCTTACCGGTGTGCTTAATATGTGGCGATAAATTATCGAACAACAAAAAATGTAACGTTGAAAGACATTTTCGAAACAAGCACTCAGCATTCACTGAAAAATACCCAAGTGAAGATGAGCGAAAGAGAGCAATTTCGGAACTGCAACGGAAAGCTGAACAGAGCAAACATACTTTCAAAAAGTGGATCACTTCTCCACAATCAACTACAGCTGCTAGTTTTGTGGCAGCTCAAGAGATCGTAAGGAGGGGTAAGCCGTTCACAGACGGAGAATACATGAAAGAATCGTTCATAAAAATATCAGAACATCTATTCTCTGACTTTAAATGTTTTGGTGTTTGAGCGCATGATGACAGTGTTTGCCAGAGATGTACAGAAAGGTACACTCTCTCACTTCCCCTCCCTGAGAGAGTTCAAAGCAGTGAACATTCACATAAATTGTGATTATTTCCACCGTACAATTATTGCAATGCAAGCTGCATTTAGAGAAAGATTCAGTGAGTTCAGAAAGAAAAAAAAACACTCTCTCCTTCCCTGGACATTGACCCATCCCTGCTGAACACATCCGCATTCACAGGAGTAAGTAAGCCCGATCTAGAAATTGAACTGGCCGCATAGCGGATAAAGATTTATGGGTGTCCAAGTTCAAATGCCTGACAGCGGATCTTGAAGAAGTCGTCCGTCAGAAGGCTACTCTCGCTAAAGAGCACAAATGGACTGATATTGAAAACCTCCCCAAACCCGACAAACTTGTTTTCAATACATGGAGTGCCATTCCCGAAACATATATGAACATGAAAAAATATGCATTTGGAGTCCTGTCCATCTTTGGCTCAACATACTTATGTGAGCAAGTTTTCTCAAGAATGAACTTCATAAAGTCCAAATATCTCTCCCACCTCACACATGAGCCTGCAGTCCTGTGTGAAGGTCAAAGTCACATCGTATAGCCCCGACATAGAACAACAACAACATTTATTTATATAGCACATTTTCATACAAAAAGTAGCTCAAAGTGCTAGAGATGATCTGCAGCGAACTTCAGAAACAGAAGTCACATTAAACAGGTGAGAACAATAGCATTTAATAGGCTAATATTTAAAAAAAAAAAACACATTTATTTCAGACCCGGAGCTGATGTAGGTTTTTTTGTATGTTCAGGTGCTTTAGTTGATTGCTGGCTGAGAGGGAAACCTGAAGAGGATGAGAGCACACTGAAATGGAATTTTATGTTTACTTTTTTAAAGCTGCTAAGCTACAGCTAAATGTTTTATTTATATTAAAGTGGGCTAGTTTTTATTTTAATTTTATACAGGTATAGAAAGGACTCAAATAGGCCTGCAGAGTTCAGTTAAATTTATTTCAAAGTAGGCCTACACATGCACACTGCACTTCTGTTTGTTGTATTCCGTGGTTGTAACATGTAAAATCTAAAAAAAGATTAAAACTTTTAAAAGTTTATAAGCTGTGTTATGTTTTGCGGCTCCAGACTATTTTTCTTTGGAGGAAGAGGGAGCAAAATGGCTCTTTTGATAGTGAAGGTTGCAGACCCCTGCCCTACACTCACACTCACTCAGTCGCACTGAGTCAATTAATCTAAACTGCATTGCTTTAAAACTGGAGAAAACTTGAGAAAACCCACATAGACATGAGGATAAAGTGCAAGTTACACACAGAAGGTCACCAGGCTGGATGTTTAACACAGGTGCCCATTGGCCACTCTTCCAAAGAACATGTTTAAACAGAGCTGTAAGAGAGGCAAGCATAATCTGCCCTTATCACACACTCCTTAAGTGGGCAAGTGAGCTGGTAGCTTGGTTTTCTTTATTTCATAACACCAATGGCAGTTTTGTTAAGGCACCAATAAAGAAACTCTCTTTATAGCATAGGTGGATATTGTTTTGACACCACATGTGCAAGAAGAAAAGAGGAGGACCAGGAAATTAAATATAGTTGAAAACAAAGCACAGGTCAGACTCAAATAAATCAAGCCTCTACTTCATCATGCCAATAAAGGAATTCAAAACATCAAAGTCAAGGAACAAAAAGTAAAGTCAAATGTCAAAAAAATGAGTAAGTAAATTTTCAGAATAGCTATAATATTCACACATACTAAAGTATCCATTGCTTAGAAATGGTAGCATGTCAACAGCAACTACCAATCACATCATAGCAACAGGACGTTAAAATGGCAACATCCATAAAAAAACAAAATGGCATCACAGGAAAAACACAAAAACACAACAGGAGAAAATCCTTAAGACAATCAAACAACTTTAAACTTAGAAAATAACTATCTTTGAATTATTTGATATTTAAGACATTTAATGCTAACAAAAACATATTAAAAAATTAATAAAGCCTAGGAAAATTTGCCAGTTCAAATACCGTTACTGCCAGAAGGAATCCTACTCCTTTGGGCCCTTGAGCAAAGTTCTTAACCTGAAAATTGCTCCAAGGGCACTGAAAATTGGCTGGCCCTGCACTCTGACCTCCAAAGGTCATGCGAAAAGACAATTTCCCACTGGGGATTAACAAAGTGCATCAAATCAAATAAAAAAAAATTCACAAAATATATGCAGCTACAATTTAACAAGAAAAACTTATGATGCAGCAAGTTAAAATTGTTATTACATTATAATATAACCTCCTTATTATTCCTCTGCAGCTCTCATAAACCTTTCTTTTCCATGTCTCAAACGTTCCTTTAGAAGACAGCTCACAGAATTTCTTCCATGCACCTCTCTGCTTGCCTGTCACTGCTGTACCTGTACCTCCATCTGCACTCAACATTCCACCTACATAGTAGAACTACTAAGTTCTCCAAAACAACTCCTTTCCTCCTCTCTAATTTTATACTTACAACACTGGAATTCTAGCTGTCCGGCACACTTTTTACAAACGCCGCACTGGCCACCTTAGGAGTGGTAAGCTCTGTGAGAATGAAGCATGGCTGATGAAGGAGAAACATTAAACAGAGATGAGAATAAGGAGGTGGATGTGTGGAGTGTCATGGAGTGAGAGGAAGATGAAAACCAAGGGAAAGACTTGATGTGGAGAAAAGAGAAAAGAAACAGACTATGGAAGTTTGGACATATGGAGTGAGAGAATGATTGACGGAAAAGGTAAATTAAGATAGAGGTGGAGGGGATGAGGCCCAGTGGGAGGCCAAAGAAGATGTGGTTAGAGGTGGTGTCAGATGACATAACCCCAAAGGATGACCAGACTGCTCGATAGAGAGAGAGGAGAGGTTAGGAGCATTGCCACACCCACCACATGACAAACCAACTCAGGATCCCAGATTAGGACCTGAGTGCAGCCATGTAATGGGTGACACCTCAGCACCACACTAGTTCAGATGGAATGGAACCAATGTGAGGTTTTTTTTATGGTGGCTGATGTGCCAATTCTGCCACCAACCCCCAGGTTTTACCCTGCAGGTCGGAGGGCCTACATGCAGATTAATGTCCTACCCAGGACAGAGAAATTAGGTTAAGGGCCTTGCTCAAGGGCCCAACAGAGTAGAGTCTCTTGTGGCATTTACAGGATTCAAACCGGCAACCTTCCAATTGCCAGTGCAAATCCCTAGCCTCAGAGCCACCACTCCGCCCCACTGCTGGATAGTAACAGCAAAAATCTGGGGAGCAATCGGGAAATCTGGTATCATTAATACTCAGTGATATCATCTCTATAAAACCTTTGCTGTTAAGTCTCTACAATTTTAAGGATACATTTTTTTCTTCATTCTCCTCTCTGCTCCAGCTATTTCAAGTTCTTCCTTTCTATGATATGAACTTAAAATACTCTTAATCGTATATAAAGCTCTGAGTAATTTGCCCCTGCTTATATTTTTGAGTTTCTTGTATTCCCAGTTATTATCTTAGACCCTAAAATCTTGGTTTTCTTATTTCAAAAAATAACCATAAAAGAAGTTGTGAGGCAGTTTTTTCCTGTTAAACATCAAAAATCTGGAATGCCTTACCAGTACTGATATGCCAGGCTACTACCGTGTAACATTTAAAAAAGAAACACACTTTGTAATGCTAGATTTTTCACAGTTGTATTTTTTTCTTTTGTACCAGTTCTAACAGATTATAATTTGCACTGCAAAATCATATAGTGTAATCATTATGAACCTCTAATATTCTCCATTTTCTTTTATCCTTTTAAATCACTGCCATCAGAATAAAGTACTCTGTGACTGCATGTGATGTTGGAATAAATGTGAATATTTTGATCTCTAGGACAGGGCATCGTTACAAAAATAAACTACTTAAGCACATTTATGTTTTATAGTAAGCCCAGTGGGGGCTCCAGTGAGGAATGGGTGGTCTTTTGTCCTTAGAACCCTTGTGGTTTATTTTCACCACAATTTCAACAGCTGGAGTTTTACATTTTCTGTCCTCCCTGGCCATCTGACTATAGCATTGGACGTACCGGTATAATCATCGGGGACTTAAAAAATAAATTTACCAATTTAATCCATAATAAAAGACTAGACTTCATCTTTTTTGTTTATATGTATTATGCAAGTTTGCATATACTTATTTGTTTTGTATTTCATTAGGTGCATTCGCATATAATACATGTGGCACATATTCCGAAAGGCCATGTCTGTGTCCCCATTTGTCTGTCCACATGACACAATTTGAAACACTCCACACCATGGACCAATTTTGTTGAGATTATTTTTCAAAGAAGTTTTGCCTGGACAGTTCGGTTTGTGTTCATATATTTCAAATTTATCTCACTATAAATTTGCAAGCTTACCTTAAAACAAAGAACGTTCTGTGTGACTTCCTCTTGTTGTAAGTTAACTAATAGAGGACAAAAAAAAAAAATCACAAATATTATCTGAAGATTATTATTGTAAGTAACTGACATTATCACCTACAGCTAAATGGTGTTTGGACTAATTAATAACACTGTGAATTTCCCATTGGGATTAATAAAGTATCTATCTATCTATCTATCTATCTATCTATCTATCTATCTATCTATCTATCTATCTATCTATCTATCTATCTATCTATCTATCTATCTATCTATCTATCACTGGAAAGCCGCAGCTGCCCTAACTGATATTAACACAGGATGGGTTTAGAAATGGACAGTGGCATCGGGAGGTAGGGGGACTTCAGTGGTTTATGCTCATAATCTCTGGTGCCCAGCCCCTGATCTGTCTATCCCATATACTGTATAAATGAACAATCACTTGCATGCCTCTGATCTTCTTGCTTATCATGTGCCATTTGTATTCTTGTTAAACAATAAAATCAGTTTCTTTTCATTTTCTTACTTATTTATATAATTTTAACAAATCACTCTGTTTTATCTAATATTATCAGCTAGATTTCAGTTGCTTTTATCCTTTCAAATGATAACAGTGACAGTGATTTTATGCTATTAGTCATTTTGCATTATTAGTTATTTTCAATTGCTAATCATTGGATTTTACTCTATTGGGTATACTTTCAAAAATGTTATGTTTAAGAAACATCAATTATTCACAGACCCTCATCATCTGAATTCCACTCTGTTGTGTATGAAACCCACTGAGCCACCACTGCCTCTTTGTGCTCTGATTTTAACTCTATTCTAAATTGCTGTTACAATTTCATTCTATTATGACTATTACTTCTGAGTATGATTCATTGTTACAAAATATTTAATAACCAAAAAATGTAATGCATAAAACGTGAAATTCTCCAACTTTCATATAATTTAACTTAGTTACTGAATGCACCTGAATGATATGCCATTTGTGTATTTTCTAATTGTCTATCCTTTTAAATTGTATTTTTTCTTATCTTCTTGTAAAGCACTTTCAGCTGTATATTCTGTATGAAAATGTTTTATAGAAATACATGTTGCTGCTTTTCTGATAAAATTCCAACCACACATTTACTGCTCACAAATTCATTGTCTTCACTACTTTTTTATTATGTGTTTCATATTTAGACTGACACATTATTGTCCTTCCTCCCATTCATTTTTGAGCCCCTGTTTCCCATTACAAAGTCACAGTGAACTACAGATTATCATGATAGAAACAGTCAGCTAGGAAGGGCCAGTCCTGAATTGAAAATTAGCATATTACATAGTACCCTCAGATTGGCCAAGAGCTTTTGTGTTAGTAATATTGGTCACAAGGCAGAAAACCAACTCTGGAAGGGGTGACAGTCCATTTGCAGGTCACACTTAACCAAGAAGTTAAGGGTTCCCTATTAATATAATTTATGGAAATATGAACAATAAGAAAGCAATCTAGCATGTTCTTTCATAAATCCCCCCTTTTCACAGATAACAAGTCTGTTTTTAGAAGATAATTAGTATTTATGGAATGGTTTGCCACCATTTGTATACTCAAGGAGCAATTGATTCTCAAGGATGACTCATGATGTATATAGCATTTGGGGTGCGAAGTTACTAAGAAGTTATGAAATTTCAGCTTATTAAAATGCCCGTGGTATTACGCTTTCAACTCCTGCAGATGTAAGGTGTGCTAAGGGAGTGGCTCATTGCAGACAAGCCCACACAGAATGTTCTACTACTGTAACTCCATTAGCAAAGTCTCTAGCAATATCCAGAGGAATGCTTGTAAAATGGATGAACTAAAAGAGATACAATAAAAAACAATGAGCAAATTGGGTCACTATATTACTACAATAAAGATTTGGTGTTTTTTTTTTTTTATTTACCTACAGTATATATACAGGGCCATTGAGTTTTAAGAGAGATGTTTTAAAAAAATTCTTAATCTTATTTGCTTTTTCATTTATTCATTATCTATTCACCAATACCATGAATGATTCCATTTTAAAAGTGCTAAATAGTCATTTTGCCTACATTATTAATGATGGTCCATCTGAAAATTACTAAATTAAAAAAAAGATAATTAGAACAGTCAGAATAGCAAAGATGCACAAAAGATGAGATGACTTTTAAAGTGTGATAAAAAGCACATTGATTTACCTACTAACAGAGCATTAAGTCTCAACATTGCATTTCCAAAATTTATTTTCCCGAAATCATTTGTATAAAAACGTCTATCAAATTTTCTTCAGTTGCTTTCCTTTAGCTTCATGTGAGATGAGACCAGGCCCACCTCTTTGCTGCCCTTGGTGAAGTTGTAAATGCCACCCCCCAGGTCAATTGTATAAACCTTTCTATGACAAAATAGTGTCATAAATGTAGGATTATTACTATTTTATCATTTGCTACAGCATTACTTATATAACAGTTTGCTTGTAAACTGTTAGTTTAAATGGATTATGAACTGCTTTATTTATTCACATTCATGTTGGCATTTCATGTGGACTCTGTGTGTAAATTTGTTTCAATCAGTTCCACAATTCTTGTTAAATGATACCAAAAACTAGCAGTTTACTGAAGATATTAAGTAAACTAATTTAACTTTTGACTTAGCACTTTAAAAGCAAGTATATTTATTTATAAAATATGTAAATTCAGTTATAATAATATATAAATATAACAACATAACAATACAGGCAAAATGATTAATTGATTGATAGAAGTTTAATTTTACAAAGAAAATACCACTTTCAAGAAGTAAATAATAATTATAATAATATAGCAGCTCAGGACCAAGCACTCAACACCAGATACCACCAGAAGAACATCTTCAAACAGCCAGAAGATAGTAAATGCAGACTATGCAGCAAGACTGAACAGCATGTAAGTCATATTGTTGCATTCTGCACTACACTTGTACCATATGAGTACACTTACAAACACAATAAAGTAGGCAGTTATTTTCACTGGACTATGCGCAAGCATCTGGGGGTACAAGTACCAGATAAATACTATAAACATCAACTGAAAAGGTCATGCACATTAATGATATCAACATCATGTGGGATGTTCCAATAGTTACTGACAGAATCATCCTTACTTATCGTCCTGATATAGTGCTGCATGACAAGAAGGAGAAAACCTGCCTGTTGATCGACATAGCGGTTCCAGATGATTCGAAAAACATATTGAAGGAAACTGAAAAGATCAGTAAATATAAAGACCTGGAAATCAAGATCAGCAGGGTGTGGAATTGTAAGACAAGAACAGTACAAATGATAATAGGAACATTAGGTACACTTGAGAAACAAATTGATCAAAATTTAAGAATGCTCCCGGGCATCAAATAGTGAATTGTAGAAGGTCACACTTATGGATACTGCACACATTCTTCAAAAAGTACTTGGGTAAAACGCTTTGATCTCTCCAGTAAAACAGTCAATTGTAGACAAGACAAAGCAATTTTTTAAAATAATATTTTTCATATCTTCACAATTATAAAAGTACAAACCACTGAAAAAAAACAGCTCTTTCTTGACTTCATTTTTACAACTCAGAAGCAATTTCGTTT
Organism: Erpetoichthys calabaricus; assembly: GCF_900747795.2. NCBI lineage: Eukaryota > Metazoa > Chordata > Cladistia > Polypteriformes > Polypteridae > Erpetoichthys > Erpetoichthys calabaricus. The sequence continues at coordinate 143,501,238 of NC_041405.2, forward strand.
AAATAAATTGTTTGTGTTAGTTTATTCTCCACTGATAAGTCAGCGGAGAAATATATGAAAAATACAAATATATACATATATATATATATATATATATATATACATATACTGTATATATATTTGTTTATTTACACAACAAATGTCCCAACACAGTCCTGCACAGCACACAGTGCTCCCGCACCAAACACCCCTAACACGAGCATCTCTAATGTCCGTGGGCCGTCTTTCTTGTCGCTGGAGCTTCGTCCACGTCCAGCTCCCGACTCTCGCTCTTTGACTGTAGGAAGGCGGCCCCGTTTATAGTCACCCGGACGTGCTCCAGATGCTCGCTTATGTTCTTCCGGCGGCACTTCCTGGTGTGGCAGAAGTGTAGATCTCCCGGGTTTTATGAGGCTTTGAGACTCCCTGCTACTTCCCCGTGGTCCCCTTGCTATTCAGGGCGGTTGCCCCCTCGTGGCCCGGGGAACGTATTGATCTCCTTCTAGGCGTCCCGGCTGGGTCTGCCCCCCAGCCTCCTGCCACAATATATACATACATATATATATAGTAATAGAAGAAAACGACTCCAGTTGTAACAAAGTGTTGGGGAAATGCCCCATATAATATTTTTTATTTCTGACCCCGTTTGGACCTGCAAGGTTTTCAATTCCACTTGTTCCAGGCTGATTATTACTGTCCTTATTTTCTGATGTTGAACATAGATTATTAGTGTTCTTGTTTGCATTCTTTTCTCTCCGTCGCTTTTGGGTCTGTTTATAACACGCTGCCCTTGCTCTTTCTTCTTCGTTTTGTCGTTTATTAAGTCTTTTACTCTTTGTCTTTTACTGAAAGTGGATGTGCAAGGCAAATACTATATCTTTTCCAGCAAGGAGGAAGCAAAAAAGGAATTAAGAAAGCTGATCCCGACACTATTCTGAAACACAATAGTGAGTCGCATCCTGTCATGGCATGGCAAGGAGATATCACCTGCTGTTTGATCCACTTGTAATGATATGGGTATTATAATTATACATCCTTTTCATTACTCGAACACTTTCTGTTTATGTTTTAATTACAGTTATAGACGTGTGTGTGGAAGAAATTAACTTTTTTTTTCTTACTACCTCTAAAGGAGACTGTTTAACATCACACCCTTGGTTTATTGTTATTATTGCATTAAGACTTACTATGCTTATCCTGGACCACTTTCTAAAACCATCCCCTGGGTTTATTATCTTATTACTTTAAGATTGCTGAAGATTATATTATAAATTTTATGCTTATAGTTTGTTAATGATTATATATAATCATAGTTTGTTAATGATTATATTTTAGGCATATAGTATTTGGACTATATTGGCAATAGATATCTCTACTTTTTAATCCTAAAACGCTGCTGCATGGGGGCTTGTTTTGCTTTGGACGTGCTCTGTCTCCAGGTATGTCAGAGGACCGAGACTTTGTGAAGTGGGGTCCAGTCTCACGTGGGGAGGCAAAATTGGGGGGTGGGGGATAAGGCGGGGGGGGGGGGGGAGAAAGAGAGCAGGCTATATCTAATCTATCCTTTTAATCCTTAGAATTATAACTACCAACGTAACAATAGGCTGCATGGCAATAACTCTTGGAGAAATAGGAAATTAAGGTTAAAGCTGTCTCACTTCCAGTTAAGACTATAAAATGACATCAAAAACTCCATGATGGGACAAGTTAACTTTGTGAGCTGGAATGTTAAAGGCCTGAATCACGAATTAAACAGAAAGAAAGTACTCTCTCACCTAACAGGTTTAAACGCTAAAATAGTAGTTTAACAGGAGACCCACTTACTAAGCAAGGATCAGTTCTGTCTGCAAAAGGACTGGGCTGGCCAAATGTTCCATTCTAGTTTTACAAAGAAAACTAGAGGTGTGGGAATTCTCATACATAGAACAGTCTCATTTGTAGCATCAGATGTAGTATCTGATCCGGAAGGGAGATATGTGATGGTCATGGGCAACTTATTTAACTGTAAAATGATTTTGATAAATGTTTATGCACCTAATGTCGATGATAAGGAATTCATACAAAATGTTTTTGCATCCATCCCCAATGTAAACACTCATAAAATTATAATGGCTGGGGACTTTAATTTTGTTTTAAATCCACTCTTAGATAGGACTCCTGTCACAGGGGGGATGACATCTAACACTGCAAAGATAATTACACAGTTTGTAACTGACCACAACTTATCAGACCCCTGGAGGTTTCTAAACCAAAACTCAAGAACATATTCTTTCTACTCACCAGAACATCACTGCTACTCAAGAATAGATTATTTCTTTACAGATAATACTTTTTTGCCTACAATTAATCTTGCAAGTACGATGCTATTGTTATTTCCAACCATGCACCTCTGATCGTGGTGCTAAAGTCACTATGCCCCACACACTCACCTCGTAGATGGCGTCTTAATCCGCTTCTATTAGCAGACGACAACTGTACAGAACTTATATCCAATCAAATCAGTTTCTTCCTAGAGACAAATACATCCTCAGAGGTTTCTGCAGGAATGCTCTGGGAAACTCTAAAAGCCTTCTTAAGAGGACAAATTATTTCATATCTTTCCCACAGGAATAAATTAGAAACCAAGAAAGTATTAGAACTAAAAAGTGAAATTACTAGAAAAGATGATGAACATGCCAGGCAACCAAGCGAGGCTCTACAGAGAAAGAGGCAGGCTCTGCATTCAGAACTCAACCTCTTGACAACTAAAGAAACTGAACAACTTATTTATAAATCCAGACATCATTACTATGAACACGGAGAGAATGCTAATAAGCTTTTAGCTCAACAAATCCACAAGCAAGAAGTTCGGAATGCAATCCCAGTAATCACCACAACAAACGGAGACGAAATCATTGACCATAAAAATATAATGCACACATTTAGAGACTACTATAAATTCTTATATTCTACTGAGTTTAAAGAAGACAACACACAATCTAATGCATTTCCGGATATATTACAGTTACCACAAATAGATACTTTTAGTGCAGAGGAACTAGATAAACCTCTGGCGCTATCAGAATTACTAGATGCTATAAAGTCACTTCAAGGCGGGAAAGCAGCAGGCCCTGATGGCTACCCTGCAGAATTTAATAAGAAATTCTCCGCTCAGCTAGCTCCCCTCCTATTAGCAACATTTACAGAAGCTAGAGACAATCAAATTCTACCTCAAACTTTTTGCCAAGCATTAATCACCATCTTTCCTAAACAAATGAAGGACTTATTACAATGTGCATCATACAGACCAATTTCACTTCTGAATAATGATGTTAAGATACTCTCAAAAATCATAGCTAGAAGGATGGAGAAGGTGCTGCCTTCGGTAATATCACAAGATCAATCTTCGACGCCTGTTTAATGTAATGTACTCACCAACAAAGTCAAACACCCCAGAAATATTATTATCTTTGGATGCAGAAAAAGCATTTGACATGATTGAATGGAAATACCTTTTCATTACATTAGAGAAATTTGGGTTTGGCCCAAACATATGTGCAGGGATCAAACTACTGTATACCAATCCAGAAGCTTCAGTTTGTATTAACAACATTTGTTCAGACTACTTTAAAGTAGAACGTGGTACCAGACAAGGATGCCCCTTGTCACCACTATTTGCAATCGCCATTGAACCACTGGCGGTTCACTGTCGAAATGCTGATCAGATAAATGGGATTATAAGAGAAGGACTGGAACAGAAAATTTCTCTATATATAGATGATATGGTACTGTATATATCAGACCCACAAAATTATGTGCCTGCAGTCTTAACAGCACTTACAGAATTTCAAAAGATCTCTGGTCTCAGAATTAATCTGAATTCTCAAGCATATAATATTAGATTAGACACCCTACCTTTTATCATTGCAGATCAGTTTAAATACCTAGGGGTAAACATTACAAGTAAACACAAAGCTTTTTATCAACAAAGTTTCGCCGTCTGTATGGAAAAAAATTAAGCAAGACTTGCATAGATAGTCAACCCCTCATCTCACTCTAGCTGGAAGAATTAACGTTAAGATGAATATTATTCCTAAGCTTCTTTTTTTATTTCAGAACATTCCAATATACATCAATAAATCATTTTTTAAGCAATTAGATTCAACAATAAACTCATTTATTTGGAACTCAAAACATTCACTTATCCAAAGAGCGACCCTACAAAGGTCGAAGGTGGCATGGCTCTACCTAACTTTCAGTTTTATTACTGGGCAGCAAACATACAAGCTATAAAAACATGGACACAAATACATTTGACCCTTGATATACGACCGGCTTGACATGCGAACAACTTGATTTACGACCAAAATTTTTATTTTGATTTACGACCAACATCTTGCGTTACGACCTGAATGCGGTCACGTGTATCCGCTTGCGCGATTGTAAACAAACAGAAACATTCCTATTAATGCGGCACTCATTCAATAAAATGTCAGGTTTGTAAACTCTCTTGGGACCTCCCCCAACTAGAAGACATGCCAAAGTCCAAACTCCGTATGGAAGACTGTTTATCTGTATCTGTTAACAGCCGGCTTAAAGCTGTGCTGAGTCTCTCAGCCAAAGCAAACAGAAAAGATATCGATGGGTGATATGCATGTGATCCCTGCCCGGCAATGGACAAGCAAGCTTCCACAGTCGCGGCAATCGCGCTTCAGGACGCACTTCAGCATGTCGTTCCCATTGAGTGGGGGGGGGGGGTCTCAGAAGAGTTCAGAAACAGTTCCTTGTATCATCGCAAGGAAATGCTGAGAAAAATTCTTGTCAGAATAACTTGTAGGCAGGAGGAGATTAAAATTAACGCAAAAGAAGCTATTGAAATGATTGCAAATGCCTGAGCGCAAGTTAAAGAAAGCCTTTAAAAAGCCTTCAGTTTCATTATCATCCTCCTCCCTTCCTGCAGCCCAAAGATGTCAACTTAAATGGTGAGTACAGTATGAAATTGTTGTTTCTGGTAGGCTAGGCACTTTTTATTACTTTTTGGTTAGTACATTAGAAAAATTATTGGTGTTTTGGTAAATTATGCACATTATACAACCCTTTTTTTATTATGAAAAGGTTAAGTAAGTGTTGCAGTGGGAGGTTCGGAGCGCATTATGGGTATTTCCATTATTTCTTATGGGAAAAATAGTCTTGACTTACAACCAACTTGAGTTACAACCAGCCCTCGCGAACGAATTGAGTTCGTAAGTCAAGGGTCCACTGTAGATGAACATACACAGTCCTGGTCCGCAATAGAAGTAAAATCCTGCAGTACTTCTTTATATTCCCTGCTTTGTGACCTAATAAATGCAAGGTATCGGCAATATACTAATAACCCAATTGTGCTTCACTCACTCAGAATATGGAACCAATGTAGAAAGCTTTTTAAGACAGAGAAGCTTTTATCTGTGGCACCTCTGCAAGAGAACCACCTCTTTCAACCCTCGCAAACATATGGAGTTTTTAATATCTGGAAAAAATTTCAGATTAAAATGCTCAGAGATCTTTATATAGACAACATCTTTGCATCCTATGAACAATTGTATTCCAAATTTAACTTTCCAGCTACACATTTCTTTCACTATCTTCAAATTAGGAACTTTGTTAAACAGAACCTGCCCGATTTTCCTCATCTTTCACCCTCGTCCATGCTGGAAAAAATACTGCTCAATTTCAAGGACTTAGACACCATCTCTGCAATATATAAAATTATTTTACAGTCCCTCCCTTTCAAAGATCCAAGAGGACAATGGGAAAAAGATCTCTTAATCAATATATCAGAAAGGGAGTGGAAAGTAGCAATGCAGAGACTTCACTCGAGCTCCATATGCGTAAAGTATACAATTATTCAACTTAAAGTTATATATCAAGCATATCTGTCTCACCTAAAACTGTCCAAAATGTTTCCAGGGCAAGATCCAACCTGTGAACACTGCAATCAAGTCCCAGCCTCACTGGGTCACATGTTTTGGGCCTGCACCAAATTAACATCATTTTGGACCAAAATTTTGAAGTGCCTTTCAGACAGCCTTGGTGCCACAATCCCTCCAAAACCATTAAAAGCTGTGTTTGGTGTTCTCCCAGATGGGTTTAAAGTGGAGAAAGACAAACAAACTGTGATTGCATTCACTACACTTTTGCCACGCAGACTTATTTGGAAGAATCCTAACTCTCCTCTTTTAAGTCAGTTGAAAACCAATGTTTTATACTATTTGTAATTGGAAAAAATCAAATATTCATTTAGAGGATCTGTACAGAATTTTTTTAAAACCTGGCAGGTTATAATCAATACAATTTTAGAATAAGCTCTTAAAGCACCGAGGAAGCAATTATGTCCACATTTCTTTTTCTTCTCCATTCATTTCTACTGACCTGTTACCTAAATTGATGAGTTTATGTTTACAAGCCTTAAGTTTTACCCCATTGGCCATGCTCTCACTCTCAGGGGTGGGGGCCGACTTGTTATTCAATCCTATTTTTTGTAAAAATTGATTGATTTGTATGAATGATTACAATAAAATTAATATATATATATATATATATATATATATATATATATATATATATATATATATATATATATATATATATCATCAGGATTTTAATTGACAAGATACTTAATAAAAGCATATATGGACAATACAGACATATAAATGATTCTTCTAAAACCGTTTATAATGAAAATGCACTGTGCTTGGAAAATAAAGAAAGAAACATCCATCCATCCATCCATTTTCCAACCCGCTGAATCCGAACACAGGGTCACGGGGGTCTGCTGGAGCCAATCCCAGCCAACACAGGGCAAAAGGCAGGAACCAATCCTTGGCAGGGTGCCAACCCACCACAAAGAAAGAAACAGAAGCAAACATATACAGTGGTGCCCACAAACCCCAAATAACAATTACATGTCACAGCCCTGGGTTCAAATGCAAGATGTTTTTTAATTTTACACTACATCCATTGACGTCCAAACCCTTTTACACAGTAGGACAATAGAATAATATGTTTTCTTTTACCTCCTTCCACATATCCCACATAGTCTTAGGTACACGCCAAATGGGTGTCAAAAAATACAATACACAAAACAGAACACAAATAATCCTTATAACACTGACCCTCACATATGTGTCTACATAATATTAATACATACCTGTAAAGAGATGGAGTTCTTGAAAACACAAAGAAACCTATCATCTCAGTAATTATGAAGATTTTTAATTTTAATTTGTCACTATACTTGATTCAAGACTAAACATGCAGTTAAAACGAAAATCTAAGGATGCACTTCTGAAATTTAGCTTAAAATTAGTTGGAAAAGAGACATAATTTCTCTGTAGACATCAACAGAAAATGGGCAGACTATCAAATGTATTTTCTGCAGCCTAGTAAATGTGTAGCATTGATGTTGCCTCATTGGTCTGTGTTTCGTTTCAAAATTATCTGCTTAACTAGGCCTAATTTAACAGAATCATCAAATTTTTAAGCACATTCCAGATTACTTAAGCATAGGTTTGCCCATCGCCACCCATAATTTTGAATTCAAGTAATGTTCGGAATGTTCTGAATCACTTTAATAATAATAACAGGCATGTTATGCACATGTTAAATTTGAATTGCCATGAATTCAGTTTTCTCTTTTCCAGGTTTAGCTCTGATATTAAGCTGTTAAGGGAGTGGTGACCTGTGGCATGTGGAATAGCACTTGCAAACAAGATTAACTCTACTCTGTACAAATGATAATTATGAGTCCATAAACCTATGCATGTGTATGACGTAAAAAAAAAGGACATTATCATACAGGCTGAGTGTAATTTTCCAGCCATACTATCTACAGTAGCCACCGATATAGGCCAAGCATCTAATTAGTGTTTCCTACTTTTTCATTAGTACTAGGGTGTTGTACCGTGTTAGCCATTATGAATGTAGAGAAAAGCCAAGCAAAATGACACCTTTTATTGGCTAACTAGAAAGATTACAATATGCAAGCTTTCGAGGCAACTCAGGCCCCTTCTTCAGGCAAGATGTAATACAGAAACTGAAGTTTCCTATGTTTATATACACACTCTAGGACAAGAAACAACATTGGTAAATATTTAAATGAGAAATTTTGTATGTAAAAAATTAATAGATTCATTCAGGCTAGGGTTAATTTAGCAAGAGAGAAAAGAACAATGTATTGTCAAGATCTCTGGATAAGATAACTGTCCAACAAAGTCTTTTGAAGTTTGTAATGAGTTTTTTCAAAACAATGTGGGTCTGTAGACAGGTTGTCTGTCATTCTGAGAGATGTAAACAATCCTCATATCTGGCCATAAAACTCTTGTCTTTATTCAATCCATGTTGTAAAGTATTAAATTTTAGCATGAGTTTAACTTCCCATTCTTTTCTCTCTTGCTGTGTTTTGAAGTTGCCCATAAGCACTGTGACCTTAAAGTCCTTCTCACAGTGTCCATGGCTGTTGAAGTGGGCCGCCACAGGAACATCTGTGTTGCCATGTTTAATGTGGAACCTGTGTAAGTTCATTCTCTGGCGGAGTGTTTGTCCAGTTTCTCCCACATAGAGTGCAGTGTCAGGACATTTCATGCAGAAAATTAGGTAGACTACATTAGATGATCTGCAGGAAAATGATCCGTTGATGTGATGTTCAAGTCGGCAGTGTGGTATAACTATACGGTCTGTATCATAGATGTGGGCACATGTTTTGCATCTTTTCTGTAGGCATGGAGATGTGCCATTTTCTGTTGGTTCACTTAGGGAGCCTCGGACAATTAATTGTTGAAGGTTTGGTGGTTGTGTGTATGCCAGGAGGGGAGGTTCAGGAAATACATTTTTCAGTGTTTGGTCATTGTTTAGTATTGGCTGAAGTTCTTTTATAATTTTTCGAAGTGTTTCAAGATGTGGGTTGTAGGTGACAACAAGGGGGATGCGATCCTTGTTGTCTTTGTTTTTATATTCCAGAAGGTTGTCTCTGGGTATGGCAGTAGCTCTTCTTATTTGAGTGTCTTGTTGTTTTCGGGGTGTAACCTTGTTTGATGAAATCTTGTCTGAGCTCCTGCAGTTGTTGATCCCGGTCTGTTGGGTCTGAGCAAATACGATTGTACCGTATTGCTTGGCTGAAAATAATGGAGCGCCTTATATGCTTGGAGGAAGATTTCATGTCAATGTGCATCGTAAAACCAATGTTGTATCTCCGTTACATAGATGACATCTTCATAATCTGGACTGCCAGTGAAAAGGACCTCCTCCATTTTCATAATGAATATAATTGTTTTCACCCCAACATAAAGCTGAAGCTGAATTACTCAAAAACAGAAGTCAGCTTCCTTGACACCACCGTTCAACTGAAAGACAACACCCTTGTAACTTCTATTTTTCACAAACCGACAGACAGACGGACCTACCTGAAAAATGATAGCTTCCACCCCAAGCATATAAGGCGCTCCATTATTTTCAGCCAAGCAATACGGTACAATCGTATTTGCTCAGACCCAACAGACCGGGATCAACAACTGCAGGAGCTCAGACAAGATTTCATCAAACAAGGTTACACCCCGAAAACAACAAGACACTCAAATAAGAAGAGCTACTGCCATACCCAGAGACAACCTTCTGGAATATAAAAACAAAGACAACAAGGATCGCATCCCCCTTGTTGTCACCTACAACCCACATCTTGAAACACTTCGAAAAAATTATAAAAGAACTTCAGCCAATACTAAACAATGACCAAACACTGAAAAATGTATTTCCTGAACCACCCCTCCTGGCATACACACAACCACCAAACCTTCAACAATTAATTGTCCGAGGCTCCCTAAGTGAACCAACAGAAAATGGCACATCTCCATGCCTACAGAAAAGATGCAAAACATGTGCCCACATCTATGATACAGACCGTATAGTTATACCACACTGCCGACTTGAACATCACATCAACGGATCATTTTCCTGCAGAGCATCTAATGTAGTCTACCTAATTTTCTGCATGAAATGTCCTGACACTGCACTCTATGTGGGAGAAACTGGACAAACACTCCGCCAGAGAATGAACTTACACAGGTTCCACATTAAACATGGCAACACAGATGTTCCTGTGGCGGCCCACTTCAACAGCCATGGACACTGTGAGAAGGACTTTAAGGTCACAGTGCTTATGGGCAACTTCAAAACACAGCAAGAGAGAAAAGAATGGGAAGTTAAACTCATGCTAAAAATTTAATACTTTACAACATGGATTGAATAAAGACAAGAGTTTTATGGCCAGATATGAGGATTGTTTACATCTCTCAGACTGACAGACAACCTGTCTACAGACCCACATTGTTTTGAAAAAACTCATTACAAACTTCAAAAGACTTTGTTGGACAGTTATCTTATCCAGAGATCTTGACAATACATTGTTCTTTTCTCTCTTGCTAAATTAACCCTAGCCTGAATGAATCTATTAATTTTTTACATACAAAATTTCTCATTTAAATATTTACCAATGTTGTTTCTTGTCCTAGAGTGTGTATATAAACATAGGAAACTTCAGTTTCTGTATTACATCTTGCCTGAAGAAGGGGCCTGAGTTGCCTCGAAAGCTTGCATATTGTAATCTTTCTAGTTAGCCAATAAAAGGTGTCATTTTGCTTGGCTTTTCTCTACTTTTTCATGAAAATGTCGGCAAAAAAATGAGGGCACATAACACTGGGGAAAGCACCTATGCACATTAACACAATAATATTAGCTTCCTATTGGCCATTTACTTCCTTCAGCTTTAACTACAAAAAAGTAATTGGAAAGTATGGCTTAATGAGTCAGCTAGTTAGCAAAGAAATTCACAATGATTTAAAGTACTGTTAAACTTATCCTAACCTCTCACATTCAGACAAGAAATGTCAAAATACCCATTGACACAAACTCTTTTAAAATATTCCAAAGTTTTTACTGGGAAGGGGTTATTGAGTGAATGTACTGTACGCCCACAAAGAAAATCTGGAAAGATGTATGCAGAGACTAGAACAAGTACTGAAACATCCAGGGTTTATAGTATATCGGAAATGAACTAGCCATTGTCACAAATATTACAAAAACATTGAAAATTACTGCCAAACAGATTATCTTACATAACTGATGGACTACATGGAACAATTTCATTCAAATGTGCTTTTGTTGGCTGATGGCATTCAAGCATTAGCTAACATTATAAAATGTTTGCCTAAATTGTGTAATAGGAATAACTTCTATATACAGCACCAGTAGAAAAGTTTTCATTACAAGGAACAAGAGGTGCCATCAAACTTGTCAGCCAGTGTGAATATTTCCAGCATGCATATTTGATGGAATTGAGTCATATTTAAACATGAAATGCCTGTCAATTGAAAACTTATTATTTTTTTCACTGTTAGACAAACATTTTATGAGGTCACATTTTAGCATGAGATGCACAAGGCATATTCAGAAAATGGAGCTGGCAGATGTATTAACCACAACAGAAAAATATAGATATACTGACAGAGATACCATATTTGGTTCAGTCAATTAAGTTCAACAGCATCATCAATATGAAGCTGTTAACTCGGATTCTGGAGGGCTACAGTGGAGGCTGTCATGATTCTTGTCCTTGTTTCATATGTTTTCATTGCAATGATTCATTAATTATTTTCAAATGATTCCTTTAGTTTTGCTTACCTCAAGTTGCCTCAGTTTCATACTGTGAAAGCTGCTTTGTGTCAGCAGTTGCCACGGAGAGCCATCCCATATGCTATGTGGGATATGTCAGCTTTGTATAGGTATAAATATCCATGCACCACACTTACCCGAGTTTGACAAATTCTGAATGACAACTTTGTGTGTTTGTTTTCTTTATATGTTTTTTTTTTTACTTTGCGGCTCCTGACTGGTGCTGATCAGCGAAATTCACCAAAGCAATTTGAATATATGCTATATTCACCGTTAACATTTTTTTGCAAATATTTCCTTAGAAATTTGTTGTGCAGTTGGCTTAGGCAAACATTATCGTGTCATTATGATGTCAAATTATTTATAGAGCACATTTAAAACAACATCAGTAGTGGAAGCAGGACCAACCATCAGCATTTCCATTTTATTTTTGATTTAGATCCAGGATCTTATTTCTTGTGCAGCCGATTCATTTCAGAATTGCAAACAGGAATATAAACCTGCATGTCATCAGTACAACAGTGAAAAGAAATAATGTATTAAACTTCCTAAAAATAACTCCTATAGGACGAAGATATATAGAAAGTAAAATAGGATCCAAATGGATCCCTCAGGAACACCACATTTAACAGGAGCAGTAGATGAAAGAGAGGAATTGGAAGTCACTGAAAAGTGTTTACCAGAAAGATATGACGATGATGAAAGATGATGAACCAGTTAAGAGCAGCCCCTTTCATCCCCACCAAATGCTACAGCTACATGCATGTAGCCAAATGCTATCTCATGATCAGTAGTGTCAAAAGCTGCCAAAAGGTTTAGTAGGACAAGGACTACTGCCCCACCTGATTCAACAATAAGAGAAATGTCATTAAATACTTTCAGCAGGGCCATGATAACGCCTAAAGAAATTATTGGAGTTAAGATGATCAACCAATTGATCATACATATTTTTTTCTGATACATTAGCCAAAAAATGGCAATTGAGAAATTGGGCGAAAATTAGCTAACACTACAGGATCTAACTCTGCTTTCTTAAGACAAGGTCCCACCACTGCATGTATAAAAAAGTGAGGGCATAATCCCCTTACTAACAGAGCCATTCATAATACAGGGGATCCTCGGGTTACAATGTCTCGACATACGACGTTCTGAGTTTACAACGCTCACTTCCATAAAAACTTTAAAAAATTGAGACGTGAGAAGGAATAAAGATAAGGATTTTTTTTTACACTTATTTTTTCTGTACAGTGTACAGTACAGTATATTTATGTCCTTTTCCTTTTTCTGTGGCTTAGTTGTGTTTTTATGTTCTAGATTATGATTTTGCAAATGTGTTTGGTTAGGTGTGTTTCGACTTACACCAAAATCTGGGTTACATCTCTGTTGTAGGAACGGAACTGTGTCATAACCCAAGGGCCCCCTGTATCTGACAATACTGGGTCCAGGACATCAAATGCCTCCATTAAAAGACAAGATGGAACAACATCAAGAGGATATAAAGTAGTACAAAGTATGTCAATGGTACTTTTTAGTGGTGAAAGTGAAACAACGTTAATGGAGTCCAAAACAATGAAAGAAACTGATGACTTGAATGCATAGTACTATTCAGTCTCATCTCTGAATGGGGGTGAATAGCCGCATTAATTCCCTTAAATAAGAACCTGGGTTTCTAAGAATGAGAGGATACCAAATCAGAGAAGTAATCATTTTTTGATTTCTTAACTGCCTCCTGGAAGTTAAACACAGTAATCCTAAAAATCTGCGCAGATATAGTCAGCCGGTCATTCTTCGACTGCCATTCAGCAATCCTACAGACACACAGCAGCTGCTGTGTGGTGTCATTAAGCAGGTCTTCCCTTTTTTGCCACGTATTTTGAGGGAAGCAACTGAGCCATTTTACATGATGAATTTAAAGCTAAGACAGAATTGTCAATACTTTCGCACTGGCCTTGTACATCCAAAACGGAAAACATGGTTTTAAAATCAGATATAATAGAAGAACTTAAAAAGCGAGAATACCGTTGAACACAGCTCGTAGTAGCAACATCAACAATAATATTCATATCCATCATTAGAAAAAATGATCAGTAATAGGAACATCACATATAACAGAATTATTAACTGTAATACCATGTGTAAGAACAAGATCAAGGGTGTCACAAAGAGAATGAGTTGAAGTATTACTAAGCTGAATAAAATCAAATGAGTCCAATAATGATAAAAAATCATTAAAGTTTAGATTGACAACAAACGTGTATGTTAAAATCAGCAACAAAAGTAACTTTATCTTACGAGAGCATGATATCAGCCATGAGATCAGAGAATTCAGAAACACACATATAATTAATTATAGGAGGTCTATAAACCAAATCACACAACAAAGAAGAAGAGCTGCACATGTTGAAAACTTGCAGTTCGAAGCTACTAAAGGACACGTTCTAAGGCTCTGACACAAAAACAAACTTTTAAAAACAGTGGTAAGGCTCCCCATTACACAATGAGACAGCCAAGCAGATTTCAAAAATGAATAACCTGGTGGTACCAAGTCAGCAAAACAAGAAGAGTCCCCATTAACAATCCAGGTCTCTGCAATGAAAAAGAAGTTCTGATTCTTTGAGGTAATAAAGTCTTGCAGGATGAGAGTTTTATTAGACACTGACCTCATGTTCAGGAGGGCACCCTTGATTAATGTAGAAAAGCTCAATGTTGGGCAAGCTCGGGTGATAGCAGCATTTACTCCCCTAGAACACACAGAGAAAAATTGTTATCGTAAAATGGGAATAGCCAAAGTCTCACGCAATAACATTCACTGCTTTTCCACTTTCATATTGTCTAATAACTTTTCAGCTTGTGCAGCGACTCTACCTGTGGCAGGTGTAAGTCTCTGCAGGGGGAGCCTTGTGGTGTGAAAACACATGAGGACAATGATACCCCTTGAAGATGGAGAAGATGAGCGGCAGACTGACACACTGGCAGCTGTATAATGGTCCTTGAAAGGATCCTAAACCTCAAAAAAACACTGCTCATCCTCTTTAAAATTGGGCTGTTCTTGTTCAATGCCAGGTTTAAACAATGGTTGGCTTTATGACAACAGACACCTACCAGTGGTCAGGAATACATTGGTCATGCTTCAACTCCATCATGCTCATTGTGCTGGAATCCATAAGCTAAATAAAGAGGAGCTACATTCAGTTTCTATATGGTGTGGATCAACATAAAAATGAATCTGCTGTAGTGTTAAATTGACTATTTTAATAAGGGCACCTAGTGAGAATGAAGCTGCTTTTGTTAACCGTAAGCAGAGTTACATTCCATTAATGCACAAATCACCTCTAATGCCAAGATGAGACTGACAAATGCTTTGGCTTGGTGGCCTGGGTCAACCTATCATTTATTTTGATTCAAAGTAGCGCTGCCAGAAATTATTGAAGGGGCTCTAGGTGATGGCTGGAGTGTTAGTAAGGTAATGGTCATTACATGTGCCAGATGATACTGGGCTAACTGCTCAGACGCTGGCACATTCCACCTTTCCCCGACCCCCAGAGTGCAGAAAAGATGTGCTTCAATGCCATGCAAAGCGCACCATAGCACTTCTCAAATGCATGAGTTGGTGTCTAAATGCGGTTTTAGTTAGGAGGGTGCTTGACTAGCCAATGAAGGTCTGCAGCACGACTACATATATATGAGGTAGATTAGCATGCTTGTTTCAGGGTGGCAACCAGGCAGGATTCAAGGCATATTAACATACACACATTTACAGATAATTGTGATTTATAAAGGATAAATTGCGTAGAAATGTGCACACACTATGTTTTATAAATCATGTTTTTCTTTGGCGTACGTATTTCCCTTTTCTTGGTGTATGCATATTTTCAAGCTTGAATGCAAGCAAAGTTTTATAAATAAGATTCCAGGTCATTCCATTCCATGTTGTAGTGTTGCATCCCAGTGCCACCTTTACAACTTGTTTGCATTCTACCTTGCTTTCTACTACTTTCTTAATTAGTAAACAATTACTACTGCTAATGGAACTGGTATCTTTTGCCTTTAATTTTAGTTGACTTGCTTTTTAAGATTCACTACACTCAATTATTTCTGTTTTCCATAAACAGCATCCAAGCAATAATGAAATGCAATGCAAGCCAGTAGATGACCAGCTAACTTGATCCCTTTTGCACCTCTCTGTCCATCAAACAATACAGCATCTGATTCATTCATACAATATCTGTTCCAACAAAATACTTGAACAGAAAAAAGTGAAGATATGAGAAATACTGATCTGCTCTGGTCCATAGAACATTTTGATGGTGATCTTAGGATACAGGCCCTCCAGTATCTGAGTTTATCAGCCCTGGTGTAAATGACACATTGATTCTACCTGTGGAGAGGGGAGAAACCTGCAGTCAAGAAAGCAAGGAGTCACTTTCACAAGTGAGAGTTCTTTTATGTGTGTTTTAAGTTTATTAGTAAGTTCTATTTTTTTCCATAGTATTCACCAGTTAGCTGCATAATGTAATCTGTCAGACTAAAACACAGGTATAACAGCAATAGACTGGTGTTTTAAATTGTGCAAATGTGCTGAAAAGGTACTCCATTATTACTGTAAGTTTCATTAGTTGAAAGTGAACATGTTACTTTCTTATTATAGATAGATAGATAGATAGATAGATAGATAGATAGATAGATAGATAGATAGATAGATAGATAGATAGATAGATAGATAGATAGATAGATAGATAGATAGATAGATAGATAGATAGATGATACTTTATTAATCCCAAGGGGAAATTCACATACTCCAGCACCAGCATACTGATAAAAAACAATATTAAATTAAAGAGTGATAAAAATACAGGTAAAAACAGACAATAACTTTGAATAATGTTAACATTTAGTGGATGCAGTGGATGGATTTAGTGGATGCAGTGGATTCTACATGATTGACAGGAGCCTGCTGAGCTCCCGTCACTCTGCCACAGATGTCAGACTGTCCAGCTCCATGCCTACAATACAGCCTGCCTTCCTCACCAGTCTGTCCAGGCGTGAGGCATCCTTCTTCTTTATGCTGCCTATGTCTGATAGAACATCTGCAGCATCTTATTGCAGATGTTGAAGGACGCCAGCCTTCTAAGGAAGTATAGTCGGCTCTGTCCTCTCTTGCATAGAGCATCAGTATTGGCAGTCCAGTCCAATTTATCATCCAGCTGCACTCCCAGGTATTTATAGGTCTGCACCCTCAGCACACAGTCACCTCTGATGATCACGGGGTCCAGGAGGGGCCTGGGTCTCCTAAAATCCACCACCAGCTCCTTGGTTTTGCTAGTGTTCAGGTGTAGGCGGTTTGAGTCGCAACGTTTAACAAAGTCCTTGATTAGGTTCCTATACTCTTCCTCCTGTCCACTCCTGATGCAGCCCACGATAGCAGTATCGTCAGTGAACTTTTGCACGTGGCAGGACGCCGAGTTGTGTTGGAAGTCCGATGTATATAGGCTGAACGGGACCGGAGAAAGTACAGTCCTCTGCGGCGCTCCTGTGTTGCTGACCACAATGTCAGACCTGCAGTTCCTGAGACACACATACTGAGGTTTGTCTGTAAGATAGTCCACAATCCATGCCACCAGGTATGAATCTACTCCCATCTCTGTCAGCTTGTTCCTAAGGAGCAGAGGTTGGATGGTGTTGAAGGTGCTAGAGAAGTCCAGAAACATAATTCTTACAGCACCACTGCCTCTGAGAGAGGGATCGGTGTAACATATAGATGATGGCATCCTCCGCTCCCACCTTCTCCTGGTATGCAAACTGCAGAGGGTCAAGGGCATGGTGGACCTGTGGCCTCAGGTGGTGAAGCAGCAGCTGCTTCAAGATCTTCATCACATGTGACGTCTAATTTATTGTGGTTGTTGCTATCTTCTCTTCCAGCAAAAATGAATAACACTCATTTCACAAATAATTCACTAAGTATACTGAAAAACTGGGTTTTGATATAAAGGCTAACAATTCTAATAAAACAAGTCAGTTGAGAAAGTTACAGTATGTATAAATCAGGCAAATCTTGACTGTTACACTGTGGTGGACACATAAGAACTGCAGCCAACGCAGAATCTGTTTGTGTACTGTATATCTTTGATTAAAAAAGGATAATGTAGAAGCATAAAAAGATACCAAGGTCAAACAAATGGACCAGGTTTTCACAAATTTAAATTAATTTAGGAACAATCTGAACTGTGACATACAATATGTGGATAGGTTTTAAGGTCCAAAGAGCACAAATCATATAACTGTAGCTTGATGCAATATGTTTGTTTAACGCTTCCAAGCCAAAGCCAAATGTGTTTTGAGGAGAAGCAACACATGCATCCTGCTTGAATTAAGCAAGAAACTAGAATGGTAATGGACTAGAGTGCTCAGAGTGTTCTTTGGGAGCAAGTGTTTGTGTACTAAAACAAAAAAAACTGTCACCATACAGACCTGTCACAGGCTCTCATCTAACCAGTGCTACCAATAGTCTCATCAAGCAGCTACACTTTTAAAAATATAGGTGCCACACTGCAAAACATTCTTTCTTAACAAGTAAAAATTTCTTATTTTAAGGTAATATATCTAATATTTTTCCCCAAGAGATTAAATACCTCAGGTTGCAATGATACTTGCTAGAATATTTTGCTCAATTCAAGATAACTGGTCTTAAGATATCTGATTTAGATATAAAAGTGTAATTCCAAGACAATTTCAACTTGATTTTTTTAACAACTATGACATTTCAGATTAACACTTGCCTAATTCAGTGGCCTTTCTCTGTAACTAGTATGATTTAACAGCTGGATTCCCTGCAAAGGGTAGTACAGTGGAACCTCAGTTCACGAACGTCTCAGTACACGTACAACTCGGTTTACGACCAAAAAGTTCGCCAAACTTTTGTCTCGGTTCACGACCACACACTCGGTATACGAACAAGCCAGTTTCCCTTTCGGTTTGTGCGCGCAGATGATTTCCGCATGTGTTGCATTGTTCTCGGTCAGGCGTGCGTGCTTTCGCTGTGAACTCTTTGTGCACTATTTCATTTCCCTTCCGGTTCGTACGCGCCGATTATTTTATTTAAGCACGTGTTCAGCCTCTCCCTGTTCATTTTTCTCAGTCAGACGTGCATGCTTTACCTGTTAACTCTTTGTGCTTTACAGTATTTCGTGTGCTTTTGCAGTTAACCATGGCTTCTAAGCAAGTGAAGAGTGGTAAGAAGAAAGTTTTGCAGAAAATTGAAATTGAAGTAAAGAAAGACATTATTGAAAAGTATGAGCATGGCGTTCATGTTACTGTTCTTGTCGCCGAGTACAAGAAGTCAAAATCTACGATTTCGACTATTCTAAAGCCAGAAATAATCTATTAAAGCAGCAGGTTTTTTTTGTTTTTTTTTTGTCTTATACAATTTCTTGTATTAGGAATTTGTTCGTTTTCACATACCCCTTGGGGTCAGAGCACAGGTCAGCCATTGTACAGCGCCCCTGGAGCAGTTACAGGTTAAGGGTCTTGCTCAAGGGCCCAGCAGAGTAGGATCTCTTTTGGCAGTGACGGGGATTCAAACCGGCAACCTTCGGGATACCAGCGCAGATCCTTAGCCTCAGAGCCACCACTCCGCTCCTTAAGCTGATGTTGCAAAAGGAGTTACAGCGTTAACCAGGCAGAGGCCTCAAGTGCTGGAAGAGGTGGAAAAACTGTTGCTAGTGTGGCTGAACGAGAAGCAACTTGCAGGGGATAGCGTAAGCAAGGCGATGTTATGCGAGAAAGCCAGGAAGATTCATGGCGATTTGCTGCAAAACTATCCTTCTACAAGTGGCGAAAGTGAGGAATTTAAAGCCAGTAGAGGATGGTTTGAAAAGTTTCGCAAGAGAAGTAGCATTCATAGTGTGGTAAGGCATGGAGAGGATGCTAGTTACGATGCTGAAGCTGCGAAAGAATTCGTGAAAAATTTCACAAAATTAGTAGAGGACGAAGACTATATCCCGCAACAAATCTTCAACTGCGACGAGACCGGATTGTTCTAGAAGAGGATGCCGAAGAGGACCTACATTACCCAGGAAGACAAGGCTATGCCTGGCCATAAACCAATGAAGGACAGGTTAACCATTTTGCTGTGTGCTAACGCTAGTGGCGACGTAAAAATCAAGCCGCTACTCGTTTACCAATTTGAGAACCCTCGTGCTTTCAAGCAGCACAATGTAGACAAAGCCAGACTGCCAGTGATGTGGAGGGCAAACACGAAGGGTTGGGTCACAAGGACTTTGTTTTTGGAATGGCTGCACGAGGCTTTCGCTCCCACCAGCTAAACAGCTAAAAACACCAGAAACCCAAGAAATCACAAGAGAGAAAACACCTGAAGGAAAACATCCCTCCATCGCGGAGCCAGACTCTCCCTCAAAACTGTAACCTCCTCTCCACCCAGTTCCTCCTCACTTCATGCCAGAACTCAACTCATGCAAGGTTAGTTTTCTTGGTGGTTTATAGTTAGTTTTTGTATTACGGATTTTTCAAATGTTCATTTTTCGGTTCGTAGAGTGAATTGCTGCAGTGTTACTTTTCTCTTTTTTCAAATGCTCATTTTTTTCCCTGTGCTTAAAACTCATTTTAAAAAAGTGTTTACAGCAAGTGGTTCGTAGCGTGATTTGTTGCAATGTTATCTCTGGTGGTTTATTAAATTACAGATTTTTCAACTGTTCCATTTTTTCCCCTGTGCTTAAAAGTCATTAAAAAAAGTGTTTATACAGCCATAGGGTTGCAAGGCTATAGTGCGAACTCCTGCAATGTTACTTTCTTGGTTGCTTGTGGTTGGTTTTTAAATAAAGTTCAGATTTGTTCAAATGTTCCTTTTTTCTCCCTGTGCTTAAAACTCATTAAAAAAAAGTGTTTATACAGCAATCGGGTTGCAAGGCTATAGTGCAAAGTCCTGCAATGTTACTTTCTTGGTTGCTTGTGGTTGGTTTTTAAATAAAGTTCAGATTTGTTCAAATGTTCCTTTTTTCTCCCTGTGCTTAAAACTCATTAAAAAAAAGTGTTTATACAGCGATCGGATTGCGATCGGGTTGCAAGGCTATAGTGCAAACTCTTGTAATGTTAGTTTTCTCTATTGTTCAAGGTTTTCTCAGTATTATTCAATGTTTTTACATTTAGTTTACTATTACGATGTGCATTCTATGGTGTAATCTATATATATATAGGAGAGTTGGGATCCGAGAGACTGTGTTTGTGGAGGGTTGGAGAGTTAAGGCGGGTGTTGGATCACGTGATCATCTCCCCTCCCATTCACCTCATTTCATTCACTTCATTTCGCTCCGAGCTGAGCTCCGCAGCTGATGCGGTCTTGCCGTTCTTTTTCCTTTGTGTTTAGTCCTTTCTCCTTTACTGATTTAATGTTTAGTAGACGCGCTACTTACTGAATAGTATTTTTTCCTTTAGTGTTTCTACTTAGTGTTTCTTAGTGTTTAGTAGACGCGGTGTGCGAAAGGAGAGTTGGGATCCGAGAGACTGTCTTTGTGTGTTTGTGGAGGGATGGAGAGTTAAGGGGGGTGGGGGAGTCACGTGATCATCTCCCCTCCCATTCACCTCATTCCATTCACTTCATTTCACTCCGAGCTGAGCTCCACAGCTGACGCGGTCTTGCCGTTCTTGATTTGCTTTTCACATGGCCAACTATACGTTGCATGCTCAACAGTAAGCTCAGCGCACAACTTGGTCATATTACAACCGGAGGGGCGAAGTGACAACATGGTATACAAAGAGATCCTTAACAAATAATTATTGGTATATTTTCCCTCAGTTTATTATTTAAAATTTTAAAGCAGTACTTCGCCGCTGCGAAGCGCGGGAATTTTGCTAGTTAACTATATTTGTGCTTAAAAATCTTATATTTACATACAGTTCGTACGGTCTGGAATGGATTAATTGTATTTACATACAGTCCTATGGGGGAAACTGCTTCGGTTCACGACCAAATCGGTTTACGACCAGAGTTTTGGAACGAATTATGTTCTTGAACCGAGGTTCCACTGTACTTTATTATATTCAAATGGTAATATTTTTCTTCAAATCAAAATGGTTTCCACATTTTAAAATAAATGACCCTTGTATAAAAAATGTGTCTGGTGGTTTGATGCAAGAGTATTTTCACTGTGTCAAATAAATGGCTTAATCCAAACAGTGTTGCTGGAATTTATTAACATAAAAAGAAAAGTTCAAGAATTTAGGAATCTTTAAAAGTTTTATATAGTTCAATGATATCCCCATGGTAGTACTTCACGAATATACATTTTGTTTTTCAGTCATATAGTATCACTGGAATTAAAATTAACCAGCTTCATAGCATCAACAAAACGGGTGGGTTTATCCAGGTTAGGGATTTTAATTTCATATGACAAAACATCTCTATCAAAGAACACAGCATCATGAACTTGAAACTCCAAACAATATAATGTGTAGTGTTGATATGGCTCAAAAGTAGTTTTAAACTCAAAGCCACAAACGAGCAGCAAATAAAACAACGCCAAATCATCCGTGTTTAAACAGCAAAAAGCACAAGTGCTGAGCGACTCTAGCTGTTATGTGATGTAATATACAGGATCGTTCCATTATTTTAGGAAAAAAAATTATTTATGTCAATGACATTGTTGAGTATATGAAAAGCTAACGGTATAATTACATTGTTTTTGTTTGTTTTGTTTTTTTTTACAAATACGTTTTTTTTTTTTTTTTTCAAAAATAATATCCAGCGCTCTTTTTGACCCCTTCTTTGTCATGTAATGGATCATATCTTTATTTGAGCATGCGTAAACGCGTTCCCTGTGAAACGTCCTTATCTTTCCTGCGCATCAGATGTTACATTATGAAACGTTCTCACTGTAAGGTTATTAATAACGTTACATAGTTAGCTAAAATTCTGCTTTGCTCTTCGCAGCTGATAAGTAACATATTTACGCATATAAACCAATGGATTCACTTGACGAAGTCACACTGGAAATATTAAAAGGTAAGTTTCTAATTAACATTTACTGTTGCTCCAGTGCATTCTGTTTTTATGAATCTACAAGAATTCACCTGTCCACGTTGATACCTATAATCATTACGACACAAAACAGAAGTAGTGGGGCAAGCTAGTTTTGTGTAACCATTACATAAAATTTTAAAAATAAATGCAGGTGTTTATGTTATAAATATTTATTTTTTCATTTCCGGTTTTCACCTTTGCAATTTATCCAGCAAACACTGGCCAGAATTATAACTTACACTGCACGCAGTTCTTGCATTCGAACATATTGGTAAATTTAGCGCTTCTCTTGCCATTTTTGGCATTAATGAGTGGTTTGAGGCTGCACAGCAACACCGGACTCTTTTTATCGAGCGCCATGATTGTTAGATTTCATATATACAGAGAGTTATTATGAAATAAATGTTAGTTAAATGTTGATTTATTTGTTGCAGTGATTTATTTAAAAAGTTGTTAAAGACGTTCTGATACAGACTTCTGCTTGCTTAAAAATAATTTGAAATGTACCTTTTAAAAATGTGCCAAGTTCTAACTGCGTTGCACACGCCTCATGTTATTACCGGTAGTAAAAGTGAACACGACCCAAGTCGCTTCTATTTGAGATACCTTTAAAGAAAAACTTTAAAATTTAGAGGCCAGTATTTTACTATTATTATCGATTTTGAGGTATCCACAATTGTAAGCTCATTGCTCGAATATAAAAAGATCGCTGCACTTGAAACTGCAATGGCAGCACCTATCCCCCTTAACTTCATTATCAGTACCATACATGAGCGCGTCATATAAATATATATATTCTACAGTCAGCCCTGAGTGAGACCGTGCTCTTTATTACTTTAATGGCACAGGTGAAGGCCCCAGTCTGAGTGAAATGTTAACGCCCTGCTAATTTTATACACTCACAAATTAAGTAAGTCGTGTAAGACATGTATTGTGTCCTTGATCAGGCAACACGGTAAATACACCTCTTGTTCAGAAAGGAAACAAAATGTAAAACATTTATAAAAAGGTATCATGATTTGCACTTGTACCATCTTTCAAGAAACTCTTAAACTTATAAAAATTTGTAAATTTAGCACTTAAAGCCTAAAACCTGTGTTGGAAATGACTGCCGGTAATTGTGCAGATGACGTCCAAATATGAATGAATTACTGGTCTTCTCTGTTACTTTCAAGTTGCAAAGGTCACAGAAGATCTTCTAGGGACTCTTTCACATGAAGATCTGAACATTTCCTTTGAAGAAAACCTCATGGCCAGCAGTACATCAAGATGTCAGCATTATTTATTTATTTATTTTTTTTTTTTAAGAAATATTGTTGAGCAAACAATGTAGTTATTATCACTTTTGCTATGTTCTTTTTGTTGAGATTAAAGACTTCTGTAGCAACTTTTAAGTCAGAAGTGTCCATGTCCTGATGATATTTGAGATCAAGCAGGAGAGAAATATAAATGATGATAATAGGGAAAAGGAGGACGATTATGATATTAAAGTGATGACAACATAAATATATATTTATAGATGTGGAAATTTGAAGAGTAGAAACTTGGGCTTGGTCCTTCTCACTTAAAATTTTCCATAAATCAATAAAAGCAGTTTGAAATGTCACACCTGAGCACAGGACAGCTCATGCATCCATCAAGGCTGTTTCCCCAACATGTTCAACTCACCATATGAATCTTTGTGTAAACACATATTTATGTATGTTTGTCATTTATACAAAGTCTATATTAATTTACAAATGTTTTGATAAACTTGATCATGGCACCAGAGAATGATAGCGTGTTACATGTTAATTAGCACACAGAAGTAAGAATTTCACAGTACTCATGTAGCACTTATTTAGTTCAATACAACATAGTGTGAAAATACTCCATATCAATAGATAACTGAGCACATATCATTTCTGTGTTTTATCAGGAAGTAAAGATGATGACTACTATCTTGTTTTTAGTTACCTAAAAATTTTAACAATGGAAATATAAGCGGTCAGATATTTGAGCAATGCTGTCTTTGATTACTAATTTCATTTACGTTAAATAAAAGTAAATATTTCCATTTATGTCAGGCTTCATCAAATTTCATAATTCATAAACAGTTTATTGATAACTGGTAACTATTTTCAATGTCCTTTTCCTGTATTTTTTTTAACAGGAGCTGCAGTTTTCTGTGCAGCAAGATAACTTACAAGACATCTGCACAGCTCCCTCCTTTTCTGAATGCAATACTCTAAAAAATGCCAGTTTTTCACCTACCCCTCAATCCAGTGAGCAAGGATGTTCCAGAAAACTTTTAAGAGAAGCCAGCCCCTCTAAAATCATTCACCTACCAAGCCCTGAATACATACTTCATAGTGACAGTGAGTTGGAGCAGGTCAGAAAACACCGCAGCACATAGGGAAAGAGGAGCATTGTATTCTTTCAAAGGATCTGCGCTGTAGATTAATTAGAAATACAGTGACCAACATAGTGTCCATACTGAGGTAAACAACAAAGGAAGACAAATATACCTCCAAACATGAGGTTTTTTCAATGACAAAACGTATAGTCAAGTATTATCCAAAGCTATGTGCAGCTGAAGATCAAAATTAATGGGTGAGTGTAAGTAACTAGTTTTTATTGGGGTTTTAGACTGAGCAGTCACATCTTGTATTCACTTGCACACTTTTTAAAAGAGTGTAATCTCATTACAGGAACCTATGTTTAAACAATTCCTGAAAAGGCTACAGAATATCTGCACACCTCAGAAGCGACAGGACTGTATGCCTCAAATAAATAAAGAGAAGTCTCGGCATCACCATTGACAAGCATGATGCTGCTCAAGTCGAGAATTCAGGCGAGGCCGATTCCACCGCATCTTCATTGACGCTTGTTATTATGTCACCTTCTAGTCGTACCCAAAAAGTTACAGCAGAGAAAGAATGTGAACCATCTGGTAAGTGCACAATAGAGATGGTCATATCCCATCTTAGTTCAGACTGTTTAGAAAACACAACTGATTGAATTATTCATTTATATGTTTTTGCAGCTGTTGACACAATAGTTGACAGCCACTAAATACGGGACCTTTACAAGAAGAATAAATTAAAAAAATTAAAATAAATAAATTTGCAGTTACCCAGCTCCTTGATCATGAATTTAATGCACAGAGGTCATTTACAGATTATATGGGAGGCTTACCCATGCTTTAAAGGACTGGATCATGTAAGTACATAAAACACAGATATTTGACTGAAATATTTTTGAAAATGGTTTCTTAAAACAAAATATGTGCTGACTTAGAGTGTGCTTATTTTATAGGTAATGGATCAAATGCGTTGTATTCTTAGTTGGAATAATCTTAACTACATCACAGAAGTTAAGAGCAGATGGACCAGTTTTTTATGGAAAAGCACAGCTGTATGGAGTAATGAAGAAGATCCTGAAGCCTCCACATATGCACGATGATGGTAACATTTGTCATGCATATTTTATTCAAACTCATTTTATAGTTAGTTATGCACTTTACTCAGTATTGCAGCATGATAGGTCTAAATGAAAGTCAAATTGAAGTTGTTTAAAGTTATGATATTTTGCAGTTGATGCTCAAAGGGTTGCACTTTTTTATGCCATTTTTTTCCATAAAGACCAAGTCTATATTATAGTAAGCCAAACTTTGAGAAATTTTAATGCAAAATATTATTACTGCTCTCTTTGCCAGTAACTATTGATTTGTGAATTCCAGGTTCCCTTTTCTTCATTGTATTAGAAAGTTGTACTGTGTTATTCTGAAATAAATTTTTCCCTTTAATTATGTTTTTAAAAAGCCATTTATTAGCATTGTAAATAGTTTTGTCTAGCATCTTTAAGACACAACAGAATAATAAACTGACTGAGACTATCCTTTATTAGGTATAAATAATGAAGGAATATTTTAAAGAATACTTAAAACTTTAAATATGATCTATGTAAGGTTCATTTCAATTGTTCGTTCATGTTCTAGCATATTAGTAGGTAAAAATAATACCAGACATCATATCATTTTTGATATAAATCATTCTTAATTTAAGGCTTGCTGTATATTGTTGTTTTCATTAAAAGGAGAATGTTTGAGTTATATTAGAACATAATGCGAAAGATATTTAATTTTTTTTTTTTTCATTAATGAAAAATGCCATCGCCATGTTTAGAGCTCTGCCATCCATGTTTCCTTCACTTTCTCTACCCCCAAAAATGCTGGGAAACAAAACATGAGGCATTAGTTCATGGCCTTAAGGTAAAGCTTTGCATTTTTACATTGCTTAAAGGAAAAATAAAGACAGTTACTGCAATTCTATCCATCTGTGACTGGCAGCAATTTTCAGGGTTGTTTTTAATATTAGCTACAGGAACGACATTATACATTAAACAGTTTGATTAAAAGGGCTCAACAGAATATAACAATCTTCAATTTTTAGTGATTTCTTTGCTATTTCAATTACAAGCTGTGTATAACTGCTTCTGTTAAAATTAGCACATTAATTCAGTATTATAAATAAGTAAATGTATAATAAATCTGTATAGGACTACAGAGGATAAAATAAATTCAGCCTATTTTCTTTGTTGGTTTTTGTTTGTCTTGAAGACCTCTGAGAATCCTGATGCCTTTCTACAGCAAAGACTGACCACTGACTAGCGCTGCCCTTATTGTGGACAAAGATAACTGCATGCTAGCTATTGGAAGTGACCATTTGACAACTTTCCCTCAAGAAATGTTGCAGGAAGGTATCATGTACCTTATGGCATACTATTATGCAGTACATCTAACATATCCTAAGTGCATTGCCGCTGTCCTCTCTGCAATTCAAACTGAAATATTACTGGACACAATTTGAAGGGAAAATACAAATATGCTAGAAGAAAAATTGTGTGAGCCAAATGTAGAATAGGAAATGCATGTCTGTGATGTACTGTATATAATTACCATTGCCATATTTGAAAATCAATTAGATAAATTGTAGATAATTTGATATTTTGTGGATTGCAACATATCTGGTTGTATTTTCTTTGTCTTGTTTTTTGTCAAAGTTACCACTGTTAAAATTTTGTTTATGTAATTAAGTTTGTTATGCATTTCTGACTATGACAAGATAAGACAGTCCTGAACTACAATGTACAATAATGATATGGATATGACGTTTGTGTTGTATACAAGGTAATCTTCCTGTGTCAACTAATTTTCATGTGCTTGTGTTTTTCTCTGTTTCTGTATTGTAAACACAGCAGTAGTGCTGTTGGATACTGATGTAATACTTAAATAAAGAGCAATGCTAATGATTATGTCTTAATTGTAAGTTATTTTATCTATTCAGGAAGCCAACATATATCAGGAAATTATATATTAATTATGTGTCTTGAATGTAGGAATGAATTCCTAATTCAAACCTCTGCTAAAATATTTGGTTTCAATTTGAATTGAAGACCATCCTAAAAGGTGAGCACTGTATTACTTTTACCTTATTCCTTTGTAGGTGGACTGAAATTTGTTGTATATATCATGCAAATATAGCTTAATAATAATAATTCATTACATTTATATAGCGCTTTTCTCAGTACTCAAAGCGCTATCCACACAGGGAGGAACCGGGAAGCGAACCCACAATCTTCCACAGTCTCCTTACTGCAAAGCAGCAGCACTACCACTGCGCCACCTGTGAGGACAGCTTAGTACAGTATGCGTTGAAATTAAC
Organism: Erpetoichthys calabaricus; assembly: GCF_900747795.2. Classification (NCBI taxonomy): domain Eukaryota; kingdom Metazoa; phylum Chordata; class Cladistia; order Polypteriformes; family Polypteridae; genus Erpetoichthys; species Erpetoichthys calabaricus. Next base: position 143,529,636 of record NC_041405.2, read on the forward strand.
TACTTTCAGGATTTTTTTAAAATCCAAGTCAATATATCTCACCCCATTGGCATATAATTTTGTGATTTTTGTAAAATAATTTTCCTGTTTTAAGATATATGCTCTGAGATTAAATATTGGATTACCTATTTCAAGATGAGCTAACTTGTTTCAAGTAACAAGACTTTCTTTCTCCACTGGTATTAAAATTTTTCCACTTATATTAGTGATTTATTCTCTTGTTCCTTGGCCTTCATTTTTCAGTGTACTAAAATTAAGAATGCAAAACAACTGAATTAAAAATTATTTTCTAATATTCAGTGTATTTCCATTGTAGAAAGTCTAATCTCAAGTAATTTGTTCTAAAAAACAGCAATTTCTACTTATTTCAAACCTTTCAACACCTATAAGAGCTTTCTTATTTCTGGAACTAACTTATTTTAAGATTTCTTGGCAAGTAAAATTATCTTGCTGCATGGACAGATAATTTCACTAATATTAAGTCATTTTCTCCTGAAATTCAGTGTTTTTATCTTATTTCTAGGCTGTTTTTTTGCAGTGCAGAGTGCTTTTTCAAAGTGATGGCATAGGGGAATCATTATTTGTTCCCAAAAAAGCACATTCACATTAATGTTCCAGAAAGAACATTTAGATCTGTATCCAGCTCCATACATTAAATAACAATAAACCAAAGGCTAAAAGATTTTTGAAATACCAATAGCACATGACTTTTAAAGGACTTTTGCCAAATTCATTAACACAGGTTTTCTTAATCTGTTAGTGTCCTTCTTGGGAAGCCTAACATTCATTAAAGATTTCAGGTTTTTTTTGTTTGTTACATATTAGGAAGTTTTTCAAAGTACAAAGAACCAACTTCATATACAAGAAACCCTTCCCAGAATTAAAAAGTGATTTATCAAGCAGTGGTTCTACAAGAAACCATAACTCCCAGTTTAGAACCATAAAATGCCATTAAGGAACCAGCATTTTTAAGAGTGTAGTCACTAATACTGTTTGGGTATTGAACACTAAAAAGCATACTGTTGCTGCTTTGTTTTTTTTTTCCATTTGCCATATGTACTTTATCCAAACATACAAGGCGTTATAATCAGAAACTTCTGAATTAGGCCTGAGCTTGTTTATTAATTAACAGGGCAAACAGGTGAGGAGAAAGCATGCTGTAACAGGATCAGGGAAGTAAATTGCAAACCCCTTCCACAAGTTTTATTTAGAGATAGGCTTGCTTGTTCACAGATTTAACAGGTGTTTTTTCTTTTTAATTTGAGCTGTGCTACTTCCATTAGACATAAAATGACTGTACAATAATTATTAGATGCGCAAGCATTCCTTTTTTCACCACCCATATTTATGTCAATGAACCCTGCCCAGGTATAATGACTGCTGAGAATCACTAATTTTATCACCAGTAATCATGCTTCAGAGGACCCTCCCAGGGCATGACAGTTAAATAGAAATGAAAATCCCTTTAGTTGTTATTTTACATTAATTCTCATCAGGCTAACATCTCTAAGGCATTCAGTGCCAACAAAAAATTACTGGAAAAAAACATTAACAAAAAAAAAAGAAAACTCACAGAAATGGATTGGAGGAGGTGCCTTTGGAGACGAAATCAAGATTTATTGCTTTTTGGATTTTTAATTTTAGGTAAGTGTTGTATATTGTATTTCTTGTTTATTAGAGAAAATATGAAAGCTAAAACTGAATTAGAATAAAGGATAAAAAATGGCGTTTACCCTAAAATGTAATGTATAAAATGAAGGTCAATAGTTTGATTTACTTTCCATAAAGATGAATGGATACAAAAAGTACTATATTGGTTAAGACAGATACTTAGAAAAATAGGAAATGCAGTTTGTCGTAGATAGAAGTGAAAGGCACAGAAGATAAACCATACATATTCATGTAGCAAGATTTCACAATATAATTTCACAGAGAGAAGCATTATCTAACTGATGGAAGAAATACAGTAAAATTGAAAAATATGCAACAAGCAGCACGCAAAGTATGACATACATCAAAGAGCTCCAACTGTTGCCAGTATGTACTGCCTGAGGGGGAAAAACAGCTTATGAATGTTGTGTTCTGCGCTTTACAGTAAGACTGCAGACTGTGAGAATGACAATAATAGAAATTCTATAATACATCACAGGCTTTATCAAACAAGTATTTGAAAAAGCTCTTGACATATCTTATGAAATCAGTGATGGCCTGTCAGTGATTTGTGTTAATGTTACCATACTGCATTATGGTGCCACCAGCTGAACCCTTTCTGTGGTGCAGTGATATGTAAGAATACAAACATGTACAAGTACTCAAGTTCATCTGTGTAATTTCTCTCAAAAAGTGAATACATTAGTACAACTTTTTGAGTGTAATCTGATTTTTGTGAATAGTCTTCACTTTTGCTCGATTATTGCTGGTTGGCGATATCAGTGTTCCTAATCATTGGATTGCTATTACATTTACCTTTACGGTAATTGATAAAGAGTCTTTGGCTTATTCCACATCATTAACAATCTGAATGACTGTTTTTGTTGCCAATCTTTTACCCATGTTATCTTTTTGTTATGATATCTGGTAACCATTTTCAAATGGAGTAGCAGAGCCCCAGGAGATCTATTATGATGAAGCAAGCTTTAAACACACACACACACACACACACACACACACACACATATATATATATAGTGACAACAAGGGGCGCCACAGAGTCCCAAACCACAGACACAGTAATAATCCACACAGTATATGAAAAAAATAATGTGCTTGAAGAGAATTGAAGATTTTCTTCCCAAACCTCTACCAGCAATCAGCCACAATAACTATAGAATAAAGTACAATAAACCAACTCTGCTGAGATTTGCCTCCTGCCTCCTGACTATGACTCATCCATGTGTGGCAGCGGGCTTCCTTTTTTGCCGGACCCAGGAACGCTTCCAGTGCCATTCTGTCTCCTCTAGGAAGCACTTCAGGGCCATAGACAAAGTAGGGTGGTACTCCCTAGACAGAGCCCTCTACCGGACCCAAGGGACCAGTATGAAATGTATGTATTCCAAATGCGATATATTATTTACCCTCTACAACTCCAGGCACCTCACAGCCAGAAAAAGAGAACCTCCTCTGCGACTTGAGCTGCACTGGTGGGTCAGGTTGGGAGATGGGATAGCAGTCTGCTTGCTGCTTGTGCTGATCAACACATTTTCAAAACAAAAGACGTTGATGGAGAGGTGCGAATGAATTTAAGGTGGCCTGGGATTACAAGTTTTTTCATAGGCTTCAAGGTTTCTAGTGTTAATAGTTGGCAACAGAGACATTTTTGGGTGAAGACATTCTTTGGCTTTCTCCAAACAATGGCCCATCTAGGTGAAGGGAACAGGTCAAAAGATGGCTCATTAGACCACATTCTTTTTTTTTTGCATTGCTTAGGAGGTCCAGGTTTTGTGCTGGCTACACCAGGTTTTGCATCTTTATGCACTAACCTTTCATGCTAGTGGTTTGTAAGTGGTAACCACACCTGAAATCCCCACTTTATGAAACCCTCAATGTCCAGTTTTCTTGATACTGCCTCAAAGTGGTGCCTCTTCATTTCTGTAGTCATTTCTAAGGTTTTATCTTTGTGCCATTTTTGTGCCATTTAGCAAATATCCTGTGAAGTGTCTATCTTCTATTGAAGAACCCCAAGTTGCAGCCCCTATTTCTCTTTGATGAACCAGATTGTTCATGTTTGTCATATGCTACCATCTGACACGTGAAATTATTTTATACGTTTTGTGACTAATACTGTGACTGCAACACCAGCATCGAATTTCTGGCCTCTTTGAATCTCTCTTTCTTATGTTATGTTGCTTTTGAAACTCAAAATAATTATCACATTTCATTTATAGCTGACACATCCTGATAAATTTCAATCATCCTAACAGGACTAGAAGAATGAATGTTTGCATATTTACATTTTATTGGGTGTTTTTAGTGCCACAATTTCTTAGCATGCTACTGTACATTGTTGTCAAAACAGTGAGCAATTTCTGTGTTTACAACATACAGCTTTCACAATAGTTGAACACAGATACTATTTAAGCCATTGTAAAAGTGCATTTTGTAAAGCCTAAAAAAAATCCTATTAATGTGTTATGTAAACTAATGTGCTATGTATTTCTAAATAATAAGAGATAAGGAAACTCTTCAGCATAAGTGAGAGCTAATTGCCTCCAGGCACACATCCTGTGAAGATTCAAGTTAGGGTTTGTACTTAAAGAGAATTAAAATGTATAGGGGAAACCAGTAATTAAATGCCTAAAATTAAAGCATATTTAACAGTAAAAAAAATATAGTATGAATAAATGGAATACTTGTGGAAAGTTCCTATGCTGTGCCATCTCAAATTTAAAACGGGCTAGGAATAGTTTATAAATGTTAATAGACTTTTTACATTTATACAGTATATACTTTTTATCGATATCCTATTGAACAAATTAAGCTTGAGGAAGACTAATGCATTTACTGCTGAATTAGTATAGATGAAACACAAATAACAGGGAAATGCATTGGCTACATTTTATTTACATTTATTTTATATTTCAATTTCTTTTATGCTAGTTGTGGAATCTATCTCCAGCACTCTTTTTTAATTCCACATCTCCGTGTAACTCCATTGTGTACTAATTTAACAAATCCTGCAACCAAGATTGTACATTTCCCATTCTGGCCAAGGCTCCTAAAAGTTTTGTGCCTAACACAACTATGAATATGAAACTACTGAATTTATTAGTATGTCAGATGACTGATTACAAAATGTTGCTTCATTTACATGTGATGCATTCCAGTTGTGTCTCTTGTACAGTCAAACTAGACAGACTGCAGAGTTTTCCTCTATTTTCCCTTTGGTCTCTCGTCATTATGCTTTTAAAAAGCACAACAATGCAATCATTCATTAAAATTACTTTGCATGGCTGCACTCGGGTCCCAATACGGATGGTTCATCGTGTGGTGGGTGCAGGAATGCACTGTATCAACGCATGCTCCCAACCTATAAATTCATATATTGTATTAAATTCCCCTTTTTGATATTCATTATCACTTTACTCCCCTGTATTTCCATTAAATGACATTTTTGCATGTAAAAAGGGAGTGGTGTCCAAAAACAGTTACTAAACTTTACATGAAGACCTGGATTGATTCTTAATTAGTAAACTTCATTGTTGTTTGCATATAGTACGAGTATAGCAGGTCCCTACGAGTGTCCAAAAACATACTGTTTAGGTGAATTGCCATTGCTGTTTTGGCCATAGTGTGTGTGCGCATGTGTATCTGATCAGCATTTGATGGGCTGGCACCCTGTAAAGGTACTCTTCCTGCCTATCATCCTGTGATTGCTGGGATAGGCACTAGCTGCCCTTTGGCCCTGACCTGGATGAGCAGATGAAGAAAATAAATGGATGATTGCAAAGTAGATGGTAGAACAGAAATTTTCCACAAAAGAGAGCTGAGCATTGTCGAATCACCTTAATACAATTCAGGGCATTAATAGGCATTTTTAAGCTTCAAAACAGGAATTAGCCTTCGAACACCAGCCCATCATGGGGCTCATTCATATACCCACTCATTCTCAAGTGCCCAATTTAGTGTCACCAGTTAATATAACCAGCATGTCTTTGGTGATGCAGAAGGTAAAACAGGAATACCCAAAGGAATATTCTTATAGACTCAGGCAGAACAGGCAAACATTTTCACAAGTCTTCTTCTTGCCTTCCCATTAACTTTAGTTGCAATTCATTACTTACCATAACAAGGAAAGCAGCTCTCCATAACCCAGTGCCAATCTTCCCTAAAGTGTTACAAAATGCTTTAACTGTGGCTGATAGCCAGAAATGAACCTTGAATTCATAAAGGCCACCCTCAATCACTGAATTAAGTATTTTCTTTGCCTTTCAGAGGAACAGAATTCATTATAGCCAAACAACTTCATGGCCTTTATTGTGACTTTTTCTAAGCAGGTTCATCATCTAACTGGTATACATAGATTGAGTCTTAGTTTAGTTTTTTGGGATCTGGCAAGATTAGGCTGCTGGTTAAGGTTAAGGCTATGGTTAGGTTTCTCAGTCTCCAGAATGCACGCTTCCTGGATAAAAATTTAATTTGTAAGTCTCAAATCTTTGGCTAAAATCCTCTTGATAACCAATATATACTAGAGGATCGAATTCATAAGTTGCATATGAGCTGACAGATGAATAGAGAGTTCACAAAAGTAAATAAATTCTTCTCATTGCAGTCAAGCTTGTAAAGCTGTTCTGTGACCTCATTTGACCACAGCATTGAAAAATTAATTTCAAAATAATCACCAAAAATGAGAAAACAAAGTCAGAAACTAATAAGGACTTAACAAAGGGAAACAACAGACAAGTGTTTGAGTCTACATTTGAATAAAGACAGTTCTACATGTTATTTACAAAATATTATCTGGCTGGACAATGCTATTATACCCTTTTATTATATTAATTTTAATATCTTCTCTGGGACTGATAAATTGTAATCTATTTATCTAATTTTAATTGGTTTATGACTATGTTTATTTTTCTTCCTTACATATTTATTTTATTGGTCATAATGTATGTTTGTATATTTTTAAAAGTTTTCCAGTAGACATGTCTGACTCTGATTTTAATATGGGTAGACTGCTGTAACACTGTACTTTCTACTTGGTATCAATAAAATGTGCATGCATGTATACAGCATATGTTTATACCTAGCAAGTTCCCATATAGAGCATTTCATACAGTATATATGTCTACCTGTTATAAAGTACTGTTAAAATATATCTATGTATCTATCATATAGTATTTTTCATATCTATCTATCTATCTATCTATCTATCTATCTATCTATCTATCTATCTATCTATCTATCTATCTATCTATAATAATGGACCTATGGCCAATTAACATAAAGAAAAAAAAATAAAAATGAATAAAAAAAGATTTTAAAAAATTAAAGGTCAAAGTTAACAATAAGGCAGCATGTGTAAAAACAGAAAGCAGTGAATCAACAAGGTTAAAGCTGGAGTACTTTTTAAATGTCTGATATTATTTTACAACTATACAGCACATTGCCCAAACCTGCAACTTTCTATGTGGCGTTTGCATGGGCTAAATGTGTCTCTGTAGGTTTTTCTGGGTACTGCAGCATTTCATCCACATCTCAAAGATATGCTTTTTAGGTACCGTATATACTTGAATATAAGCCGAGTTTTCGAGCACCCAAAATGTGCTGAAAAATGTCACCCTCGGCTTATATTGAAGTCAGGTCCCGCTGCGAGAGAGAGACAGACAGACACACAGACACAAACACGCGCGCGCGCGCGAGAGAGAGAGAGAGAGAGACACACACACGCACCACGCGAGAGAGAGAGACACACACACGTGCCGTGCGAGAGAAAGACAGACACACACACACACACACACACCGCTCTAGAGAGAGAGACACACACACACGCGCCGTGCGAGAGAGAGACAGACACACACACACACGCACCGCGCTAGAGAGAGAGACACACACACATGCACGCGCCATGCTAGAGACAGAGCGAGCGAGTGAGAGAGAGGGCTGGCCACATAAGGCAGAGAAGGCAGTTAAAGAATGCACGGGGCTTGTTTATAAAGATTTAAATTAATTTATGGTAATTTTATTGGTATTTATTTTGATTATTGAAACTTACCAGTAGCTGCTGAATTTCCCACCCTAGGCTTACACTCGAGTCAATAAGTTATTCCAGTTTTTGTAGGTAAAATTCGGTACAGTAATCCCTCCTCCATCGCGGGGGTTGCGTTCCAGAACCCCCCGCGAAAGGTGAAAATCCGCGAAGTAGAAACCATATGTTTATATGGTTATTTTTATATTGTCATGCTTGGGTCACAGATTTGCACAGAAACACAGGAGGTTGTAGAAAGACAGGAGCTTTACTCAAACACTGCAAACAAACATTTGTCTCTTTTTCAAAAGTTTAAACTGTGCTCCATGACAAGACAGAGATGACAGTTCCGTCTCACAATTAAAAGAATGCAAACATATCTTCCTCTTCAAAGGAGTGCGCGTCAGGAGCACAGAATGTCAGAAAGAGAGAGAAAAGCAAACAAATCAATAGGGCTGTTCGGCTTTTAAGTATGCGAAGCACCGCGGCACAAAGCTGTTGAGGGCGGCAGCTCACACCCCCTCTGTCAGGAGCAGAGAAAGAGAGAGAGAGAGAGAGAGAGAGATAGAGAGAGAGAGAGACAAAGAAAAACAAACAATCAAAAATCAATACGTGCTCTTCGAGCTTTTAAGTATGCGAAGCACCGTGCAGCATGTCGCTTCACGAAGCAGCTGCACAGAAGGGAGCAACATGAAGATAATCTTTCAGCATTTTTAGACGAGAGTCCATATCGTCTAGGTGTGCGAACAGCCCTCCTGCTCAATCCCCCTATGTCAGGATCAGAGAATGTCAGCGCAAGAGAGAGAGAGAGAAAAGTAAGTTGGGTAGCTTCTCAGCCATCTGCCAATAGCGTCCCTTGTATGAAATCAACTGGGCAAACCAACTGAGGAAGCATGTACCAGAAATTAAAAGACCCATTGTCCGCAGAAATCCGCGAAACCAGCAAAAAATCCGCGATATATATTTAAATATGCTTACATATAAAATCCGCGATAGAGTGAAACCGCGAAAGGCGAAGCGCGATATAGCGAGGGATTACTGTACCTCGGCTTATATTCGGGTCAGCTTATACTCGAGTATATACGGTAAATTGGTGATTTTAAATAGTCCAATAAAATTGTGTGCATAAGTGTACCCTGTAATGGACTGGCATCCCATCAAGAGCTGATTGCTGCATGGCACCCAACACTGTCTGGGATAGGCTCTATCCACCTTATAACCCTGAATTGGACTAACTAATAAATGGATGGATTCTTACAACTGAATCCCAGTAGGTAAAGTTACTTGTTAATTATTATGTTGAACTGACCATGTCTCCTTACATTTTGTAGTAATTCTCCTTAGCTATTGGTTAAAATGTTTCAATATTTCATCTTTTTACAGTACTGTCTGCATCCACAGCAGTCTCCACTGCTGCTACTACCATTTCAACCAGCTCATCCACAGCTTCTTCTGTCTCTAATTTACGTGAGTTCATTAAATTTTGTTTGTATTATAGGGTATCTTTTAGCAGCTTGTTGCTTTTTACAAAAACTAATGCTAGGACAAGAAGTTAATAAATAAATTAAACAGTTTCAGACTATAACATTGAAAAGCAATTAATGGAAAATGTCTCTGAAAGTCACCTTCGTCTGCATAGTAGAATTTATACATTAAGTGTCCATAAGTTAGTAGAATGCAATAGAGCAATTTTAGCAAACTATACTAACTATGCTGCATTTAAAGAAGTTTGGAAACTGTTGTCCTGAAAAGTATTACCCATATTTTGTTTCTGTTACATTTTTTCTTATTATGTGCATTTTATTATCATTTTATGCTTTATCTACTTTCTTATTGCTACAGTGTTTCCTATTCTAGGGCAGCACGGTGGCACAGTGGTAACGCTGTTGCCTCGCAGTAAGAAGACCTGGGTTCTCTTCCCGGGTCCTCCCTGCATGGAGTTTGCATGTTCTCCCCGTGTCTGTGTGGGTTTCCTCCGGGTGCTCTGGTTTCCTCCCACAGTCCAAAGACATCCAGGTTAGGTGCATTGGCGATCCTAAATTGTCCCTGGTGTGTGGATGTGTGTGTCCTGCGGTGGGTTGGCGCCCTGCCCAGGATTTGTTCCTGCCTTGCACCCTGTGTTGGCTCCAGCAGACACCCGTGACCCTGTGTTAGGATATAGCGGGATGGAAAATGACTGACTGACTATTTCCTATTCTGTCCCAAATAATGTTACAGTTCATCTTATTAGCAATGTGCAGAATGTAGGCAAAACACGTATCCATCTGAAGACAACTCACAAAAACCCATCTCTACACTCAGTCACACTCATTCCAAGGACATTGAGAGTTTCCAATTTCAGGTCTTTGAACTTTCTTTTGAGAGGGAGAACATGTATATTCAGAACAAAAAAATGTTTTAATTTGATTTAGATTAAAACTTAAAATGAAAACACCATTTCATACGCAACTACTGTAATTGTGTACCAACAAGTAATTTTCTGGATTACTTTGCAGAATTGATACATGTTACCATTAATTTCACCCTGACGAATGTGCAATATGTAGCCAACCTTAACGATAAAAACAACGTGGCATTGAATATCACGTCTCAGGTAAGTCTTTGAAGCTGCATGATTTTACTTAGCAACTAATCATAAAAAGGAACCATGTTAAACAATTACAATGTCTTATCACAGATTTACTCAAAATCAATCAAAAGTTCAACTGATAATAAATAAATGTACATATTTCACCAGGTGGAAAAAGTCCTTCAAAACAGCTCTTTGGCTCCAGTCTTTACAAGCTGCCATTCTGTATCCTATAGGTGAGACACAATGTTTTTGAACTTCTTACACCAAAGGAGATTCTGGGAAGATGTGATGTAGGAACTTTAAAGTGGCTCTATATTAGTTAGTGTGGGCATCCATATGTGTGTGTGCCCTGTGATGAACTGTTGCCCTGTCCACTGTTGGTTATCACCTTGCACCCAAAGCTGCTGTGATAAGCACCAGCTTGCCGTGACCCTGAGAGGAATAAGTGGATAACAAAATGAATGGATACATTCTGAACATTTACCAAATCTGGATGATATGTGCAGAAGCACTTACAAATGAGTCAGACATAAAGTGTCATGTATATAAAATAATTGGGTACAAACAAGTTATGAACAGAGTAAGGAAGAATTCATTCATCATTCATCCATTTATTCTCTTCAGTAAAATTAAGGTGCACAGGAGGCCATTTTGGCAACAGCATCCACAAGTACAGAATCAACTTCAGATGGGCTGCTGGCTGACCATAGAACTCACTAACAATCATTCACCTATTAAATGAAATGAACTGCACATCTTTGGGAATGCACAAAAGAAAATCGGTGTGCAGTACTTACAGAAAAAAATAGTGGAAGAGAATATGCAAACTCCTTATAAACAATGACCAAATGAGGATTAAGATTTGTTTTCCAAAATTTTAAAAATGTATAAAAATAAAACAAAAATAATGTGAAACAATGAATATCAAAGTATCTTAATGGCAGCCAAGGATGTTTCTTAGCTGTAGAGATCATGATACCCAAGAGTTTACAATTCTTCATTAAGCATTACTACATAATCAGAAACAAATATGCTTGAATAACAGAGAACTCAACCCATAACTTCTTGTATGACCCTTAGTGAAACAATGGAGTCTTTGAGAGATACTAAGGCACAGGCTGAGTTTTATGCTCTAGTAATTGTTTACAGCAACTTTTGGAAAAAAAAGAAATTCAAATTAATATAAGACATAACAGTATAAGGAGAGGTAATGCTACCAAACAGGTATTTTACAATAGAAAGTCACACTAATCTGTTATGTATTTGATTATAGCCCAGGTCCCAACAACAGTACGAAAGCTGTCCTCAGCTGCTTATTCAAGAATGACTCATCTCCACATTTCGATAGATATATCATCTATCAGCTGCTTGATAGCAAAACTCAAAATACAACAAAGTTGGGACCATATACAATGGAGCCAAAAAGTCTTTATGTGAACAGTAAGTGTCAATGCTACTGTCAATGCTATTTATTTTCAAAGTAAAAAAGAAAAATCCATCGCAGTGTGAGTTGCTTATTCAAGCATTCACATCAAAAGATATGGGCTATGGGAGATTTCCACATAAGTAAAGATTTTATTGATTTTCAACAAGTAACAAACTTAATTCTATTCATGACTGTAATGTAGTGTTTCTAATAAGGAATGATTTCTCTTTCTTTCAGATTATGGGGGACAGTCATCTACAAGTAAGTTCAATATGACTGTAAAAAAAGTGTAATTTCATCAAACAAGAATTGCATACACTAGAAAGTAAAAGTTAATTGTAACAGTATTTTCAGAACATTAAGTGGTAACTGAGGCAGAGGACTATACACTCACGAGTTTTATGTGAAACAGGGAAAGATATATCAAAGTGTGAAGAACCAGCTTATAGTGCACGGATGGCTCAATACACTTCTTTAAAGTACTCCTACCTCTGAAACATATTCTATGCTATTTAGTGGTTGTATATTAGTGTATTCACCCTGCGATGCACTGTTGCCATCTGCAGGGATTGTTCCTGTGCTGTATGAGTACTGGGATAGGCTCTAGCTTCCTTGTGGTCCTGCTCAGGATAAGTGGGTGTGGAAAATTGATGGGTGGGTGGATGGTACTCCTATTGGAATTTGGCTTCCTATGTCTTAAGGCTTACATAAAAAACTAGAATCCATACCTCAGCCAAACCATGGAAGTATCCATGAAGCAAAAAAGCCAAAGGAGTATGTAAATAAAAATTAGTAAGGCATTATACTTACAAGATCAGTACTCTTTGAACGTCAAACAATGAACTGCTATGGGACTCGCAAGCCATTCCTTGGATCCTATAACTTCTTCCTTAAAAATTTACATGAGTTCCTAGGAAGATGTGGTAGCACCAAGTCTGAATAAAAATTCACATCAATTTTTTCATATGAAAATTGGTGGCACGACTAAAGAACATGGGACCAAAAATTGCCCATAGGAAAAATGCCGACAGCAACACATGCACACAGTTAGAGGGTTTATGTTTCCTTCTCAGATAGTCAATGAGGAGAAAAGTACAGGATTCAATCTAGTAAACACAAAAACAACAAAAACGTGTTTGCCTACATGTAAAAATGTAATTATGTTTACGTTTTATGGATTGTGATGAGGGGCCTACTGCTTTTACAAAGCTTGAAAAGACTGCCCCTTCAGAGCAAGATGTGTTCAAATTAAAATCCATCCTGATTAATTGCAATAGTTAATATGGACATATGGCTATAAATTGCACAGTAGAGCTACTCTTTCCTTTATATACTTTTCTATTTTCTCTCATTTTGAGTATAGTGTTTCTCCTCATGTCATGGGGTTTATTTTGCCATTTTTTAATTTAAATTACTAGCTGATTACCCAGTGGCTTCACTCACTGAGTGCAAGGGAAAAAAATAAAATGTAGTCTATAAGTTATTAAACAGTAACACATTAACGTTTTAAGAAGTAAAGATACATTGAGCACTACTGGAGTGGTTTCGGGTAAACTACATTTTAAAGGCAGTATAACACAACAGGTAAGTAGTACTAACAGCAGGTAAAATGTATTTGGATCATCTCTCTGTAGTAGATCCCTTTTGAAAGGCGCTACACAACGGCTGTGGTATAGAAATGATATTTTCTATGTGAACATCCAAATTTCTGCCTATGGTAATGTGCCTTACTGGCATTACCAGCAATTAAAGAAAATTAGTTTTGTGTCCTCTGCAGTGTTAAAAGAGAAAGGCTTTGGTTTGGGATAAAAGGAAAAAAGGTATAAAGAAAGGAAATTTGCCTTTTTCTTTTATATAGTGTAGAGAGACGTCTTCGCTGACAATATGAGCGCCTTTTGGGGAGCGTCGCGGCAGGTCTCGTGTAGACTGGAGAGACAGTCCTGCCATTAACCGGCAGGGATGGCAATGTCGGTCCTCCACTCTTGTGTGTGCCTTCCGTGACCTCATAACCCTATACGTGCAAAAGAAAGTGTGAAGTGCCTTAATATTAGTTTGCCGCAGTCTAGAAAAGGGATCACGTGTTTGCAGTTGTCTGGGCTATAGCTCAGGGGAAGGAGGAAAAAAATTAAAAGTGCTTACTTTCACTTAAGGCAGAAGCGCAGTCACCGTCTCAAAGGCTGATCCAACTTTTATAGTATTTTTGCAGACACGTTCACGTCATTGCGTGCCTACGGAGGGATGACGTGGAACAGGTTCATTGGTCAACACAAGGGCGCCGAATACAAAAAGGAATTACAGCGCCTGACAACCTTTCACTATGTGCCTGTGATTCAAGAGAAAAATAATTCTGATAAATGTGGACGCTGCCCTTCTGTGCTTAACGGGCAGAAGGTCCAAACAATTCCCAAGTCCAACACTTTACATGAAGAAGTCTGTACATCTTCTTAGATGTAAACTCTCCATCTTCTTAAAATAATTGATTACAAAAGCAACCTTGAATGTTGCCGGGTTTTAGTGACCCGAACTCACCTTAAGGGACAGTAAGTAGTCGTGCAGGGCAATTTACAAACAGAGTCCTGCTTCGACGGCGCCGATTACACTCATTCGCAAAGATTTCCACTCTCCCAGGAGCCGACGGGGCACTTGAAGTGTCACAAACAGTGCGAGAAGAGAGGACACTGCCCGAAACTGTGAAGCTCTGGACCCGGCAGAGCAGCCCGACATTCCATGCCTCCCAGCGTCCACTTTCTTCTCAACGTAATTTCCATATTGCGTGGTCATACGTAATTTCCGTTTCATACGTAATTTCCATATCGCATGGTCATACGTCATTTCCGTTTCAAACGCGAAAAGAATTTTATATATATAGATATTATTTTTATAAAAACTATCTTTCCAGTAAATAAAACACATTTCTTTTCACTGGTAAAATCAATAAAATCATAAGAGGCTTCCATATCATAATTGAAATTATATTCATGATTCTACTGTATACAGTATGTAAAGGACAGATCAATCAACAATATTTTTTCTTGCATTGAACACTAAACACATAAACACTAGTATTATCTGTGTTGTGCTTGTTTACATTTCATCTAAATTCTGGGAAACAGAAATGTCCTGTTTTTAGTGTGAAAGGATAAATGATAACATTTAATGATCACATGAAAATTCTAATTTGGTTGAAACCCTTTATTCACTAATTAAAAGCAAATTCTAAGTTATCTTGTCAAATGGTCAGGCAGTGGCATGATGTAAACTGTTGGTATATTTCTTAAACTTGTAAAACATCTTTTTACAAAACACAGTTCCAGAAGTCAGCACCTCAACCAGTACAGCATCTTCAACGATCAGCACCTCCACCAGTACAGCATCTTCAACGATCAGCACCTCCACCAGTACAGCATCTTCAACAGTCAGCACGTTATCCACCGCAAGTACAAGTAAGAACCTAAACTAGACTGATAAATGTCATTTCCTTTGCACATGATTTGCCTAGAATTTAATCTCATTTCAAAAATAACTTCAAAAATGTTATGTTAAATCATACTGTATGAGGAAAGGACTTTCAAAGTGGTATAATAACATTTCATTTTTACTCAGATGCCAGCCAGCTCCAATATTCAGAATGTTACTGAAGTGGCATCTGTCATAAAGTAGTAAGCATTCCAGGCAGTTTCCTAGCAGCACTGTTATTGCGGGTAACATTTGACATTTTGTTAGTATACGTATTAACAGGACAGTGGCACAGTGCACTGCCACCTTACACATCCAGTATCCTGGGCCTATATCTGGTCATTGTCAGCATGGACTGTCCATTATCTCCTTGTGTGTGCATTGATTATTTTCCTGGTACTCTGTTTTTTTTTCTCCCATGTACCTAAAGATGCACTGATTAGTGAAAGTGTGAATCTAACTGCGTCCCTTCTGAGTATGTAGGCCTTGCGATTGACTAACACCCTGTCCAGACTGGCTTCTGTTATGTACTCAAATTTGCCAGGAAATTATTCAGCCCTCCACCCTCATCCCTGTGACACTAAATTGGATTAGGCAGAATTCCAAATATGTTATGATATAGTATGGTAAAGCAATGATTTTCAATCTGTACTGCTCCAGAGATCTTAAAAGAATGAAGCTTGCTAAATGTACAAAGGCAGTAAAGAACACTTATTTATATATTTAGCTAGACATAATTTTTTGTTTTTTCAGATCTAATTCATGTTACTGTTAACTTCACCTTGACGAATCTGCCCTTCACATCAGCATTGAATAACAAAAACAACATTGTAGCAAAAAAAATTTCATCTCAGGTAAGTCTCTGAATATGAATGGAATTTACTGAATAATAACTTTCATTAAACGTCATTTTGTGAACCTATACCCAAAACATTTCAGAGTTTCATGGTGGCACTTTAACACTGTTCACAGAATAGTTGTATCCATATATAAGTACCAAACTATTGTTCTTAATAACCTCAAAATAATTTAAAATCAATTATGCTAATTTGGTGAGCAATTTTTTTTTTTTAATCATCCCCAGGTTGACCAAATTCTTAACAGCAGCAATTTGGCTCCCGTCTTCTCATCTTGTCATTCTTTCAATTATAGGTGAGGAGCTTTTTTTTCAATTGTATTCAAACATCTCACATCAAGGATAATTCTATGTAGACATGATGTAGAAACTTTAAATTGGCCCGGATTGAGTGAGTGTGGATATCTGTATGTGTGTGTGTGTGTGTGGGTGGGTGTGCGTGTGTGTGTGTGTGTGTGTGTGTGTGTGTGTGTGTGTGTGTGTGTGTGTGTGTGTGTGTGGGTGTTCTGTCTCAAACAGGTGAGTTTTGGAATAGTTTTCTTCCTCATTGTGTAACTGCTAACATGGAGTATAACGTTATCTCTCCTATTTGAATGTCTCTTATCTAGCAAATTAAATATTTTTGAGCCATGTTTAATTTTTTTTTCTTTTTTACTTGAGTTTATTCTTTGGCTTTTGCAAATTTGTGTGGTCCACATGGATTATGCCAGTTACAAAATCTAAATACAAAAAATGCGGGTACTACAAGATATTCATAAAAATTGCCTATTTGCAATATAAAATACTGCATCTTTAGTCACAGAATATTTTAACCAAGAAAATGGAATAAACAACCTGGAATTAAAGTTCCATTGCTGGGAACCACGCTTTGGGTGTTTCGGGAGCAGTGAACACCATGCACATATAAACATTACATGAAGTATGCCCATCATGAAAGGTGCTCAGATTGACATTTAAATTGTAAAAATAAAAACAACATAGGGTGTTCTTGGTCAGGGGTTCCCACACTTTTCTAAGCCAAGCCCGCATTCCAAATTATTATACCACCCAATCGGGGCCCTCCATTAATATAAACCCAATGCTGTGAAGCTGGTCATTATCTTGGACTTTGGTTTCTGCTAACAGCAGCCATAAAGCATGATTTTGGATAATAGTAGACCTGTTAATCAAAGCAACAGCTTAACTATAGCAGACAATTGATGAATATGTGACCAAATATCACCTGAAAGCTCAAGGTACTCAAATAAAATATTTTCAATTACCAACATTTTTTTATATTTAATTGATAAGTAAAAACCTGTTATTAGGCTCAACTGAAGGTGATATTTCTTTATACTGCATTTTGAAATTTTATCAAAGGATTAATGACAGTTTTCTATATGGGTCTGTATTTTTTAGTTTTCCAAATATATGCCAAACGTCATTTTAATTAATGATTTTTTATGTAAAAAGAGTAGCGTGATTTAAAATGGAATAAAAAGGATCTTTCAGTACACTTTACATTTTAAATAGGTATATACTTACATATGAATCTATATCAAAACCAGCAGAAAAGTAACTCACAAGTTTCATATAACTTATGCTATAGTGCAAGACTGACCCTGCTTAATAGCTGTCCACATTGGCTTGTAGGTTCAGCCTGTTCCTGTATTAACCAGTATTGTTAAAGGAAGGATGAAGTTTACTGAACATTTTCAACTCTAAACGCTTTCTCTAATAACACAAAAATTAATTTGTTAGATTCACTTTCTAACCCACTTATTATTAATAATTCATAACATCCATCTATCTTCCTCATTATATACTCTGCACTAGTGTGCAAATATCAATTGAAATGTTAATTAATTGTTTTACAAAATAAAAAAAATAGTCCACAGCGTCAATGTTAAGCCAGAGCATGAGGCAGGGCTTGAGGGAAGTGTTTGCAAGACTTTTCCTCTACCCCATTATTTAACCCCCACGACATCATAACACCGATAGCAGATGAATTTATGTCTAAATAACAAAGAATGTTTGCCACTTTTATAGTTTTCAGCACATTATGCTTGCAAACCAGGAGCCAAAGTGTAAAAACTGTAGGTGTGCTAGGCCAGTTATTGCTATAGTGCCACCCGTAATAATTATGTGGAAAAACGGTCTATTATTGTATTGTACAGCAAAAAAAGTAGGAAAATGACATTAATAACCATAAATATCTTTCATTACAGTGCGGATCCCCAAAACGTTACAAAAGCAGTGATCAGCTGTGGGTTCAAGAATGACACGTCTCTCCCTGAATTCAACAGATACATCATCTATAACTTGCTTCAAAATAAAACCCAAAACGGCACCAACTTGGGACCGTATACAATGGAGCCCAACAGCCTGTATGTGAACAGTAAGTGTCAGTGCAACATTTTCTGCTAAGAGAGAAATTGTGTAAAAAGAAATTAAATGATGTTTCACTGTTTAAAATCACATAAAAAAGAATTGAATGAGAATGGAGCTACAGGTTTAAGCACTAACTCTTGGGCTAAATTAATGAATAAAAAAGAAATTAATCAATATTTATTATATTAATAATAAAATTGTTTATCTCTTTTTTTCAGACTATCAAAAACAACCTGCTGTTAGTGAGTATTCTTTTGAAAAATATTTCATACAATCTAACATATTTCAAAATTATACTTATATTATACTGAACACTAAACTAAGCAAGGACTACAGTGTGTGCGTGACACTTTTTATTTAACGTTTAATCTGGCATCAGGGAAACAAAAATGTCTTCTGTTTTAGTTTGAAACAATAAATTGTAACCATATTTAAAGACGACATGAAAATTCTTCTTTGGTTAAAGCCACTGTGCCCTCGAAAAACAAACTCAGCCCAGTAGATTGAAGAAAATTCAAAGTCATCTGGTGAAATAGTCAGGTAGCGGCTTGATGTAAACAGCAGGGAGAGTGCCAGAACTAAAGCTCACTCACAAGAGCAACAGTTTAGCATTCACGTGGGGGTCAGAAGAACCATTCTGAATGTGCAGCATTATGCAAATAAAACTAATAGTACAGAATGGAAAGTTAAGTAAAGTGAGTGTGACACAAAAAAGATGAGTTGTCAACAATGTAAGCAAAAAAATATGATTTAAATGGAATTATAGTCTCTTGTGAGTCAGTATAAAAGATACTGGATGATATGTTCCAGCTAACTTGCAAACTTTCTTTTCATAAAACACAGTTCCAACGGTCAGCACCTCAACCAGCACAGCTTCTTCAACAGCCAGCACTACCCAGAGTACGGTACCTCCAACAGTCAGCACATTATCCAACGCTTCAGCAAACACAACTCCAAGTAAGAATCTATACAGGACTGAAAAATATCAATTCTTTTGCATATGGTTTGTCTCAAATATTCTCATTTCAATAATAGGTTTGAAAAGGTTTTATTAAATCACATAAAGAAAGGTCTTTCAAAATGGTAATGTCAAAAAGGCACAATTATATTTCGTTTAACCTAAAGTATTTAAAGTAGCTGCTGCTGTATATGCTTACTCAGAATGGCTGATATTGATCTCATGCCATAAATGAAGTACTGTAGACATCATCAATGAACATTCATTTATTTTCTGAACCAATCCACTCCATTGTGAACAATCTTACTCAGGTAGCATTAGACAAAAAGAAGTAAACATTCTGGACTGTGTCCTAGAAGCACTATTTATATCATTAAAACTTGACATTTTATGAAAATAAATAAAAACAACATGAAGGCACAGTGGGTTGCAATGCCGTCTCACTCATCTAGTATCTTGCACATAAATTCCACTCCTGGTCTTTGTCAATGTGGAATCTGCATGTTCTCTTTAGGTCAACATGGATTTTATTCACACACATCCACAAAGATGCACTGATCAGGTGATCGATTGTATCCAAATGGGTCTCTTCTGAGAGTGTGGGCCATCTGAATCAATGTCAAAATGGGCTTCTGTCTTACACCCAGTGTTTCTGTGATAGACTCTAGTCTCCCGGGTCCCTAAACTGTATTAGACAGAATCCCAAATAAATTACGGTATTTAGGTCAAACCTATGTTTTTTAAACTGTCCTGCTCCAGACTTATTAAAAGAATGAAGCTGTTATAAAACAGACTGCTTGCTAAGAGCACAAAGAAGGTAGACAAAAATAATTTATATGAATCGGCCTAAAATAATATACTATTATCTTGTCTTTGATTCTTTTTCAGAACCAATTTATCTCACTGTCAACTTCACCTTGACCAATCTGCCTTTCACATCTGCATTAAACGACAAAAACAACATCATAGCAAAAAACATTACATCTCTGGTAAGTTTTTGAATCTGCACTAGAATTTAAAGAAAAAAGACTTTCATTGGAAACAAATGATAAGTCAATTTGTAAGTGTTTATAGAAAACATTTAAAAGTTTCAAGGTGTCATTTTTAGACTGTTCACAAAATAGTTGTAACATGTACAAGTACCAAACCCTTGGTCTTAATGACTGCAAAAGCATTAAAAACATAAATGAAGTTAAACTGATGCACAAAACTGTTTTTTATTCCCCCCAGGCTGACCAACTTCTTCACAACAGCACGTTGGCTCCCGTGTTTTCATCTTGTCATTCTGTTAATTACAGGTAAGGAGCACAGTTTTATAATTGTACTCAATCATATCAAATCAAAGAAAATTCTATGGAGATGTAATGTAGGAACTCTAGATTAGCCATTTGTCAGTGAATGGGATGTCTGCATGTCTACCCAGTGATGCACTGCTGGCCTGAAAAGGGTCACAATCACGTTACAAACAGAGCTCTATGGATTGGTAAACAGCTAACCATAGCCATGAAAGAGATAAGTGCAAAAAACTTGAACAAAATGATGTATACCTTAAAATTCACAAAGTTGTTGGAAGGTATTGGTTTAATGTCTCAAAGTAGTGTATGACGCATAAACAACACAGAAATGACGTGCCAAGGGATAATGTCATCTCACTTCAAGTTATAGAAATGCATAAAAGGGGAAAAAGAAAGTGCCTGAGCAGCAAGAAAGAGTTCAGAGAAAGAATGTGCTGCTCCTTCAGTTTTGTCACTCCTGAAGACGAAGAGAACGTGAAATCATTAGGTAGTGAGGACGTCTAAAAAGATGAGTTGAGGCTCCTGCTACAGTGAGCTGTAAAAATAAATCACCAGGGTTAAATGAGTCACAGTATGGAGATTCTGATGTACCCAGTGCAGGATTTACGTATAAGCTACACAAGCTATAGCTTAGGGCCCCCGCCTTCTTGGGGGCCCCCAAAACAAATTGTCCGAGTAAGCAATTGTCATATATACTAAAATATACTACAGCATTATTTGTCCCAATCAGGCCCGGCCTGAGGCATAAGCGAAGTAGGCGACCGCCTAGGGCCCCGGCGTCCAGGGGGCCCCGGATCGACTCCTTGGTCTAATTTTCACGCATTTCACAGAGCTTCCAGGGCCTCAGGGGGCCCCTGGACCCCCCTTTCGCCTAGGGCCCCATAATACCTAAGACCGGGCCTGGATGTACCATCACAGTATTGAGAGAGAAGGCGTGGTAGGCCAGTTATTGTAGGAGTTCAAGATCCACCCACGCTAGCAATGTGTAAAATGAGCATTATTTTCCTATAATAAAAATAGGAAAGATACTTTAGTATTCATAATGTCAAATCAAAATATAAACCCAAACACTTGAAAAAAAATTCCTAGTTACTTAAGTACTTATTTCAAATAGTAAGCGATCACAATATATACAAATAAACACATTCAAGCCAAGATTAATTAAAATGACCTCGGTACAATAATGAGGCAAAAGTTACCTACTTATTCTGCAGCTATATATTTAGCACGATATGACAAACAATATATTCACTTTCTACTTCAAAGTTTTACAGAGAGATAATTCTGTTATCCTCAATTGTGACAAAGGCGCCATCAATTTATTTGCTTGAGTTCAAGGACTCTTTCTCTTCGACTGTTAATTGCTTGTGGCCCCAGTTTCTCCAAGGAGGATCACAACTGCGGTTTCTAAATAAAATTCTTTTTTTTGTTGGGGTTTTGCAAGAATGCTGTGTCATCGAGATACATGCCAGTTTGTACAAATCCACCAAGGCGTGCTTACGGAGTCATTGGTGATGAAAACTAGTCGGTGGTTCTTCACTTTGTGTCCTTCTTGTTCCTTCCTTTCCAGTAGTTGTACAGCTTCAAAACACTCAATTGCTGACAGTACCTTGTTCCTATAGTCCACAGCGTCAATGTTAAGCCAGAGCACGTAGCAGTGCTTGAGGGAAGTGTTTGTAAGACTTTTCCTGTACCCCATTATTTAACCCCGACATTACTGCCACAATGTCATAATACCGATAGCAGATAAATGTATGTCTAAATAACAAAGAATGTGTGCCACTTTTATAGTTTTCAGCAGATTATGCTTGCAAACCATGAGCCGAACTGTAAAAACTGTGGGTGTGCTAGGCCAGTTATTGTTATAGTGCCACCCATGCTAATTATGTGGAAAAACAGTCTATTATTTTGTTGTACTGCCAAATAACGTAGGAAAATGACATTAGTAACCATAAATATCTTTCATTACAGTGCGGGTCCCCAAAACGTTACAAAAGTAGTGATCAGCTGTGGGTTCAAAAATGGCACGTCTCTGCCTGATTTCAACAAATACATCATCTATGACTTGCTTCAAAATGAAACCCAAAACGGCACCAACTTGGGACCGTATACAATGGAGCCCAACAGCCTCTATGTGAACAGTAAGTGTCGCTGCTACATTTTCTGTTAAGAGAGAAATTGTGTAAAAAGAAATTAAAAGGTGTTTTACTGCTTAAAATCACTTAAGAAAGAATTGAATGAGAATGGAGCTACAGGTTTAAGCACTAACTCTTGGGCTAAATTAATGAATAAAAAAGAAATTAATCAATATTTATTATATTAATAATAAAATTGTTTATCTCTTTTTTTCAGACTATCAAAAACAACCTACTGTTAGTGAGTATTCTTTTGAAAAATATTTCATACAATCTAACATATTTCAAAATTATACTTATATTATACTGAACACTAAACTAAGCAAGGACTACAGTGTGTGCGTGACACTTTTTATTTAACGTTTAATCTGGCATCAGGGAAACAAAAATGTCTTCTGTTTTAGTATGAAACAATAAATTGTAACCATATTTAAAGACGACATGAAAATTCTTCTTTGGTTAAAGCCACTGTGCCCTCGAAAAACAAACTCAGCCCAGTAGATTGAAGAAAATTCAAAGTCATCTGGTGAAATAGTCAGGTAGCGGCTTGATGTAAACAGCAGGGAGAGTGCCAGAACTAAAGCTCACTCACAAGAGCAACAGTTTAGCATTCACGTGGGGGTCAGAAGAACCATTCTGAATGTGCAGCATTGTGCAAATAAAACTAATAGTACAGAATGGAAAGTTAAGTAAAGTGAGTGTGACACAACAAAAGATGAATTATCAACAATGTAAGCAAAAAAATATGATTTAAATGGAATTATAGTCTCTTGTGAGTCAGTATAAAAGATACTGGATGATATGTTCCAGCTAACTTGCAAACTTTCTTTTCATAAAACACAGTTCCAACGGTCAGCACCTCAACCAGCACAGCTTCTTCAACAGCCAGCACATTATCCGACGCTTCAGCAAACACAACTCCAAGTAAGAATCTATAAAGGACTGAAAAATTTCAATTCTTTTGCACATGGTTTGTCTCAAATATTCTCATTTCAATGATAGGTTTGAAAAGGTTTTATTAAATCACATAAAGAAAGGCGTTTCAAAATGAGTAATGTCAAAAAGGCACAATTATATTTCATTTTTACTCAGACGTCTGTGACTTGGAAATAGACATTCTTGTATTTTCTTAACAGCCTAAAGTATGTAAAGTAGCTGCAGGTGTATACACTTACTCAGAATGGCTGATATTGATCTCATGCCATAAATGAAGTACTGTAGACATCATCACTGAACATTCATTCATTTTCTGATCCAGTCTACTCCATTGTGCACAATCTTACTCAGGTAGCATTAGGCAAAAAGAAGTAAACATTCTGGACTGTGTCCTAGAAGCACTATTTATATCATTAAAACTTGACATTTTATGAAAATAAATACAAACAACATGAAAGCACAGTGGGTTGCAATGCCATCTCACTCATCTAGTATCTTGCACATAAATTCCACTCCTGGTCTTTGTCAGTGTGGAATCTGCATGTTCTCTTTAGGCCAACGTGGATTTTATTCACACACATCCACAAAGATGCACTGATCAGGTGATCGATTGTATCCAAATGGGTCTCTTCTGAGTGTGTGGGCCTTTTGATTCAATGTCAAAATGGGCTTCTGTCTTACACCCAGTGTTTCTGTGATAGACTCTAGTGTCCAGTGTCCCTAAACTGTATTAGTCAGAATCCCAAATAAATTACGGTATTTAGGTCAAATCTATGTTTTTTAAACTGTCCTGCTCCAGACTTATTAAAAGAATGAAGCTGTTATAAAACAGACTGCTTGCTAAGAGCACAAAGAAGGTAGACAAAAATAATTTATATGAATCGGCCTAAAATAATATACTATTATCTTGTCTTTGATTCTTTTTCAGAACCAATTTATCTCACTGTCAACTTCACCTTGACCAATCTGCCTTTCACATCTGCATTAAACGACAAAAACAACATCATAGCAAAAAACATTACATCTCTGGTAAGTTTTTGAATCTGCACTAGATTTTAAAGAAAAAAGACTTTCATTGGAAACAAATGATAAGTCAATTTGTAAGTGTTTATAGAAAACATTTAAAAGTTTCAAGGTGTCATTTTTAGACTGTTCACAAAATAGTTGTAACATGTACAAGTACCAAACCCTTGGTCTTAATGACTGCAAAAGCATTAAAAACATAAATGAAGTTAAGCTGATGCACAAAACTGTTTTTTATTCCCCCCAGGCTGACCAACTTCTTCGCAACAGCACGTTGGCTCCCGTGTTTTCATCTTGTCATTCTGTTAATTACAGGTAAGGAGCACAGTTTTATAATTGTACTCAATCATATCAAATCAAAGAAAATTCTATGGAGATGTAATGTAGGAACTCTAGATTAGCCATTTGTCAGTGAATGGGATGTCTGCATGTCTACCCAGTGATGCACTGCTGGCCTGAAAAGGGTCACAATCACGTTACAAACAGAGCTGTATGGATTGGTAAACAGCTAACCATAGCCATGAAAGAGATAAGTGCAAAAAACTTGAATAAAATGATGTACACCTTAAAATTCACAAAGTTGTTGGAAGGTATTGGTTTAATGTCTCAAAGTAGTGTATGACGCATAAACAACACAGAAATGACGTGCCAAGGGATAATGTCATCTCACTTCAAGTTATAGAAATACATAAAAGGGGAAAAAGAAAGTGCCTGAGCAGCAAGAAAGAGTTCAGAGAAAGAATGTGCTGCTCCTTCAGTTTTGTCACTCCTGAAGACAAAGACAACGTGAAATCATTAGGTAGTGAGGACATCTAAAAAGATGAGTTGAGGCTCCTGCTACAGTGAGCTGTAAAAATAAATCACCAGGGTTAAATGAGTCACAGTATGGAGATTCTGATGTACCCAGTGCAGGATTTACGTATAAGCTACACAAGCTATAGCTTAGGGCCCCCGCCTTCTTGGGGGCCCCCAAAACAAATTGTCCGAGTAAGCAATTGTCATATATACTAAAATATACTACAGCGTTATTTGTCCCAATCAGGCCCGGCCTTAGGCATAGGCGAAGTAGGCGACCGCCTAGGGCCCCGGATCGACTCCTTGGTCTAATTTTCACGCATTTCACAGAGCTTCCAGGGCCTCAGGGGGCCCCTGGACCCCCCTTTCGCCTAGGGCCCCATAATACCTAAGACCGGGCCTGGATGTACCATCACAGTATTGAGAGAGAAGGCGTGGTAGGCCAGTTATTGTAGGAGTTCAAGATCCACCCACGCTAGCAATGTGTAAAATGAGCATTATTTTCCTATAATAAAAATAGGAAAGATACTTTAGTATTCATAATGTCAAATCAAAATATAAACCCAAACACTTGAAAAAAAAATCCTAGTTACTTAAGTAGTTAATTTCAAATAGTAAGCGATCACAATATATACAAATAAACACATTCAAGCCAAGATTAATTAAAATGACCTCGGTACAATAATGAGGCAAAAGTTACCTACTTATTCTGCAGCTATATATTTAGCACGATATGACAAACAATATATTCACTTTCTACTTCAAAGTTTTACAGAGAGATAATTCTGTTATCCTCAATTGTGACAAAGGCACCATCAATTTATTTGCTTGAGTTCAAGGACTCTTTCTCTTCGACTGTTAATTGCTTGTGGCCCCAGTTTCTCCAAGGAGGATCACAACTGCGGTTTCTAAATAAAATTCTTTTTTTTGTTGGGGTTTTGCAAGAATGCTGTGTCATCGAGATACATGCCAGTTTGTACAAATCCACCAAGGCGTGCTTACGGAGTCATTGGTGATGAAAACTAGTCGGTGGTTCTTCACTTTGTGTCCTTCTTGTTCCTTCCTTTCCAGTAGTTGTACAGCTTCAAAACACTCAATTGCTGACAGTACCTTGTTCCTATAGTCCACAGCGTCAATGTTAAGCCAGAGCACGTAGCAGTGCTTGAGGGAAGTGTTTGTAAGACTTTTCCTGTACCCCATTATTTAACCCCGACATTACTGCCACAATGTCATAATACCGATAGCAGATAAATGTATGTCTAAATAACAAAGAATGTGTGCCACTTTTATAGTTTTCAGCAGATTATGCTTGCAAACCATGAGCCGAACTGTAAAAACTGTGGGTGTGCTAGGCCAGTTATTGTTATAGTGCCACCCATGCTAATTATGTGGAAAAACAGTCTATTATTTTGTTGTACTGCCAAATAACGTAGGAAAATGACATTAGTAACCATAAATATCTTTCATTACAGTGCGGGTCCCCAAAACGTTACAAAAGTAGTGATCAGCTGTGGGTTCAAAAATGGCACGTCTCTGCCTGATTTCAACAAATACATCATCTATGACTTGCTTCAAAATGAAACCCAAAACGGCACCAACTTGGGACCGTATACAATGGAGCCCAACAGCCTCTATGTGAACAGTAAGTGTCGCTGCTACATTTTCTGTTAAGAGAGAAATTGTGTAAAAAGAAATTAAAAGGTGTTTTACTGCTTAAAATCACTTAAGAAAGAATTGAATGAGAATGGAGCTACAGGTTTAAGCACTAACTCTTGGGCTAAATTAATGAATAAAAAAGAAATTAATCAATATTTATTATATTAATAATAAAATTGTTTATCTCTTTTTTTCAGACTATCAAAAACAACCTACTGTTAGTGAGTATTCTTTTGAAAAATATTTCATACAATCTAACATATTTCAAAATTATACTTATATTATACTGAACACTAAACTAAGCAAGGACTACAGTGTGTGCGTGACACTTTTTATTTAACGTTTAATCTGGCATCAGGGAAACAAAAATGTCTTCTGTTTTAGTATGAAACAATAAATTGTAACCATATTTAAAGACGACATGAAAATTCTTCTTTGGTTAAAGCCACTGTGCCCTCGAAAAACAAACTCAGCCCAGTAGACTGAAGAAAATTCAAAGTCATCTGGTGAAATAGTCAGGTAGCGGCTTGATGTAAACAGCAGGGAGAGTGCCAGAACTAAAGCTCACTCACAAGAGCAACAGTTTAGCATTCACGTGGGGGTCAGAAGAACCATTCCGAATGTGCAGCATTGTGCAAATAAAACTAATAGTACAGAATGGAAAGTTAAGTAAAGTGAGTGTGACACAACAAAAGATGAATTATCAACAATGTAAGCAAAAAAATATGATTTAAATGGAATTATAGTCTCTTGTGAGTCAGTATAAAAGATACTGGATGATATGTTCCAGCTAACTTGCAAACTTTCTTTTCATAAAACACAGTTCCAACGGTCAGCACCTCAACCAGCACAGCTTCTTCAACAGCCAGCACATTATCCGACGCTTCAGCAAACACAACTCCAAGTAAGAATCTATAAAGGACTGAAAAATTTCAATTCTTTTGCACATGGTTTGTCTCAAATATTCTCATTTCAATGATAGGTTTGAAAAGGTTTTATTAAATCACATAAAGAAAGGCGTTTCAAAATGAGTAATGTCAAAAAGGCACAATTATATTTCATTTTTACTCAGACGTCTGTGACTTGGAAATAGACATTCTTGTATTTTCTTAACAGCCTAAAGTATGTAAAGTAGCTGCAGGTGTATACACTTACTCAGAATGGCTGATATTGATCTCATGCCATAAATGAAGTACTGTAGACATCATCACTGAACATTCATTCATTTTCTGATCCAGTCTACTCCATTGTGCACAATCTTACTCAGGTAGCATTAGGCAAAAAGAAGTAAACATTCTGGACTGTGTCCTAGAAGCACTATTTATATCATTAAAACTTGACATTTTATGAAAATAAATACAAACAACATGAAAGCACAGTGGGTTGCAATGCCATCTCACTCATCTAGTATCTTGCACATAAATTCCACTCCTGGTCTTTGTCAGTGTGGAATCTGCATGTTCTCTTTAGGCCAACGTGGATTTTATTCACACACATCCACAAAGATGCACTGATCAGGTGATCGATTGTATCCAAATGGGTCTCTTCTGAGTGTGTGGGCCTTTTGATTCAATGTCAAAATGGGCTTCTGTCTTACACCCAGTGTTTCTGTGATAGACTCTAGTGTCCAGTGTCCCTAAACTGTATTAGTCAGAATCCCAAATAAATTACGGTATTTAGGTCAAATCTATGTTTTTTAAACTGTCCTGCTCCAGACTTATTAAAAGAATGAAGCTGTTATAAAACAGACTGCTTGCTAAGAGCACAAAGAAGGTAGACAAAAATAATTTTATATGAATCGGCCTAAAATAATATACTATTATCTTGTCTTTGATTCTTTTTCAGAACCAATTTATCTCACTGTCAACTTCACCTTGACCAATCTGCCTTTCACATCTGCATTAAACGACAAAAACAACATCATAGCAAAAAACATTACATCTCTGGTAAGTTTTTGAATCTGCACTAGATTTTAAAGAAAAAAGACTTTCATTGGAAACAAATGATAAGTCAATTTGTAAGTGTTTATAGAAAACATTTAAAAGTTTCAAGGTGTCATTTTTAGACTGTTCACAAAATAGTTGTAACATGTACAAGTACCAAACCCTTGGTCTTAATGACTGCAAAAGCATTAAAAACATAAATGAAGTTAAGCTGATGCACAAAACTGTTTTTTATTCCCCCCAGGCTGACCAACTTCTTCACAACAGCACGTTGGCTCCCGTGTTTTCATCTTGTCATTCTGTTAATTACAGGTAAGGAGCACAGTTTTATAATTGTACTCAATCATATCAAATCAAAGAAAATTCTATGGAGATGTAATGTAGGAACTCTAGATTAGCCATTTGTCAGTGAATGGGATGTCTGCATGTCTACCCAGTGATGCACTGCTGGCCTGAAAAGGGTCACAATCACGTTACAAACAGAGCTGTATGGATTGGTAAACAGCTAACCATAGCCATGAAAGAGATAAGTGCAAAAAACTTGAATAAAATGATGTACACCTTAAAATTCACAAAGTTGTTGGAAGGTATTGGTTTAATGTCTCAAAGTAGTGTATGACGCATAAACAACACAGAAATGACGTGCCAAGGGATAATGTCATCTCACTTCAAGTTATAGAAATACATAAAAGGGGAAAAAGAAAGTGCCTGAGCAGCAAGAAAGAGTTCAGAGAAAGAATGTGCTGCTCCTTCAGTTTTGTCACTCCTGAAGACAAAGACAACGTGAAATCATTAGGTAGTGAGGACATCTAAAAAGATGAGTTGAGGCTCCTGCTACAGTGAGCTGTAAAAATAAATCACCAGGGTTAAATGAGTCACAGTATGGAGATTCTGATGTACCCAGTGCAGGATTTACGTATAAGCTACACAAGCTATAGCTTAGGGCCCCCGCCTTCTTGGGGGCCCCCAAAACAAATTGTCCGAGTAAGCAATTGTCATATATACTAAAATATACTACAGCGTTATTTGTCCCAATCAGGCCCGGCCTTAGGCATAGGCGAAGTAGGCGACCGCCTAGGGCCCCGGATCGACTCCTTGGTCTAATTTTCACGCATTTCACAGAGCTTCCAGGGCCTCAGGGGGCCCCTGGACCCCCCTTTCGCCTAGGGCCCCATAATACCTAAGACCGGGCCTGGATGTACCATCACAGTATTGAGAGAGAAGGCGTGGTAGGCCAGTTATTGTAGGAGTTCAAGATCCACCCACGCTAGCAATGTGTAAAATGAGCATTATTTTCCTATAATAAAAATAGGAAAGATACTTTAGTATTCATAATGTCAAATCAAAATATAAACCCAAACACTTGAAAAAAAAATCCTAGTTACTTAAGTAGTTAATTTCAAATAGTAAGCGATCACAATATATACAAATAAACACATTCAAGCCAAGATTAATTAAAATGACCTCGGTACAATAATGAGGCAAAAGTTACCTACTTATTCTGCAGCTATATATTTAGCACGATATGACAAACAATATATTCACTTTCTACTTCAAAGTTTTACAGAGAGATAATTCTGTTATCCTCAATTGTGACAAAGGCACCATCAATTTATTTGCTTGAGTTCAAGGACTCTTTCTCTTCGACTGTTAATTGCTTGTGGCCCCAGTTTCTCCAAGGAGGATCACAACTGCGGTTTCTAAATAAAATTCTTTTTTTTGTTGGGGTTTTGCAAGAATGCTGTGTCATCGAGATACATGCCAGTTTGTACAAATCCACCAAGGCGTGCTTACGGAGTCATTGGTGATGAAAACTAGTCGGTGGTTCTTCACTTTGTGTCCTTCTTGTTCCTTCCTTTCCAGTAGTTGTACAGCTTCAAAACACTCAATTGCTGACAGTACCTTGTTCCTATAGTCCACAGCGTCAATGTTAAGCCAGAGCACGTAGCAGTGCTTGAGGGAAGTGTTTGTAAGACTTTTCCTGTACCCCATTATTTAACCCCGACATTACTGCCACAATGTCATAATACCGATAGCAGATAAATGTATGTCTAAATAACAAAGAATGTGTGCCACTTTTATAGTTTTCAGCAGATTATGCTTGCAAACCATGAGCCGAACTGTAAAAACTGTGGGTGTGCTAGGCCAGTTATTGTTATAGTGCCACCCATGCTAATTATGTGGAAAAACAGTCTATTATTTTGTTGTACTGCCAAATAACGTAGGAAAATGACATTAGTAACCATAAATATCTTTCATTACAGTGCGGGTCCCCAAAACGTTACAAAAGTAGTGATCAGCTGTGGGTTCAAAAATGGCACGTCTCTGCCTGATTTCAACAAATACATCATCTATGACTTGCTTCAAAATGAAACCCAAAACGGCACCAACTTGGGACCGTATACAATGGAGCCCAACAGCCTCTATGTGAACAGTAAGTGTCGCTGCTACATTTTCTGTTAAGAGAGAAATTGTGTAAAAAGAAATTAAAAGGTGTTTTACTGCTTAAAATCACTTAAGAAAGAATTGAATGAGAATGGAGCTACAGGTTTAAGCACTAACTCTTGGGCTAAATTAATGAATAAAAAAGAAATTAATCAATATTTATTATATTAATAATAAAATTGTTTATCTCTTTTTTTCAGACTATCAAAAACAACCTACTGTTAGTGAGTATTCTTTTGAAAAATATTTCATACAATCTAACATATTTCAAAATTATACTTATATTATACTGAACACTAAACTAAGCAAGGACTACAGTGTGTGCGTGACACTTTTTATTTAACGTTTAATCTGGCATCAGGGAAACAAAAATGTCTTCTGTTTTAGTATGAAACAATAAATTGTAACCATATTTAAAGACGACATGAAAATTCTTCTTTGGTTAAAGCCACTGTGCCCTCGAAAAACAAACTCAGCCCAGTAGACTGAAGAAAATTCAAAGTCATCTGGTGAAATAGTCAGGTAGCGGCTTGATGTAAACAGCAGGGAGAGTGCCAGAACTAAAGCTCACTCACAAGAGCAACAGTTTAGCATTCACGTGGGGGTCAGAAGAACCATTCCGAATGTGCAGCATTGTGCAAATAAAACTAATAGTACAGAATGGAAAGTTAAGTAAAGTGAGTGTGACACAACAAAAGATGAATTATCAACAATGTAAGCAAAAAAATATGATTTAAATGGAATTATAGTCTCTTGTGAGTCAGTATAAAAGATACTGGATGATATGTTCCAGCTAACTTGCAAACTTTCTTTTCATAAAACACAGTTCCAACGGTCAGCACCTCAACCAGCACAGCTTCTTCAACAGCCAGCACATTATCCGACGCTTCAGCAAACACAACTCCAAGTAAGAATCTATAAAGGACTGAAAAATTTCAATTCTTTTGCACATGGTTTGTCTCAAATATTCTCATTTCAATGATAGGTTTGAAAAGGTTTTATTAAATCACATAAAGAAAGGCGTTTCAAAATGAGTAATGTCAAAAAGGCACAATTATATTTCATTTTTACTCAGACGTCTGTGACTTGGAAATAGACATTCTTGTATTTTCTTAACAGCCTAAAGTATGTAAAGTAGCTGCAGGTGTATACACTTACTCAGAATGGCTGATATTGATCTCATGCCATAAATGAAGTACTGTAGACATCATCACTGAACATTCATTCATTTTCTGATCCAGTCTACTCCATTGTGCACAATCTTACTCAGGTAGCATTAGGCAAAAAGAAGTAAACATTCTGGACTGTGTCCTAGAAGCACTATTTATATCATTAAAACTTGACATTTTATGAAAATAAATACAAACAACATGAAAGCACAGTGGGTTGCAATGCCATCTCACTCATCTAGTATCTTGCACATAAATTCCACTCCTGGTCTTTGTCAGTGTGGAATCTGCATGTTCTCTTTAGGCCAACGTGGATTTTATTCACACACATCCACAAAGATGCACTGATCAGGTGATCGATTGTATCCAAATGGGTCTCTTCTGAGTGTGTGGGCCTTTTGATTCAATGTCAAAATGGGCTTCTGTCTTACACCCAGTGTTTCTGTGATAGACTCTAGTGTCCAGTGTCCCTAAACTGTATTAGTCAGAATCCCAAATAAATTACGGTATTTAGGTCAAATCTATGTTTTTTAAACTGTCCTGCTCCAGACTTATTAAAAGAATGAAGCTGTTATAAAACAGACTGCTTGCTAAGAGCACAAAGAAGGTAGACAAAAATAATTTATATGAATCGGCCTAAAATAATATACTATTATCTTGTCTTTGATTCTTTTTCAGAACCAATTTATCTCACTGTCAACTTCACCTTGACCAATCTGCCTTTCACATCTGCATTAAACGACAAAAACAACATCATAGCAAAAAACATTACATCTCTGGTAAGTTTTTGAATCTGCACTAGATTTTAAAGAAAAAAGACTTTCATTGGAAACAAATGATAAGTCAATTTGTAAGTGTTTATAGAAAACATTTAAAAGTTTCAAGGTGTCATTTTTAGACTGTTCACAAAATAGTTGTAACATGTACAAGTACCAAACCCTTGGTCTTAATGACTGCAAAAGCATTAAAAACATAAATGAAGTTAAGCTGATGCACAAAACTGTTTTTTATTCCCCCCAGGCTGACCAACTTCTTCACAACAGCACGTTGGCTCCCGTGTTTTCATCTTGTCATTCTGTTAATTACAGGTAAGGAGCACAGTTTTATAATTGTACTCAATCATATCAAATCAAAGAAAATTCTATGGAGATGTAATGTAGGAACTCTAGATTAGCCATTTGTCAGTGAATGGGATGTCTGCATGTCTACCCAGTGATGCACTGCTGGCCTGAAAAGGGTCACAATCACGTTACAAACAGAGCTGTATGGATTGGTAAACAGCTAACCATAGCCATGAAAGAGATAAGTGCAAAAAACTTGAATAAAATGATGTACACCTTAAAATTCACAAAGTTGTTGGAAGGTATTGGTTTAATGTCTCAAAGTAGTGTATGACGCATAAACAACACAGAAATGACGTGCCAAGGGATAATGTCATCTCACTTCAAGTTATAGAAATACATAAAAGGGGAAAAAGAAAGTGCCTGAGCAGCAAGAAAGAGTTCAGAGAAAGAATGTGCTGCTCCTTCAGTTTTGTCACTCCTGAAGACAAAGACAACGTGAAATCATTAGGTAGTGAGGACGTCTAAAAAGATGAGTTGAGGCTCCTGCTACAGTGAGCTGTAAAAATAAATCACCAGGGTTAAATGAGTCACAGTATGGAGATTCTGATGTACCCAGTGCAGGATTTACGTATAAGCTACACAAGCTATAGCTTAGGGCCCCCGCCTTCTTGGGGGCCCCCAAAACAAATTGTCCGAGTAAGCAATTGTCATATATACTAAAATATACTACAGCGTTATTTGTCCCAATCAGGCCCGGCCTTAGGCATAGGTGAAGTAGGCGACCGCCTAGGGCCCCGGATCGACTCCTTGGTCTAATTTTCACGCATTTCACAGAGCTTCCAGGGCCTCAGGGGGCCCCTGGACCCCCCTTTCGCCTAGGGCCCCATAATACCTAAGACCGGGCCTGGATGTACCATCACAGTATTGAGAGAGAAGGCGTGGTAGGCCAGTTATTGTAGGAGTTCAAGATCCACCCACGCTAGCAATGTGTAAAATGAGCATTATTTTCCTATAATAAAAATAGGAAAGATACTTTAGTATTCATAATGTCAAATCAAAATATAAACCCAAACACTTGAAAAAAAAATCCTAGTTACTTAAGTAGTTAATTTCAAATAGTAAGCGATCACAATATATACAAATAAACACATTCAAGCCAAGATTAATTAAAATGACCTCGGTACAATAATGAGGCAAAAGTTACCTACTTATTCTGCAGCTATATATTTAGCACGATATGACAAACAATATATTCACTTTCTACTTCAAAGTTTTACAGAGAGATAATTCTGTTATCCTCAATTGTGACAAAGGCACCATCAATTTATTTGCTTGAGTTCAAGGACTCTTTCTCTTCGACTGTTAATTGCTTGTGGCCCCAGTTTCTCCAAGGAGGATCACAACTGCGGTTTCTAAATAAAATTCTTTTTTTTGTTGGGGTTTTGCAAGAATGCTGTGTCATCGAGATACATGCCAGTTTGTACAAATCCACCAAGGCGTGCTTACGGAGTCATTGGTGATGAAAACTAGTCGGTGGTTCTTCACTTTGTGTCCTTCTTGTTCCTTCCTTTCCAGTAGTTGTACAGCTTCAAAACACTCAATTGCTGACAGTACCTTGTTCCTATAGTCCACAGCGTCAATGTTAAGCCAGAGCACGTAGCAGTGCTTGAGGGAAGTGTTTGTAAGACTTTTCCTGTACCCCATTATTTAACCCCGACATTACTGCCACAATGTCATAATACCGATAGCAGATAAATGTATGTCTAAATAACAAAGAATGTGTGCCACTTTTATAGTTTTCAGCAGATTATGCTTGCAAACCATGAGCCGAACTGTAAAAACTGTGGGTGTGCTAGGCCAGTTATTGTTATAGTGCCACCCATGCTAATTATGTGGAAAAACAGTCTATTATTTTGTTGTACTGCCAAATAACGTAGGAAAATGACATTAGTAACCATAAATATCTTTCATTACAGTGCGGGTCCCCAAAACGTTACAAAAGTAGTGATCAGCTGTGGGTTCAAAAATGGCACGTCTCTGCCTGATTTCAACAAATACATCATCTATGACTTGCTTCAAAATGAAACCCAAAACGGCACCAACTTGGGACCGTATACAATGGAGCCCAACAGCCTCTATGTGAACAGTAAGTGTCGCTGCTACATTTTCTGTTAAGAGAGAAATTGTGTAAAAAGAAATTAAAAGGTGTTTTACTGCTTAAAATCACTTAAGAAAGAATTGAATGAGAATGGAGCTACAGGTTTAAGCACTAACTCTTGGGCTAAATTAATGAATAAAAAAGAAATTAATCAATATTTATTATATTAATAATAAAATTGTTTATCTCTTTTTTTCAGACTATCAAAAACAACCTACTGTTAGTGAGTATTCTTTTGAAAAATATTTCATACAATCTAACATATTTCAAAATTATACTTATATTATACTGAACACTAAACTAAGCAAGGACTACAGTGTGTGCGTGACACTTTTTATTTAACGTTTAATCTGGCATCAGGGAAACAAAAATGTCTTCTGTTTTAGTATGAAACAATAAATTGTAACCATATTTAAAGACGACATGAAAATTCTTCTTTGGTTAAAGCCACTGTGCCCTCGAAAAACAAACTCAGCCCAGTAGACTGAAGAAAATTCAAAGTCATCTGGTGAAATAGTCAGGTAGCGGCTTGATGTAAACAGCAGGGAGAGTGCCAGAACTAAAGCTCACTCACAAGAGCAACAGTTTAGCATTCACGTGGGGGTCAGAAGAACCATTCCGAATGTGCAGCATTGTGCAAATAAAACTAATAGTACAGAATGGAAAGTTAAGTAAAGTGAGTGTGACACAACAAAAGATGAATTATCAACAATGTAAGCAAAAAAATATGATTTAAATGGAATTATAGTCTCTTGTGAGTCAGTATAAAAGATACTGGATGATATGTTCCAGCTAACTTGCAAACTTTCTTTTCATAAAACACAGTTCCAACGGTCAGCACCTCAACCAGCACAGCTTCTTCAACAGCCAGCACATTATCCGACGCTTCAGCAAACACAACTCCAAGTAAGAATCTATAAAGGACTGAAAAATTTCAATTCTTTTGCACATGGTTTGTCTCAAATATTCTCATTTCAATGATAGGTTTGAAAAGGTTTTATTAAATCACATAAAGAAAGGCGTTTCAAAATGAGTAATGTCAAAAAGGCACAATTATATTTCATTTTTACTCAGACGTCTGTGACTTGGAAATAGACATTCTTGTATTTTCTTAACAGCCTAAAGTATGTAAAGTAGCTGCAGGTGTATACACTTACTCAGAATGGCTGATATTGATCTCATGCCATAAATGAAGTACTGTAGACATCATCACTGAACATTCATTCATTTTCTGATCCAGTCTACTCCATTGTGCACAATCTTACTCAGGTAGCATTAGGCAAAAAGAAGTAAACATTCTGGACTGTGTCCTAGAAGCACTATTTATATCATTAAAACTTGACATTTTATGAAAATAAATACAAACAACATGAAAGCACAGTGGGTTGCAATGCCATCTCACTCATCTAGTATCTTGCACATAAATTCCACTCCTGGTCTTTGTCAGTGTGGAATCTGCATGTTCTCTTTAGGCCAACGTGGATTTTATTCACACACATCCACAAAGATGCACTGATCAGGTGATCGATTGTATCCAAATGGGTCTCTTCTGAGTGTGTGGGCCTTTTGATTCAATGTCAAAATGGGCTTCTGTCTTACACCCAGTGTTTCTGTGATAGACTCTAGTGTCCAGTGTCCCTAAACTGTATTAGTCAGAATCCCAAATAAATTACGGTATTTAGGTCAAATCTATGTTTTTTAAACTGTCCTGCTCCAGACTTATTAAAAGAATGAAGCTGTTATAAAACAGACTGCTTGCTAAGAGCACAAAGAAGGTAGACAAAAATAATTTTATATGAATCGGCCTAAAATAATATACTATTATCTTGTCTTTGATTCTTTTTCAGAACCAATTTATCTCACTGTCAACTTCACCTTGACCAATCTGCCTTTCACATCTGCATTAAACGACAAAAACAACATCATAGCAAAAAACATTACATCTCTGGTAAGTTTTTGAATCTGCACTAGATTTTAAAGAAAAAAGACTTTCATTGGAAACAAATGATAAGTCAATTTGTAAGTGTTTATAGAAAACATTTAAAAGTTTCAAGGTGTCATTTTTAGACTGTTCACAAAATAGTTGTAACATGTACAAGTACCAAACCCTTGGTCTTAATGACTGCAAAAGCATTAAAAACATAAATGAAGTTAAGCTGATGCACAAAACTGTTTTTTATTCCCCCCAGGCTGACCAACTTCTTCACAACAGCACGTTGGCTCCCGTGTTTTCATCTTGTCATTCTGTTAATTACAGGTAAGGAGCACAGTTTTATAATTGTACTCAATCATATCAAATCAAAGAAAATTCTATGGAGATGTAATGTAGGAACTCTAGATTAGCCATTTGTCAGTGAATGGGATGTCTGCATGTCTACCCAGTGATGCACTGCTGGCCTGAAAAGGGTCACAATCACGTTACAAACAGAGCTGTATGGATTGGTAAACAGCTAACCATAGCCATGAAAGAGATAAGTGCAAAAAACTTGAATAAAATGATGTACACCTTAAAATTCACAAAGTTGTTGGAAGGTATTGGTTTAATGTCTCAAAGTAGTGTATGACGCATAAACAACACAGAAATGACGTGCCAAGGGATAATGTCATCTCACTTCAAGTTATAGAAATACATAAAAGGGGAAAAAGAAAGTGCCTGAGCAGCAAGAAAGAGTTCAGAGAAAGAATGTGCTGCTCCTTCAGTTTTGTCACTCCTGAAGACAAAGACAACGTGAAATCATTAGGTAGTGAGGACGTCTAAAAAGATGAGTTGAGGCTCCTGCTACAGTGAGCTGTAAAAATAAATCACCAGGGTTAAATGAGTCACAGTATGGAGATTCTGATGTACCCAGTGCAGGATTTACGTATAAGCTACACAAGCTATAGCTTAGGGCCCCCGCCTTCTTGGGGGCCCCCAAAACAAATTGTCCGAGTAAGCAATTGTCATATATACTAAAATATACTACAGCGTTATTTGTCCCAATCAGGCCCGGCCTTAGGCATAGGCGAAGTAGGCGACCGCCTAGGGCCCCGGATCGACTCCTTGGTCTAATTTTCACGCATTTCACAGAGCTTCCAGGGCCTCAGGGGGCCCCTGGACCCCCCTTTCGCCTAGGGCCCCATAATACCTAAGACCGGGCCTGGATGTACCATCACAGTATTGAGAGAGAAGGCGTGGTAGGCCAGTTATTGTAGGAGTTCAAGATCCACCCACGCTAGCAATGTGTAAAATGAGCATTATTTTCCTATAATAAAAATAGGAAAGATACTTTAGTATTCATAATGTCAAATCAAAATATAAACCCAAACACTTGAAAAAAAAATCCTAGTTACTTAAGTAGTTAATTTCAAATAGTAAGCGATCACAATATATACAAATAAACACATTCAAGCCAAGATTAATTAAAATGACCTCGGTACAATAATGAGGCAAAAGTTACCTACTTATTCTGCAGCTATATATTTAGCACGATATGACAAACAATATATTCACTTTCTACTTCAAAGTTTTACAGAGAGCTAATTCTGTTATCCTCAATTGTGACAAAGGCACCATCAATTTATTTGCTTGAGTTCAAGGACTCTTTCTCTTCGACTGTTAATTGCTTGTGGCCCCAGTTTCTCCAAGGAGGATCACAACTGCGGTTTCTAAATAAAATTCTTTTTTTTGTTGGGGTTTTGCAAGAATGCTGTGTCATCGAGATACATGCCAGTTTGTACAAATCCACCAAGGCGTGCTTACGGAGTCATTGGTGATGAAAACTAGTCGGTGGTTCTTCACTTTGTGTCCTTCTTGTTCCTTCCTTTCCAGTAGTTGTACAGCTTCAAAACACTCAATTGCTGACAGTACCTTGTTCCTATAGTCCACAGCGTCAATGTTAAGCCAGAGCACGTAGCAGTGCTTGAGGGAAGTGTTTGTAAGACTTTTCCTGTACCCCATTATTTAACCCCGACATTACTGCCACAATGTCATAATACCGATAGCAGATAAATGTATGTCTAAATAACAAAGAATGTGTGCCACTTTTATAGTTTTCAGCAGATTATGCTTGCAAACCATGAGCCGAACTGTAAAAACTGTGGGTGTGCTAGGCCAGTTATTGTTATAGTGCCACCCATGCTAATTATGTGGAAAAACAGTCTATTATTTTGTTGTACTGCCAAATAACGTAGGAAAATGACATTAGTAACCATAAATATCTTTCATTACAGTGCGGGTCCCCAAAACGTTACAAAAGTAGTGATCAGCTGTGGGTTCAAAAATGGCACGTCTCTGCCTGATTTCAACAAATACATCATCTATGATTTGCTTCAAAATGAAACCCAAAACGGCACCAACTTGGGACCGTATACAATGGAGCCCAACAGCCTCTATGTGAACAGTAAGTGTCGCTGCTACATTTTCTGTTAAGAGAGAAATTGTGTAAAAAGAAATTAAAAGGTGTTTTACTGCTTAAAATCACTTAAGAAAGAATTGAATGAGAATGGAGCTACAGGTTTAAGCACTAACTCTTGGGCTAAATTAATGAATAAAAAAGAAATTAATCAATATTTATTATATTAATAATAAAATTGTTTATCTCTTTTTTTCAGACTATCAAAAACAACCTACTGTTAGTGAGTATTCTTTTGAAAAATATTTCATACAATCTAACATATTTCAAAAGAATACTTATATTATACTGAACACTAAACTAAGCAAGGACTACAGTGTGTGCGTGACACTTTTTATTTAACGTTTAATCTGGCATCAGGGAAACAAAAATGTCTTCTGTTTTAGTATGAAACAATAAATTGTAACCATATTTAAAGACGACATGAAAATTCTTCTTTGGTTAAAGCCACTGTGCCCTCGAAAAACAAACTCAGCCCAGTAGACTGAAGAAAATTCAAAGTCATCTGGTGAAATAGTCAGGTAGCGGCTTGATGTAAACAGCAGGGAGAGTGCCAGAACTAAAGCTCACTCACAAGAGCAACAGTTTAGCATTCACGTGGGGGTCAGAAGAACCATTCCGAATGTGCAGCATTGTGCAAATAAAACTAATAGTACAGAATGGAAAGTTAAGTAAAGTGAGTGTGACACAACAAAAGATGAATTATCAACAATGTAAGCAAAAAAATATGATTTAAATGGAATTATAGTCTCTTGTGAGTCAGTATAAAAGATACTGGATGATATGTTCCAGCTAACTTGCAAACTTTCTTTTCATAAAACACAGTTCCAACGGTCAGCACCTCAACCAGCACAGCTTCTTCAACAGCCAGCACATTATCCGACGCTTCAGCAAACACAACTCCAAGTAAGAATCTATAAAGGACTGAAAAATTTCAATTCTTTTGCACATGGTTTGTCTCAAATATTCTCATTTCAATGATAGGTTTGAAAAGGTTTTATTAAATCACATAAAGAAAGGCGTTTCAAAATGAGTAATGTCAAAAAGGCACAATTATATTTCATTTTTACTCAGACGTCTGTGACTTGGAAATAGACATTCTTGTATTTTCTTAACAGCCTAAAGTATGTAAAGTAGCTGCAGGTGTATACACTTACTCAGAATGGCTGATATTGATCTCATGCCATAAATGAAGTACTGTAGACATCATCACTGAACATTCATTCATTTTCTGATCCAGTCTACTCCATTGTGCACAATCTTACTCAGGTAGCATTAGGCAAAAAGAAGTAAACATTCTGGACTGTGTCCTAGAAGCACTATTTATATCATTAAAACTTGACATTTTATGAAAATAAATACAAACAACATGAAAGCACAGTGGGTTGCATGCAATGCCATCTCACTCATCTAGTATCTTGCACATAAATTCCACTCCTGGTCTTTGTCAGTGTGGAATCTGCATGTTCTCTTTAGGCCA
Organism: Erpetoichthys calabaricus; assembly: GCF_900747795.2. Lineage (NCBI taxonomy): Eukaryota > Metazoa > Chordata > Cladistia > Polypteriformes > Polypteridae > Erpetoichthys > Erpetoichthys calabaricus. The sequence goes on from NC_041405.2 coordinate 143,571,448, forward strand.
ACGTGGATTTTATTCACACACATCCACAAAGATGCACTGATCAGGTGATCGATTGTATCCAAATGGGTCTCTTCTGAGTGTGTGGGCCTTTTGATTCAATGTCAAAATGGGCTTCTGTCTTACACCCAGTGTTTCTGTGATAGACTCTAGTGTCCAGTGTCCCTAAACTGTATTAGTCAGAATCCCAAATAAATTACGGTATTTAGGTCAAATCTATGTTTTTTAAACTGTCCTGCTCCAGACTTATTAAAAGAATGAAGCTGTTATAAAACAGACTGCTTGCTAAGAGCACAAAGAAGGTAGACAAAAATAATTTATATGAATCGGCCTAAAATAATATACTATTATCTTGTCTTTGATTCTTTTTCAGAACCAATTTATCTCACTGTTAACTTCACCTTGACCAACCTGCCTTTCACATCAGCATTAAACGACAAAAACAACATCATAGCAAAAAACATTACATCCCTGGTAAGTTTCTGAATCTGCACTGGAATTTAAAGAAAAAAGACTTTAATTGGAGATAAATGATAAGTCAATTTGTAAGTGTTTGTAGAAAACATTTAAAAGTTTCAAGGTGTCATTTTTAGACCGTTCACAAAATAGTTGTAACATGTACAAGTACCAAACCCTTGGTCTTAATGACAACAAAAGAATTAAAAACATAAATGAAGTTAAGCTGATGCCCATACTTGTTTTTTATTCCACCCAGGCTGACCAACTTCTTCAGAACAGCACGTTGGCTCCCGTGTTTTCATCTTGTCATTCTGTTAATTACAGGTAAGGAGCACTGTTATATAATTGTACTCAATCATCTCAAATCAAAGAAAATTCTATGGAGATGTAATGTAGGAACTCTAGATTAGCCCACTGTCAGTGAATGGGATATCTGCATGTCTACCCTGTGATGCACTGCTGGCCTGAAAAGGGTCACAATCACGTTACAAACATAGCTGTATGGACTGGTAACAGCTAACCATAGCCGTGAAAGAGATAAGTGCAAAAAACTTGAACAAAATGATGTACACCTTAAAATTCACAAAGCTGTTGGAAGGTATTGGTTTAATGTCTCAAAGTACTGTATGACGCATAAACAACACAGAAATGACGTGCCAAGGGATAATGTCATCTCACTTCAAGTTATAGAAATACATAAAAGGGGGAAAAAGAAAGTGCCTGAGCAGCAAGAAAGAGTTCAGAGAAAGAATGTGCTGCTCCTTCAGTTCTTTCACACCTGAAGACGAAGATAATATGAAATCATTAGGTAGTGAGGACGTCTAAAAAGATGAGTTGAGGCTCCAGCTACAGTGAGCTGTAAAAATAAATCACCAGGGTTAGATGAGTCACAGTATGGAGACTCTGATGTACCATCACAGTATTGAGAGAGAAGGCGTGGTAGGCCAGTTATTGTGGGAGTTCAAGATCCACCCATGCTAGCAATGTGTAAAATGAGCATTATTTTGCTATAATAAAAATAGGAAAGATACTTTAGTACTTATAATGTCAAATCAAAATATAAACCTGAACACTTGAAAAAAAAATCCTAGTTCTTAAGTAGTTAATTTCAAATAGTAAGCGATCACAATATATACAAATAAACACATTCAAGCCAAGATTAATTAAAATGACCTCGGTACAATAATGAGGCAAAAGTTACCTACTTATTCTGCAGCTACACATTTAGCACAATATGACAAACAATATATTCACTTTCTACTTCAAAGTTTTATAGAGAGATAATTCTGTTATCCTCAATTGTGACAAAGGCACCATCAATTTATTTGCTTGAGTTCAAGGACTCTTTCTCTTCGACTGTTTATTGCTTGTGGCCCCAGTTTCTCTCAGGAGGATCACAACTGCGGTTTCTCAGTAAAATTATTTTTTTTGTTGGGGTGTTGCAAGAATGCTGTGTCATCGAGATACATGCCAGTTTGTACAAATCCACCAAGGCATGCTTATGGAGTCATTGGTGATGAAAACTTATCGGTGGTTCTTCACTTTGTGTCCTTCTTGTTCCTTCCTTTCCAGTAGTTGTACAGCTTCAAAACACTCAATTGCTGACAGTACCTTGTTCCTATAGTCCACAGCGTCAATGTTAAGCCAGAGCACGTAGCAGTGCTTGAGGGAAGTGTTTGTAAGACTTTTCCTGTACCCCATTATTTAACCCCGACATTACTGCCACAATGTCATAATACCGATAGCAGATAAATGTATGTCTAAATAACAAAGAATGTGTGCCACTTTTATAGTTTTCAGCAGATTATGCTTGCAAACCATGAGCCGAACTGTAAAAACTGTGGGTGTGCTAGGCCAGTTATTGTTATAGTGCCACCCATGCTAATTATGTGGAAAAACAGTCTATTATTTTGTTGTACTGCCAAATAACGTAGGAAAATGACATTAGTAACCATAAATATCTTTCATTACAGTGCGGGTCCCCAAAACGTTACAAAAGTAGTGATCAGCTGTGGGTTCAAAAATGGCACGTCTCTGCCTGATTTCAACAAATACATCATCTATGACTTGCTTCAAAATGAAACCCAAAACGGCACCAACTTGGGACCGTATACAATGGAGCCCAACAGCCTCTATGTGAACAGTAAGTGTCGCTGCTACATTTTCTGTTAAGAGAGAAATTGTGTAAAAAGAAATTAAAAGGTGTTTTACTGCTTAAAATCACTTAAGAAAGAATTGAATGAGAATGGAGCTACAGGTTTAAGCACTAACTCTTGGGCTAAATTAATGAATAAAAAAGAAATTAATCAATATTTATTATATTAATAATAAAATTGTTTATCTCTTTTTTTCAGACTATCAAAAACAACCTACTGTTAGTGAGTATTCTTTTGAAAAATATTTCATACAATCTAACATATTTCAAAATTATACTTATATTATACTGAACACTAAACTAAGCAAGGACTACAGTGTGTGCGTGACACTTTTTATTTAACGTTTAATCTGGCATCAGGGAAACAAAAATGTCTTCTGTTTTAGTATGAAACAATAAATTGTAACCATATTTAAAGACGACATGAAAATTCTTCTTTGGTTAAAGCCACTGTGCCCTCGAAAAACAAACTCAGCCCAGTAGATTGAAGAAAATTCAAAGTCATCTGGTGAAATAGTCAGGTAGCGGCTTGATGTAAACAGCAGGGAGAGTGCCAGAACTAAAGCTCACTCACAAGAGCAACAGTTTAGCATTCACGTGGGGGTCAGAAGAACCATTCTGAATGTGCAGCATTGTGCAAATAAAACTAATAGTACAGAATGGAAAGTTAAGTAAAGTGAGTGTGACACAACAAAAGATGAATTATCAACAATGTAAGCAAAAAAATATGATTTAAATGGAATTATAGTCTCTTGTGAGTCAGTATAAAAGATACTGGATGATATGTTCCAGCTAACTTGCAAACTTTCTTTTCATAAAACACAGTTCCAACGGTCAGCACCTCAACCAGCACAGCTTCTTCAACAGCCAGCACATTATCCGACGCTTCAGCAAACACAACTCCAAGTAAGAATCTATAAAGGACTGAAAAATTTCAATTCTTTTGCACATGGTTTGTCTCAAATATTCTCATTTCAATGATAGGTTTGAAAAGGTTTTATTAAATCACATAAAGAAAGGCGTTTCAAAATGAGTAATGTCAAAAAGGCACAATTATATTTCATTTTTACTCAGACGTCTGTGACTTGGAAATAGACATTCTTGTATTTTCTTAACAGCCTAAAGTATGTAAAGTAGCTGCAGGTGTATACACTTACTCAGAATGGCTGATATTGATCTCATGCCATAAATGAAGTACTGTAGACATCATCACTGAACATTCATTCATTTTCTGATCCAGTCTACTCCACTGTGCACAATCTTACTCAGGTAGCATTAGGCAAAAAGAAGTAAACATTCTGGACTGTGTCCTAGAAGCACTATTTATATCATTAAAACTTGACATTTTATGAAAATAAATACAAACAACATGAAAGCACAGTGGGTTGCAATGCCATCTCACTCATCTAGTATCTTGCACATAAATTCCACTCCTGGTCTTTGTCAGTGTGGAATCTGCATGTTCTCTTTAGGCCAATGTGGATTTTATTCACACACATCCACAAAGATGCACTGATCAGGTGATCGATTGTATCCAAATGGGTCTCTTCTGAGTGTGTGGGCCTTTTGATTCAATGTCAAAACGGGCTTCTGTCTTACACCCAGTGTTTCTGTGATAGACTCTAGTGTCCAGTGTCCCTAAACTGTATTAGTCAGAATCCCAAATAAATTACGGTATTTAGGTCAAATCTATGTTTTTTAAACTGTCCTGCTCCAGACTTATTAAAAGAATGAAGCTGTTATAAAACAGACTGCTTGCTAAGAGCACAAAGAAGGTAGACAAAAATAATTTATATGAATTGGCCTAAAATGATATACTAAGATCTTGTCTTTGATTCTTTTTCAGAACCAATTTATCTCACTGTCAACTTCACCTTGACCAACCTGCCTTTCACATCAGCATTAAACGACAAAAACAACATCATAGCAAAAAACATTACATCCCTGGTAAGTTTTTGAATCTGCACTGGAATTTAAAGAAAAAAGACTTTCATTGAAAACAAATGATAAGTCAATTTGTAAGTGTTTGTAGAAAACATTTAAAAGTTTCAAGGTGTCATTTTTAGACTGTTCACAAAATAGTTGTAACATGTACAAGTATCAAACCCTTGGTCTTAATGACAGCAAAAGAACTAAAAACATAAACGAAGTTAAGCTGATGCCTAAAATTGTTTTTTATTCCACCTAGGCTGACCAACTTCTTCACAACAGCACGTTGGCTCCCGTGTTTTCATCTTGTCATTCTGTTAATTACAGGTAAGGAGCACTGTTTTATAATTTACTCAATCATCTCAAATCAAAGAAAATACTATGGAGATGTAATGTAGGAATTCTAGATTAGCCATTTGTCAGTGAATGGGATGTCTGCATGTGTACCCTGTGATGCACTGCTGGCCTGAAAAGGGTCACAATCACGTTACAAACAGAGCTGTATGGATTGGTAAACAGCTAATCATAGCCATGAAACAGGTAAGTGCAAAAAACTTGAACAAAATGATGTACACCTTAAAATTCACAAAGCTGTTGGAAGGTATTGGTTTAATGTCTCACAGTAGTGTATGACGCATAAACAACACAGAAATGATGTGCCAAGGGATAATGTCATCTCACTTCAAGTTATAGAAATACATTAAAGGGGGAAAAAGAAAGTGCCTGAGCAGCAAGAAAGAGTTTAGAGAAAGAATGTGCTGCTCCTTAAGTACTGTCACAACTGAAGACGAAGACAATGTGAAATCATTAGGTAGTGAGGACGTCTAAAAAGATGAGTTGAGACTCCAGCTACAGTGAGCTGTAAAAGTAAATCACCAGGGTAAGATGAGTCACAGTATGGAGATTCTGATGTACCATCACAGTATTGAGAGAGAAGGCATGGTAGGCCAGTTATTGTGGGAGTTCAAGATCCACCCATGTTAGCAATGTGTAAAATGAGCATTATTTTGCTATAATAAAAATAGCAAAGATACTTTAGTACTTATAATGTCAAATCAAAATAAAAACCCAAACACTTGAAAAAAATTCCTAGCTACTTACGGTAAGTAGTTAATTTCAAATAGTAAGCGATCACAATATATACAAATAAACACATTCAAGCCAAGATTAATTAAAATGACCTAGGCACAATAATGAGGCAAAAGTTAGCTACTTATTCTGCAGCTATATATTTAGCACAATATGACAAAGAATATATTCACTTTCTACTTCAAAGTTTTATAGAGAGATAATTCTGTTATCATCAATTGTGACAAAGGCACCATCAATTTATTTGCTTGAGTTCAAGGACTCTTTCTCTTCGACTGTTAATTGCTTGTGGCCCCAGTTTCTCTCAGGAGGATCACAACTGCGGTTTCTCAGTAAAATTATTTTTTTTGTTGGGGTGTTGCAAGCATGCTGTGTCATCGAGATTCATGCCAGTTTGTACAAATCCACCAAGGCGTGCTTATGGAGTCATTGGTGATGAAAACTAGTCGGTGGTTCTTCACTTTGTGTCCTTCTTGTTCCTTCCTTTCCAGTAGTTGTACAGCTTCAAAACACTCAGTTGCTGACAGTACCTTGTTCCTATAGTCCACAGCATCAATGTTAAGCCAGAGCATGTGGCAGTGCTTGAGGGAAGTGTGTGTAAGACTTTACCTGTACCCCATTATTTAACCCCCACTTTACTGCCACGATGTCATAACACCGATAGCAGATGAATTTACAGTATGTCTAGATAACAAAGAATGTGTGCCATTTTTATAGTTTTCAGCAGATTATGCTTGCAAACCATGAGCCGAACTGTAAAAACTGAGGGTGTGCTACGCCAGTTAATGCTAGAGTGGCACCTGTGCTAATTATGTGGAAAAATAGTCTATTATTTTGTTGTACTGCAAAAAAAGTAGGAAAATGAATATGAAATATGTTTCATTACAGTGCAGGCCCCCAAAACGTTACAAAAGCAGTGATCAGCTGTGGGTTCAAGAATGACACGTCTCTGCCTCAATTCAACAAATACATCATCTATGACTTGCTTCAAAATAAAACCCAAAACGGCACCAACTTGGGACCGTATACAATGGAGCCTAACAGCCTCTATGTGAACAGTAAGTGTCACTGCTACATTTTCTGCTGAGAAATTGTGTAAAAAGAAATTAAAAGATGTTTTACTGCTTAAAATCACTTAAGAAAGAATTGAATGAGAATGGAGCTACAGGTTTAAGCCCTAACTCTTGGGCTAAATTAATGAATAAAAAAGATATTAATCAATATTTAATTATTATATTAATAATAAAATTGTTTATCTCTTTTTTTAGACTATCAAAAGCAACTTGCTGTCAGTAAGTAATCTTAAGAAAAACTTTTCATTCAATCTAGCATATTTGAAAATTATATTTTTAGTATATTGAACACTAAACTAAGGAAGGACTACAGTGTCTGCCTTACACTTTTTAACATTTCATCTGGCATCTGGGAAACAGAAATGTCTGTTATAGTATAAAACAATAAATCATAACTATTTAAAGATAACATGAACATTCTTCTTTGGTTAAAGCCACTGTGCCCTTAATACACAAACTCAGCCCAATATTTTAAGGAAAATTCTAAGTCATTAGGTCTAATGCTTTGTAAATGGCTTGATGTAAACAGTAAGGTGAGCCCAGGACTAAAAGCTCACTCCAAGTGCAACAGTTTGGCATTCATGTGGGTGTAAATCGAATCTTTTTGAATATACAGCAGTGAGCAAAATAAAACTACTAGCACAAAATGGAAAGTTAGGTACAGTCAATGTCACGCCATCATCAACAATGTAAGCAACAAAGTGATTTAAACAGAATTGGAGTCTCTTGTGAATCACTATAAAGGAGACTGTACGGTAGGTGTGTTCCAGCTAACTTGTAAAATTTCTTTTCACAAAACACAGTTCCAACGGTCAACACCTCAACGGTCAACACTACACAGAGTACGGTGCCTCCAACAGTCAGCATGCCATTCAGCACTTCAGCAAACACAAGTGCAAGTAAGAATCTAACCTGGTCTGATAAATGTCATTTCCTTCACACATGAGCCGTTCATTATTGAGTGTAATAAGATGTCGGTAAATAATATGAAGCTTTCTCAAACCTGACTTGGGGGCTTAGTGGCACCCCTTCTGGTTAAAATGGGTATATGATGCTGCAGAGTAGAATTTTCACTTTTTCAAATAACAAATTACGGTAGTTTTCAAAATAAATAAACACTATTGCATTAATGAATAATTTGTAATTTTTTCATTTGCAGATATAATTTATTTCTCTATCAAATTCAACTTGACAAACCTGCCATTCAATGAACAACTCACAAACAAAAGCAGCCCTGTACCACAAAACATCACACATCTGGTAAATGTTTTGCAATGTTGCAATATTGCACAGTTCTTAAGAAATGAGAATGTAAATGTTCTAGACTAAGAAATATAAAAAAATATCAGATAACTATGATTGGAAGTAGTGAACTCAGACCTTATTGAGGCATGGTGACAATGTACTATATTTAATAGACAAAAATTCTTCAGTTTATGAATAGTTCCAGTCCTTGAGTACATTGCTCTTTGATTGTGATTTACCATGAAGAGTAATGTAAGCACTTTAATCCTCTAGGTCACTCAAGTTCTTCAGAACAGCAGTTTGTATTCGGAGCTTTCTTCTTGTCAGTTTGATTCCTTCAGGTAATAACCAACAATATTCTATGCAGGGAGGCTAACAGGACTTTTATTCACAGTAGCTTGCATATTGTTACTTTTTAATGTCTCTAATAATTTATATGAATTTAGTCACAGTTACTTTTCCCACGTATGTAATATGTATCCTATATTAGTAATGTCAATAAAATGTACAGTAAGCAGTCCTGCCCTGGGCCCCTTCTATTTGAACATCCTGTGTGCTTCCTATTTTCCAACCTTTTGACATCAAATTTCTAAAAAATCTGCAGCTTACCTAAAACTGTGTTTCACTTAAAATCCATGCATAGGGGAACAATCCAGCAAAGCATTTTATTATAAATAAAACCTATCGTATAAGTTTGTAATCTACTACTTTTTAGTCATGGACCCAACACCAGCACGGCAGTGCACATCACCTGTCAGTTCAAGAACGACACTGCATCGATGAACCTGGACAGGGTAGCCATATATGAACATCTCAACAATGGAACTCAAAACAGTAGGGCACTGGGACCATATAACATGGACCCCAACAGCCTCTATGTCAATGGTAAGTGTCACTAGCTTTATTTTATTAGCCATGTTTCACCAGCATACAAAACTTAAAGCATCTCTTTGCGTTTTTCAATCTAAAGACGAATGAAGCCATGTACATTTGGTAGATAAACTGCAAAATAAACATCCATTTTGTAATGTTTTTGCTAATTTTGGTGTATCTGCTAATCCACCTATTTTCGTGTCATTTACAATTACATTTTTTTCCAATTGCTGAGACATAATCTAAACAGATGTTGCAGTGTATGTAGTATTTTGATTTTTCATCTTCAACTTCCTCTGTCCTCCAGGTTACCATCCCATACAACCAGTTCCTGCACCATGTAAGTGTCCTTAGTTTTAATATGATGGGACTATATTACTAAAAAAAAATCAGATATATTTGCACAGTATAGCACCTGCCTGTCACAAATGCTGTCCCAAAGTGTTTTGCAAACCCAGAGTTCTCAAAAAGTCACTTACATGTATTATTAAGTCCCGAAGAACAGAAAGCTTTTACTGAAGATGTCATAGTGCCTTATTGGTGGGGGTTCAACTAGCAACCTGCTCAGCACTGCAAACTTAACAGTAAAAGCTCACACACAGTGTCCTCTGTTTCCAGCTTTGGTTTATTTTACTGTTAAACTGAAGCTTTACAACCATTGCCATCATTTTAGAGCTCCAAACAGGGAAGAAAATAAACAGCCTTGAGGCAAAAATGTTAGTAATATTGTGTACAGTAACAAGTTGTCCTTCTCCCCTCTGCAGCTCCACTTTATTTCACGATTAACTTCACAATCACCAACCTGAACTTCACAGATAACCTCGACAACAAAAGTAGTTTGGTGTCAAACAACATCCAATCACTGGTAAGTCTTCAGAACAGTTGGCATTGTGATATTATCGCTTTCATTCAAGATATAAAAATGGCAGACTAGTATGTAGAAAAATAACTTTAGTCTCATACCCAAAATCAAGTTAACTGCTGCACAGAAGGCTCAGAAAATCACTGAAAAGACTGTGATGAGGAATTTCTATTAGCATCTGTTATAGAACAACCTAACTTCTAATCTGACTCAATTTTACATTCTCTGCTTTCCTTTTCACTTAGAAGTAATTTTGAGTAAAATATCTGTGTTAATGATGGCAAACCAAACTCTTCTTCCTCTCTCTAGATGACCAACGTGCTTCAAAACAGCAATTTGACTTCAGAGCTTTCTTCTTGTCAGCCTGCTTCCTTCAGGTAACAACCTGCAACATTTTTTCTTTCAAAGAATATTATTTGATGCAGACTATTTGTATTAATTTAATTTTTTGCTACTGACCTAATGACATTTGCATAACTTGTTGACAATGTACAAACATTCCCATCATCACCTTGTTTAATCATTTAGTGGTGTCCAAACTAGAAAAATAAGACCTTACCATTTAGAGGACAGAAATGTAACAATGTAATTACAAAGTAGGAGGAATTACACAATTATAATCAGGTCCTAATGAGAAAATTTCTTTTATAATAATTAATAACCACTTCATTGTCAGCAACCCTACATGTTCTCTATTTTTCAAGCACTTGATTTTTCAGTTGTAGCCGAGTATTGTAAAGCTAAGTAAAAGCTACCTCTCTTGGATGGGCAGCTTAAACTAATCATAATGTATGCGGGTGTCTGTCACTTGTTCAAAGGAGCAACACTGTAAGCCATTGAAAGAAAAGCCTTATCAATTAGAATCATTTGGAGATTACACTGGATTTACCCAGAATTCAACACATCAAAGCATAATGACTTCAATTAAAAAACATTTCTTCCTTTCAATATTTATTCTTTTTCAGTCAAGGACCCAGTAACAGTACAGAAGTGGTGCTCAGTTGCACGTTTAAGAATAACACTTCACAGATGAACCCCGACAGGGTGGCTGTCTATGAAGCGATCGACAATGGAACTAACGGCAGCACAGCATTGGGGCCGTACAGTATGGACCCCAACAGCCTCTATGTCAATGGTGCGCAATTTGATATGTTTTTAATGAGTTTCTCACAAGTTCAAAAAGTTTAAGTTCAAATAGCAGTGTAGTCATGTACACCTGGGCAGACAAACAAAGAATTAAAACACTCGTCAGAGAATGGATTTTTTTTCTTTCATTGTGATATATGCCATATTTTTTTTAATATGACCAGAGTCTCCCTCCTTTCCTATTCATTTTTTCATCTCTCTTTCAGGATACCATGCCGTGGTCCCAACACCTACTCCATGTAAGTGTTCAGCATTTTATTTTAAATACATTATGTCTATGAGATAAACAGAAATGTTTTATCTGACAAAGGAATGAAAATAAATGACGTTTAATTAAGTAGATTCATAGTTATGCAACATTCAATATGACAGATAACAGATTTATGAAAGTAAATTATTATTCTTGCTCTTTTAAAAGACACTAACCAATGCACAACATTTACACTATATAGCACCTGCCTGTCACAAATGCTGTCCCAAAGTGTTTTGCAAACCCAGAGTATTCAAAAAGTCACTTACATGTATTATTAAGTCCCGAAGAACAGAAAGCTTTTACTGAAGATGTCATAGTGCCTTATTTGTGGGGGTTCAACTAGCAACCTGCTCAGCACTGCAAACTTAACAGTAAAAGCTCACACACAGTGTCCTCTGTTTCCAGCTTTGGTTTATTTTACTGTTAACTGAAGCTTCACAACCATTGCCATCATTTTAGAGCTCCAAACAGGGAAGAAAATAAACAGCCTTGAGGCAAAAATGTTAGTAATATTGTGTACAGTAACAAGTTGTCCTTCTCCCCTCTGCAGCTCCACTTTATTTCACGATTAACTTCACACTCACCAACCTGAACTTCACAGATAACCTCGACAACAAAAGTAGTTTGGTGTCAAACAACATCCAATCGCTGGTAAGTCTTCAGAACAGTTGGCATTGTGATATTATCTCTTTCATTCAAGATATAAAAATGGCAGACTAGTATGTAGAAAAATAACTTTAGTCTCATACCCAAAAGCAAGTTAACTGCTGCACAGAAGGCTCAGAAAATCACTGAAAAGACTGTGATGAGGAATTTCTATTAGCATCTGTTATAGAACAAACTAACTTCTAATCTGACTCAATTTTCCATTCTCTGCTTTCCTTTTCACTTAGAAGTAATTTTGAGTAAAATATCTGTGTTAATGATGGCAAACCAAACTCTTCTTCCTCTCTCTAGATGACCAACGTGCTTCAAAACAGCAATTTGACTTCGGAGCTTTCTTCTTGTCAGCCTGCTTCCTTCAGGTAACAACCTGCAACATTTTTTCTTTCAAAGAATATTATTTGATGCAGACTATTTGTATTAATTTCATTTTTTGCTACTGACCTAATGACATTTGCATAACTTGTTGACAATGTACAAACATTCCCATCATCACCTTGTTTAATCATTTAGTGGTGTCCAAACTAGAAAAATAAGACCTTACCATTTAAGAGGACAGAAATGTAACAATGCAATTACAAAGTAGGAGGAATTACACAATTATAATCAGGTCCTAATGAGAAAATTTCTTTTATGATAATTAATAACCACTTCATTGTCAGCAACCCTACATGTTCTCTATTTTTCAAGCACTTGATTTTTCAGTTGTAGCCGAGTATTGTAAAGCTAAGTAAAAGCTACCTCTCTTGGATGGGCAGCTTAAACTAATCATAATGTATGCGGGTGTCTGTCACTTGTTCAAAGGAGCAACACTGTAAGCCATTGAAAGAAAAGCCTTATCAATTAGAATCATTTGGAGATTACACTGGATTTACCCAGAATTCAACACATCAAAGCATAATGACTTCAATTAAAAAACATTTCTTCCTTTCAATATTTATTCTTTTTCAGTCAAGGATCCAGTAACAGTACAGAAGTGGTGCTCAGTTGCACGTTTAAGAATAACACTTCACAGATGAACCCCGACAGGGTGGCTGTCTATGAAGCGATCGACAATGGAACTAACGGCAGCACAGCATTGGGGCCGTACAGTATGGACCCCAACAGCCTCTATGTCAATGGTGCGCAATTTTGATATGTTTTTAAATTGTTTCTCACAAGTTCAAAATGTTTAAGTTCAAATAGCAGTGTAGTCATGTACACCTGGGCAGACAAACAAAGAATTAAAACACTCGTCAGAGAATGGATTTTTTTTTCTTTCATTGTGATATATAATGCCATATTTTTTTTAATATGACCAGAGTCTCCCTCCTTTCCTATTCATTTTTTCATCTCTCTTTCAGGATACCATGTCGTGGTCCCAACACCTACTCCATGTAAGTGTTCAGCATTTTATTGTACATACATTATGTCTATGAGATAAACAGAAATGTTTTATCTGACAAAGGAATGAAAATAAATGACGTTTAATTAAGTAGATTCATAGTTATGCAACATTCAATATGACAGATAACAGATTTGTGAAAGTAAATTATTATTCTTGCTCTTTTAAAAGACACTAACCAATGCACAACATTTGCACAGTATAGCACCTGCCTGTCACAAATGCTGTCCCAAAGTGTTTTGCAAACCCAGAGTTTTCAAAAAGTCACTTACATGTATTATTAAGTCCCGAAGAACAGAAAGCTTTTACTGAAGATGCCATAGTGCCTTATTTGTGGGGGTTCAACTAGCAACCTGTTCAGCACTGCAAACTTAACAGTAAAAGCTCACACACAGTGTCCTCTGTTTCCAGCTTTGGTTTATTTTACTGTTAAACTGAAGCTTCACAACCATTGCCATCATTTTAGAGCTCCAAACAGGGAAGAAAATAAACAGCCTTGAGGCAAAAATGTTAGTAATATTGTGTACAGTAACAAGCTGTCCTTCTCCCCTCTGCAGCTCCACTTTATTTCACGATTAACTTCACACTCACCAACCTGAACTTCACAGATAACCTCGACAACAAAAGTAGTTTGGTGTCAAACAACATCCAATCGCTGGTAAGTCTTCAGAACAGTTGGCATTGTGATATTATCTCTTTCATTCAAGATATAAAAATGGCAGACTAGTATGTAGAAAAATAACTTTAGTCTCATACCAAAAGCAAGTTAACTGCTGCACAGAAGGCTCAGAAAATCACTGAAAAGACTGTGATGAGGAATTTCTATTAGCATCTGTTATAGAACAACCTAACTTCTAATCTGACTCAATTTTACATTCTGTTTTCCTTTTCACTTAGAAGTAATTTTGAGTAAAATATCTGTGTTAATGATGGCAAACCAAACTCTTCTTCCTCTCTCTAGATGACCAACGTGCTTCAAAACAGCAATTTGACTTCAGAGCTTTCTTCTTGTCAGCCTGCTTCCTTCAGGTAACAACCTGCAACATTTTTTCTTTCAAAGAATATTATTTGATGCAGACTATTTGTATTAAGTTAATTTTTTGCTATTGACCTAAACACATTTGCATAACTTGTTGACAATGTACAAACTTTCCCATCATCACCTTGTTTAATCATTTAGTGGTGTCCAAACTAGAAAAATAAGACCTTACCGTTTAGAGGACAGAAATGTAACAATGCAATTACAAAGTAGGAGGAATTACACAATTATAATCAGGTCCTAATGAGAAAATTTCTTTTATAATAATTAATAACCACTTCATTGTCAGCAACCCTACACGTTCTCTATTTTTCAAGCACTTGATTTTTCAGTTGTAGCCGAGTATTGTAAAGCTAAGTAAAAGCTACCTCTCTTACATGGGCAGCTTAAACTAATCATAATGTATGCGGGTGTCTGTCACTTGTTCAAAGGAGCAACACTGTAAGCCATTGAAAGAAAAGCCTTATCAATTAGAATCATTTGGAGATTACACTGGATTTACCCAGAATTCAACACATCAAAGCTAATGACTTCAATTAAAAAACATTTCTTCCTTTCAATATTTATTCTTTTTCAGTCAAGGACCCAGTAACAGTACAGAAGTGGTGCTCAGTTGCACGTTTAAGAACAACACTTCACAGATGAACCCCGACAGGGTGGCTGTCTATGAAGCGATCGACAATGGAACTAACGGCAGCACAGCATTGGGGCCGTACAGTATGGACCCCAACAGCCTCTATGTCAATGGTGCACAATTTTGATATATGTTTTTAATGAGTTTCTCACAAGTTCAAAATGTTTATGTTCAATTGCAGTTTTTTTTGTACAATGGAAAAAATAGTAAGGTATAAT